>NW_006159688.1:604919-634482 GCF_000334495.1 Tupaia belangeri chinensis | reverse complement strand
GGAGCAGAGCCCCGGCCGCAGGCCCAGGCCCGCCGCCGCCGCGCGCAGGCCAAGTTTTAAAATAATGATTTAACTTTGTTTATTTAGTTATTTTTTAAATTTGATGAGAAAAAGAGAGAGGGAAAGTGAGAAGGCAAACTGCCATGTCCAGGACTCAAACCATGGTCAACCATGTGGGTGTCCAGCACTTTAATCACCATGCCACCTGCTGGTCCTAAGACTTCTTTTTGTTCTTAGTACCACCATGAAGTCCTAACATGAGATGAAGCATGGACTCCTTTTGGATGTTGTAGTCAGATAAAGTATGCTCATCTTCCAACTGCTTGCCAGCAAAAATCAGTCTTTGCTAATCAGGAGGAATTCCTTCTTTAGCTTTGATTTTGGCTTTTACATTTTCTATTGTGTCTGATGGTTCAGCCTTGAGGGTAATGGTCTTCCATGTAAGGATTTTTACAAAAATCTGCATCTCGGTGGAGGTTCCACCACAGATGGCAGATTAGAAAGGAATAAATAATTAAAAAAAAATTAAAAACAACAAAGCAGTCTTTTCCTCTGAGGGATGTGGAAAGACAATAGAGGGTGAGGAGTAGAGGATCAACATAGTCAAACAGTGTTCAGAACAGCTTGAATGGGGCAAAGTAACCTATGTTCCCACTACTTAAATATGTAGGAAGGAGATTATTTTTAGAACATAATTCAGTCCTATCTTGAAAAAAGGAAACTTCTGACACCTCCTTTTCTTTGAGGTAATCCTTATCCTGAAGTTGGATATATTATTTCCTGAAAGCTTCTTTCCATTTCTTTTTTAGGTTTTGTGTTACAGGGCACATGTACTCGCCAGAAAGAGACACGGAGAAAGGGATAGTGCGAAATCACTCCCCAGGGGGAATGACCATGCCATAGTCCCTTTCTCCTTCATTCTCATCTTGGATTTTGGACACGCACACATATGTGCCCAGCATGGTTTTCAAATTCTGTATCTGGGACTCAAACTGTGGAGTCAGCTATGTGGGATCCAGTACCTTAAGCTCCATGCCATTTGCTGACCTCTATGAAGGTTTAAAAAAAAAAAAACTTTATTGAGTACCTACTGTATATGGGCTATTCTTATGGTAGAGTAATATTTGTATGATTTTATTTTTATCAGCTTTGTTAAGGTGTAAATGACACACGATAAATCGAGTCCCACATAATTTAGGGCACAAGATTTTTTTTTTTTTTTTAGGGCACAATTTTTTGAGATTTCCTGTATACATATGCTTGGGAAACCAAAATCACTTTGAAGAAAGTGAACATATTGCTCTCCACAGTATCCCTTTGCCATTTTGTAAGAGTATGAGGAAAGATAAAAAGATAAAGTTTACTAATAGAAATGATCATCCCTTAGCATCCCTGTGGGATTGGTACCTGGATATTTTTTGAATGTCAAAATCCATGGATGCTTAAGTCCCTTACATATAATAATAGCATCATATTTACAAATAACCTTCACCCATTCTTCCATCTTCTTTAAATCATTTCTCTATGCACTTATGATAGCTAATCCAGTGCAAATCTTTGTTAATAGTTGTTATACTATTAATATGTTGTTTAGTAAATAAGGAGAAGAAAAATATACATGTTCAGTATAGGCAGGACCACATAGGCCTGACTACGTAATACAGGTCAATAGTAACATTGTATTTTTGATCCACTGTTGGTTGAATTTGTGAATGCTGAATCTGTGGATGCAGATGGATGTGTTCTTTTAAACTTTTTTTTCTTGCATAGACAGAACATCTAACGTTCTAAGATTTTTAAATTTTTTTTACATTTTAATGTCCTTGAAATGGAGATGTGCCTTACAATCAATGAGTGCAGGTAATATACTCCAGAGAATTGCGTTGTTTTTACTATACAGCTGTTACTAAAGTGGTAAATGCATTTTACAGTGGATTTCATTTTCAATTATATATGGTTAGTATAGTCACCATACAAAATACCTGAAACACATTTCTGATCATCATGGGACTTTTTTTGGGAGGGTTTTTTTTCTATAGAGCGCATGTGCTCGCCAGAAAGAGAGAGAGAGAGAGAGAGAGAGAGAGAGAGAGAAATCACCTCCCACCTCCCAGGGGGGATGGCCATGCCGCAATCCCTTCTCCTCCATTGTCCTCTCAGGATCTTGTGCACGCACACACATGCACCCAGTGTGAGTTCAAGCCATCGGGTCCGGGACACGAACCACAGTCGACTACATGGGAATCCAGTGACATAGTCATTATGCTAACTGCTGGTCCCCTGAACCACATTTCTGTGTGTGTGTGTGTGTGTGTGTGTTTCACCCCATAAAGTGTACGAATAGCTTGCTTGGTAGAAAATGTTCTTACCGTTAATCAATTACACATGAGTTTCAGAGCGTGTTCAATCAGATGTTTACTTGAGATTCAAGTGCTCTATTTGTTCCTATGCTGAGTCCCTAAAATGGTGACATCTTGGGCTGGCTTCTCTAGCCTCTTGCCTAGAGATTAGTGCCTAAATGCCTCTACACTCTTGGAAGAAGCATGTGATCACATCTCTTGGTTGGTAGAGAGGGCCTCCTATTCACCTCTGACCCCTTCTTTTTGTATCTGTCTTTCTCCTCCTTTCCCTCTTCAGCCTCTTCACTTCCAACTGAAGCATTAACCTTGTATTAGCTTCCTATTGCTGCTGTAACAAAATCACCACAAATTAAGTGGCTTAAAATAATTAAAATGTATTATATTACAGTACTGAAGATCAGAAGTAGGCCCTGGGTCTCACTGGACTAAAATCCAGGTGTCAGCCATCTGCATTCTTTTCTGGGACTCTAGGGAATAATTTATTCCTTTGCTTTTTCTAGCCTTTAGAAGCTGGTTACGTTCCTTGGCCCATGACTCCTTCCATGTTCAAAGTTGGCAATGGCAAGTTCAGTAATTCTCACATTGTATTATCTGAATGCCTGCTCTGTTTTCCTCCATCACCCCCCACCCCCGTATTCTTGCCTTAAACTCTTCTCCTAACAATTTTGTTTATTATTAAGCTATAGGTCATGTGCACTCACCAGAGAGAGACAGAGAGAGACAGGGAAGTAAGAAAGCAAACTGCCAGATCTGAGACTCAAACCATAGTCTGCCAAGAAGGAGTCCACACCTTAATCACCATGCCACTGACTGGCCCCAACCTCCACCACTTTTAATTGGGCCCACCCAAATAATACAGGATATTCTCCCTAATTTTAAGATAATTTTATTAGCAACCTAATACCATGTTCAACCTTACTTCCTCTTTAATAGGTACTATAAAGGATTTACAGGTTCTGGGGATTAGGAAATGTTTATATTCCCAGGGAAATCACTCTGCCTATCACAATTCCCTCCCCCCTCTGTTTTTTCAGTTTCTGTTTGTGTTGCCATTCTCAGATCTTCAAATTCTGAATGCTGAAAAATTTTTATAGTCATTTGTTTCCAAATCTGACCTGATCTAAAACAATTTTGTGGCAAGATTTGATCTTAATTAATGTGAGGTTTTGCATCATTTTAGTTTATTGTACTTAGTGGGAATATGTATATATATATATATTTTTTTTAAGATTATATATATATTTTTTTTTTAAGATTTTTTTTTGAGAGGTTTATGCTATAGGGCATGTGCGCTCGCCAGACAGACAGAGACAGAGAGACAGAAAGCGAGAAATCACCCTCCCCCCCAGGGGGGATGGCCATGCCACAATCCCTTTTCCTCCATTCTCCTCTTAGGATCTAAGGCACGCACGCACACGCGCCTGGTGTGAGTTTTAAGCCACCGGGTCTGGGACGTGAACCATGGTCAACTAAATGGGAGTCCAGCGACATAACCATTATGCTAACTGCTGGTCCCATTAGTGGGAATATTGACACTTTTTCCTATGGAAATATCACTGTTTATGTATCAGTTGCTCCCCATGAGATAAATGATATAATATATACTATTAATACATACACTGGATTATCTTTCTAAAAATCTAAGAAATTCTAAATTCCAAAGTCTGTATAGTCTCAATAAATTACAATAAGGGAATGTGGGGACCAGCAGATGGCATAATGGTTACATCACTGGACCCCCCTGTAGTCATCTGTGGTTCAAGTCCTGGATCTTGTGGCTTAAAACACATGCCAGGAGCATGTGCATGTGTGCCCAACATCCTGAGAGGAGAATGGAGAAGAAGGGAGTCTGGCATGGCCATCCCTCCCGGTGGGGGGTAATTTCTTGCTTTCTGTCTCTCTGGCGAACATGAGCGCCCTATATCAAAAATATTTCTGAAATAAAAATAAATAAATAAGGGAATGTGGTCCATTATTATTTTGTTATTGTTCTTACATTTGAATGAACTCCTCACCTCAGTCTCACTAGGCTTTATGCTCCAGAAGGTAGAGAGAGGGGATGAATCTTGTTCTCCTATAGACTGTATTTAGTTCATGTATCCTGGGGATCGATCTGTACCTACTCAGAACACAGGCTGGAACTCTGAATGAATGAGTTTCTACATGCTAGTACTCATTTGTTCCAAGATGTTTCTATTCTATTGTGGACATGGATTCCAACTAAGTTTTTAATCTGACCCTTGATTTGGTGACTTCATAAACACACACACATGGATGCTAAGACTTTCAGTGTAAGGTAAACGACTCAACCATTTTTATTTCCTTTGAAGTATCTTTCAAGAAAGTCAGCTTCACATGCTAAAAACTAAAGAATATCTAGAATTGGAATCAGCTTCTATAGGCATTTACTTACTCCCATTTCACAGATGCAACTGATATTTACATATAGCTTCTAATGGATCAAGCACTACTCTAGACATTGGCAATGTAAAGTAAAATTAGACCTATTAATTTGACTTTTGCCATAGGGCGGGCACCACCACGCCCCATTAATTTGACTTTTGATGAGATATTTTAATGCACTATGATAAGGGAAATGACAAAGTAGTACATATAGGACAAATGAAAATACTTATTGGGCTGGATGAAGTTTTTTGTTTTTCTCCAATTAGCCAAACTAGTTTATGCCTGAGGAAGTGTTATGAACAATAGGATAGGTAATTCCAGATTCTTGCTGCTTCTTTAGTGATATATGAGGGGATTTTCCAAAGTTTGTAGAGGCCCAGCCATTGTGGTGCTGTGGTAACATAAATGCCCTGCAAAGTTGGAAGCCATATGGCAACTGCGGATTTGAATCCCTGGGTCAGTCTGAAAATACACCCATAATTAGTGTGTGTTCCCAGGTCCCTAAAGAGCCAGAGGGCTGGAGAAAGCAGATTGGGGGTTGATAAGATCCTGTCAAAGGTACCTCTCTCTCTCATGAGCACATATACACATGTGGGTACTCTCTCTCTTTTTAATTCATGGTCCTCCACATCCTGCACTGCTTTGCCATGAATGAGTATGACATGATGGTGGAGGGCACCAGCCTGATGGAATGTATCCTGTCAGATATAATGTCAGTGAATGGAAAGAAAGTTCTCCACATGGATTGAAACCCATATTATGGAGGAGAAAGTGCATCTATAACACAACTGGAAGATTTATACAAAAGATTTAAAATACTAGGAGCATCACCAGAATCAATAGGGAAATTTTGACTTAATTTCCAAGTTTCCTATGGCTAATGGTCAGCTGGTTAAGATGCTGCTTTATACAGAGGTCACTCATTAGCTGGATTTCAAAGTGACTGAAGGGAGCTTTGTCCATAAGGGAGAAAAAAATCTACATGATTTCTTCCACCAAAGCAGAACCCCTGGTGTCTATCTTACTGGGACTATTTAAAAAAATGTTGCTTCAGAAAACCCCTAGTGTATGTTGCCAACTTTAATAAAAAAGATTCTAGAACTTTTGAAAATTATTATTTATCATTATTTATATCTATAATCATTATACAACATTTAGTTTGTAAAGAGATTTTACCCAACATGATATATGCCACACAGCAGGCAACAAACCATATCCATGATATATATCACCAACATGATATATATCACCAACAGGCAGCAAACCATATCCATGATCTAGAACTTTTGAGGGCATTGATCCTAAGAAGATTTCAATGAAAGAAGTGTACAAGAAATTTTATTTGGCCCAAGATGTGATAGATTTTTCTAGTCATGCTCTTATGCTTTACAGAACTGATGACTACTTAGATCAACCTTATGTTATGAAACCTTTAATAGGGCTTCCACCCCCGCGCAGCCACGTGCCGAATGGCCTGGCCCCCCTCCGGGGGCCGGCCAGGGAGGCCTCTTCTGTGCTGGATGGCCCGGAGGCCGAAAACAAGGACTTTAAACACACGTAAATGGATTTATTTAAAACTAACCTGTTGGAAGCCTGCAGCTGTATCTTGCAAATTCATCTGTAAACATTTCAAGAAGAGACAGATACCTCCAGGGATGCCAGGAGAGATGAAGTTAATTGTGCTGAGAACATCAGTCTGCAGGGTACATCACAGCAGAGTGGGGCTCGCAGGTGCTGTGTCAACCCAGGCCACTGGTGGAGGGCCACAGGCTGCTCAATCTCAGGATAACAAAGGTGGGGCCTGCCCAGTGGGGTATTTGACCTCCTTCCACAAGGTCCTGATAACTGAGTGCACACCTTTTCTCCACTATGCATTCAGTGACATCATATTGGTAGCATAAAGTCAGTTGTGGTGAGAATATTTACACAATAGAAATTGGTAATTGCTAAAAGTCAGCCTTCCTCCACTTTCATCCCAGCTGGTTGTTAGACAATAATCAAAATAGAACTGAATCTGTCTAGTACATTCTGGATAAGCTGGACAGGGTTTTCCTAATAGAAGACACATGTGATGACATACGTCCAGTATTGCCTGCCTCTACCTGTTCTTATGCACTATAATGGAAGCTGTGTTTTTAACTTATGATCACTCCTCCCCCAGGTATAGGCTACAGAAAGGCATTGAGAACAGCTCATCCAAACCTCTGTTCCTCATTTATCCTATCCTCTTCAAATACCCCCTGGAAACTGAAGAAAGTAGATTACCCCCTTCCAATCATGGTACTCTGCATTCTTTCAAAGGGATGCCCAAACTGGGACCCTTAACCCAAAGTTACATGAACCCTATTCCATTCTGAAGAAGCAGGACTCACAGCTACACATTTGAAAGGGTGCTGTGGATCAGAATTTGGTAAGTTTCTTTATATCCTGTCTGGGTTTTTCTTCCCCTTTAAATCCCAATTGTTGCCTCCCAAGTGGATGTATGAATCCTGAAGTCATCAGCCTTCATTACCAGAGAGCTCAGGTGCTACCTGTGAGCCTGACCTTTCCAAGCATCATTTATCCGGTTATACCCTGCTACCCTTTACTTTCCTCTGGAGATATTTTAGTTTTAAACTCTGACTTAGAAACTGCTCCACTTTACTGGTATATATGCTTGGTGACCTGTTTTAAGGCACTTCTTTTAAGATTAAAAAAAATGAAATAATTAAAAAAAAAACCTTTAATAGGATTAAACTATTAACAGGACAATGAGTCCTTGGCAAGATACAGCAAAAGCTCATACCTTTATCCTCTCTATGGTCTTGGAGAACTGCCACAAGGATTTGCAAGGCTAAGTGCTATTTATGGATGTGACCCCAGATATGTCAAGGATAGGGTAGAAAAAGTGGGCCAGGTAATTCATGTCATCTGCACCTTCAACCACTCCATCGAGGACACCAATGACACCATTCCTGCCAGGTCATCATTGCACAGAACCAAGTCAGTCAAAAATCAGATATCTATGCTTGCATGATCTCTTCTGCACACAGTGTGGTGGCCCAAGGGAAGTACATGCCATAGTCAGTAAGACTATGAAAGCAAGGAATCCAAGAAGGAAATTAGACCAGGAGCTGTTGTAACCAACTGAACAGAAATTTGTTAGCATCAATTACCTTCTTGTACCAAAAGATTTGGGGACAGAAAGCCAGGTCCTTATTTCTCACACATATGATGCTATAATTCATTTTGAGACAACTTGTGATGACATTAAAGACATCTACAAGAGGATGACAGGATCAGAGTTTGGCTTTGAGGAAATGAAACACAATAAAAATGACATCTATGGGGAAGACTAACAGCAGTTGTATTATTAAGTATTGAGGACAACTTAAAAATTTGGCAAATAATGCATATTGTATGAAATCAATACTATAAGGCCTACATTTATAATTAAAAGAGATTAAAGAGAGCTTTACTAGTATTTCTCCCCTTCATCTTTTCTTTTAAATTTTAAAAATTATTAGTTTTATTTATTGATTATTATTATTATTTTTAAATTTACAGGGCATATGTGCTCATCAGAGAGACAGAGAGGGAAAGTGAGAAAGCAAGCCATCAGGTCTGGGACTCAAGTCGTGGCTGGCCATGTGGGAGTCTAGTGCCTTAACTACCACGTCACCTTGCTGGCCTATCCCTCCCCCCCCCCCCCCCCCCCCCACTATAAGGTATTTGTGTTCACTAGAGAGAAACAGTGATGTACACATACCCAGTGTGATTATCAAGTCATCAGTTCTGGGACTTGAAATGCGGTTGGCCATGTAGGAGTCCAGTACCTTAACCACCATGACACCTGCTGGTCCCACCCTTTCATCTTTCTATTATTATGTATTAACTTTTCATGGATTGGCTATTCAGAATTAGCAGGTTACCACATTCTGTTCGGTTTAACCAAACTGGCTTTTTTATTTTTATTTTTATTATTTTTTTGAAGAGAGATCTTTGTGTGAGAGATCTGAGTGGCCTCTTTCCGGGATTAGTACCGCTGAAGACCTTCTGCCCAGACTTCACCCTCCTGCCCCCCAGATCTAGTCAGGTGCCAGGTTAGAGCACCCCATTAATTCTGTCTCTCGCTATATATTTTTAATTTTTTTAAAAAAAATTTAAACTTCTTAGCTTTCTGTCCTTCTTTTGTCTTGTTAATTCTTACCTTTCCCCCGACCCCGATAAGATAAGCCAATCACCAGTCATCTATATTTGAATTCTGACCAGTGCCACACAGTTTTCATTTTTTGCTATAAAAATTTTTCTCTCTCTCTTTTTTTTGTTTTTGTCTTTTTTGGGGGCGTTATTTTCTTTTTTTTTCTTTTTCATTTTCTCAATTTTATGCTCAGCATCCACACACCGAGTTTCTAGACAGGTCTAGGTGCACTGTAGCCAAGTGTCTGAATACTTTTAGGGTCAGATGAATCCTCAATTTTGCCACACAAAAGGAGAAAAATGGTACCGTTTAGATATTATGGGTCACCTCCTCCTGCATGCCTCTGAATGATCAGATTTAAATAAAAAAACTAGGAAAAAATGTATAATTCATCAGATGACTGCAGAGGCACAAGAAATATGAGAAACCAAGAAAATATCTCTTCCCTAGGGAAAAAAAGTAACTCCTCATCCTCCACAGACAATCCAAGAGAACTCGTGGAAATGTCAGAATTTAAAATATTCATAGTGACAAAGCTAACAAGGATGCAAGAGAAGAGAGACAATGAACTCCAGAAGATGCAGGAGAAAAGAGACAACGAGTTCAAGGAGGCGAGGAAGTTATTGCATGATCTGAAAGAGGAAATACACACCATAAAAAATAATCAAACAAAATTGTTAGAGATGAAGGCTGTAATACAGGGAATCAAAAACTCCCTTGACAGTATTAAGAGCAGATTGGATCATGCAGAAGATTGACTCTCAGATGTAGAAGATAGAACTTCTGACCTAGAAAAATTCGCCAAAAAGACTGAGAAGATAACCAAAAAAAACAATTGAAAATAACATACAAGTAATACCAGATACCATTAAATGTCCAAACATCCAGATCACTGGTATCCCAGAAGGTGAAGAAACTAATCAGGGCATTGATAATTTATTCCATAAAATACTGGAAAAAAATTTTCCAAACCTAGAGAGGCACTCAAATATCCAGACCCAAGAAATACAAAAGATCCCACAGAAAAATTATACACTACTTGTATCTTTTAATTAATGTAACTTTTTGCAATTATTTGCTTCTGCTCAAGAGTTGAGTCACTAGGATTTGTGTGCCATCTGGATAGTGAGATACTAAATTGAATATTCAATAATTTTGGACAGCATTCCTAAATTTTCCCTAAAACTTCATATTTTGTGTTATGTTAAGTGTTACGGTTTATGTGGTTATAAAATACTAACCAAACTCCAGAGTTAGGGATTCATTTGGAGGAAGCTAGTGTGGTTTTTGTATTGGGTTTTTACAAATCAAACTATATAATCCCTGGTTACATCTGGTCTTTACAAAGCCAAAAGGAGTTAAAGGCAACAGGAATTTGATAAAAGCTAAGGCTCTGTATATAATGGTTCTGGGGAGCTGTGCTAAAGGGTAAGTTGATTAAAAAGAAAGCCCAAAATAGCTGGCAAAGTAGAAGTGACAGAAAATTTTCCACCATACAGAAAATAAATTAAAACAAAAGCTGGTTCTTTAAAAGATTAACAAGATGGACACACCACTGGCTAGAATGATAAAGAAGGAAGAATGAAAGGAACCAGATAAGTCAAATATGTGCTAAAACAGGCAACATTACAACAGACATAATAGAAATACAGAATATCATTAGGGGATACTATGAGCGACTATATGCCAACAAACAAGAGAACGTGAAGGAGATGGACAAATTCCTAGATATATATAATCTACCAAGATTGAATCAGGAGGACATAGAAAACCTGAGTAGACCCATAACAAGCCAGGAGATTGAATCAGTAATAACCTCCCGACAAAGTAAAGCCCAGGTCCAGATGGCTTCACTTCTGAATTCTACAAATTCTACAAAACTTTTAAGGAAGAGTTAAACTCTAACCTACTCAAATTATTTCTAAATATTCAAAAGGAAGGAAACCTTCCAAATTCATTTTATGAAGCCTCCATCATCCTCATTCTCAAAACAGATACTGACATGACAAAAAAGGAAAACAACAGACCAATATCGCTGATGAATATAGAGGCAAAAATTCTAAACAAGATACTTGCCAATTGTATCCAACAACATATAACAAAGATTATTAATCACAACCAGGTAGGCTTTATCCCAGGGATGCAAGGTGGTTCAACATATGCAAGACCAAAAATGTAATACACCATCTTAACAGAAAGTAAGATAAAAACCATATGATCATTTCAATTGATGCAGAGAAAACATTTGATAAAATACAACATTCTTTCATGATTAAGATTATCAGTAAGAGTGGTATAGAAGGGTCATTTCTTGACACAATAAAAGCCATATATAAAAATCCTATAGCTAACATTATACTGAATGGGAAAAAGCTGAAAGCTTTTCCACTAAAAACTGGTACTAGACAAGGCTGCCCCGTTTCTCCACTGCTTTTTAATATAGTGCTGAAAGTCTTAGCTAATGCAATCAGAAAAGAGAACAATATAAAAGGCATTCAAATAGGCAAAGAAGAGTTGAAAATATCTTTATTTACAGATAACATGATGGTATACTTAGAAGACCCAAAGATTTCCATGAAAAAATTCTCAAAGTAACAAATGAATAAAGTGGCAGGATACAAAATCAACATCCTGAAATCTATAGCATTTCTATATATGAACAACAAGTTGAATGAAGTAGAGCTGAAGAAAGGAATCTCTTTTACCATAGCCACAAAATGTATAAGATACCTAAAGATAAACCTAACTAAGGAAGTCAAAGACCTTTACAAAGAAAACTGTAAAAATCTTTAAAAAGATACTGAAAAGGACATAAAAAAGTGGAAGTACATCCCATGTTTCTGGATTGGAAGAATAAACATAATCAAAATGGCAATTCTACCCAAATTAATCTACACATTTAGCACAATTCCAAATATCAGAGATATTCTTCACAGAACTAGAAAAGACAATCATAGAATTTGTCTGGAATCATAAAAGACCTCATATTGCCAAAGCAATCCTGCACAAGAAGAGTGGAGATGGTGGCATATCACTCTCTGACCCCAAGATATACTATAAAGCTGTGGTAATCAAAACAGCATGGTATTGGCATAAAAACAAACAGGTGGACCAATGGAATAGAATAGAGATCCCAGAAATAAACCCCAAAGCTTACAGACAACTGATTTTTGAAAAAGGTTACCAGTCAATCCCTTAGGAAAAGGAAAACCTCTTTAGTAAATGGTGCTGGAAAAACTTGAGTATCCACCTGCAGAAAGATGAAACTGGACCCCCAAATTTCACCATTAATAAAAATCAACTCAAAATGGATCAAAGATCTGAACCTAAGACCTTAAACTATGAACCTACTGGTGGAAAATGCTGGGGGAACTCTGGGAGATACTGGAGTAGGCAAAGACTTATTAAAGAAGACTCCCAAAGCACAGGCAATAATTCCTAAAATAGACAAGTGGGACTATATCAGACTTAGAAGTTTCTGCACAGCAAAGAACACTGTAATTAGTGTGATTTGACAACACTCAGAATGGGAGAATATTTTTGTAAACTATGCCTCAGACAAGGGACAATAACCAGAATACACAGGAAACTCATGAGATTTACCACCCCACACCAAAAAATTATTAACCCAATTAAAAGATGAGAAAAGTAGTTGAACAAAACTCTCTGTAAGGAAGACATATGAATAGCCCAAAAACATATGAAGAAATGCTCAACATCCCTCATCATAAGGGAGATGCAGATTAAAACCACAATGACATAATCCCTGTCAGAATGGCAAAGGTTAAAAATATAAAAGTGATAAGTGCTGGCAGGGACGAGGTGAAAGGGGAACGCTCCTACACTGTTGATGGAATGTAAACTGTTTCAGCCACTATGGAGAACAATATGGAGGTTTCTTAAAGATCTACAAATAGAACTACCATTTGATCCAGCAATCCCACTTCTGAGTATGTATCCAAAGGACAGGCGACCACTCAGTCAGAGAAGCCCTTGCACTTCACTATTTATTCATGATCGCTAAGACATGGAACCAACCCAAATGTCCACAAACAGATGAATGGATTGGAAAAGTTTGGCACATATTCTCTATGGAATACTATTCTGCCATAAAAACAAAACAAAACAAAAACCAAGACCCTGGTGTTTGATAGAAAGTGGGCGGATATGGAGGATCTGTTGCTGAGTGAAGCAAGCCAGAATATGACAGAAAGATATTGTATGTATCCACTTAATATATACCGACTATCCACACTTTATGGTAGAGATCGACATACTGGAGGGCATCAAAGCATTGGAAATAGTTAGGGATGCTGAAGACAGTGTGGAACAGGGCGGGAAAAGGCAAGAGTATAGAGAAGAATAGCAAGAGAACAAATAGAGAGGCATGACATTAGTGGGAAACACAAATGGTTTATTACCTGTTGATGATACTATGTATAGTATTCTCAACTGCACTGGTCTGAGACGTATTTCATGTTGGGTAAATGCTTTTTATAAGCAAAATGATACACAGTGATTGATCATTTAAAAAATAATGAGAATAGGGACCAGCAATTAGCGTAAAGGCTATGTCACTGGACTCGCATGTAGTCAACCGTGGTTTGAGTCCCGGACCTGTTGGCTTAAACTCATGCCGGGTGCGTGCGCGTACGTGCCCAAGATCTTGAGAGGAGAATGGAGGAGAAGGGATTGTGGCATGGCCATCCCCCCTGGGGGTGATTTCTCACTTTCTGTCTGTCTCTCTCTTTCTGTCTTTCTGGCAAGCTCATGCGTCCTATAGCAAAAACCTCTCCAAAAAAATTAATAATGAGAATAATAATAATAATGATCTGGAAAAAAAATGTTGAAAATCTGTTTGATGATGATGATGTGGATAGTAATGTCTTTTTCTTGACTGATTTGTAAGGTGTTATATTAATATACCATAAAGATATATGTGATTCAATGTAATATAAATATGATTATGATAATAATAAATACAATTTTAAAAAAGAAAAATATTTTTCCAACATGGTTAGTACATAGTAGATACTCGATAAATAAGACAACTATTAAGGATCTGAGTCTGAGCTGCTGGAGCTGTTAGATTGCAACAGTTACCCTCATTGTCTACTGGACAACACAGAGCCAGCCTTTACTCCATTGCCTGGATGCATAAGAACTTTTATTATATTTCACATTTGTGCACTGCTTGCTGTCAGTTGTGCTTCAAGGACTATGTTCTTCCTACTTAATTTTCTGCTGATGTTCTTTGCAACATCAATGTTCCAAGTCACCGATCTTTTGTGTCTGTGCCAGCCTGCTTCTGTTATTTGTGCACAGCTGAATTCTAAAGTGTGACAGTTAACATTTTAAGGAAACAATTCAATTATATCCTTGTATCTTGATCTACTATCAATAATGAGGTTATTCTTCAGAAAGTGTGAGTCTTTTCTTCAGTCTTCTCATGGCTGACTTCATCTCCTGGTTCCTTAGAGTGTAGATCATGGGGTTCAGGACTGGGATGATGACAGTGAAGGTGATAGAGACAGCTCTGTCCATGGGGAGAGCAGTGAAGGGCCGAGCATAGACATAGATGCAGGGCACAAAATGCAGGGTCACTACAGTGATGTGGGAGGTGCAGGTGGAAATGGCTTTCCTCCTGCCCTCCCCAGTGTGAGATCTCAGCATTGTCAAGATGACCGTGTAAGACACAAGGAGAAGGATGAACCATAGGGTTGTGACCAGGCCATTGTTGGAAATCATCAGAAGCTCAAGAACAAAGGTGTTGGTGCAGGCAAGTTTGAGGACCTGGGGAACATCGCAGTAGAAACCGTCAACGATATTAGGTCCACAGAAGGGGAGTGGGAGCAATAGAGAGATCTGCACGACAGAGTGGATAAAGCCCCCCACCCAGCAGGCCACAATGAGGGCAGTGCATCGCCCCCTACTCATGATGGTCACATAGTGCAGGGGCTTGGAGATGGCCATGTAGCGATCAAACGCCATCACAGAGAGAGAAAAAATGTCTGCCCCACCGAGAAGGTGGAAGAAGAACATCTGTGTGATGCAGCCATTGAAGGAGATGGTCTTTCTCCTTGAAAGAAGGTCTACTAGGACCTTGGGCGCAGTGATGGAGGAGAAGCAGATGTCCAAAACAGAGAGATTGCGGAGCAGGAAGTACATGGGGGTGTGAAGGCGGGGCTCGCAGGTCACCGTGACCATGATGGCGACATTTGCTAACACGGTTGTTACATAAACCATAGATAAAAAGAAAAATAAGAGTAAACTCAACTCATGAGACTGGGTGAGTCCACAAAAAATAAATTCAGACACCCTGGTATGATTTCTTAGGGCCATTAGGTGATATTTTTTTCCTCCTTGCATACCTTTGAAGGAAATCAAGGAAAGGTTTATCTCTTATGCAGAAAGTGGACATGCATAAATATATTTTGTTATATACCATGCTCTTCATGAATGTGCTGTATTACCTGGGAAAATAATTTGATTCTACTTATTTTATTAATAAAACTTGTAGTTTGAACTTGATATATATATATATATATATATATATATATACACACACACACTTTTTTTTTTTAAACTGTTCGTGAAGGTAGCCTATGGATTCTGTTAAAGTTCACCTCTAGAAGCTGCTGAGGAAGAGAATCTTCAGTAAGGCTTTATGGGCTCAGCTGTGATGCATGTGCTGTTAAAATGCTGTGCTCCATAGGCTAGGTTATATGGGAAACATGGGTTCAATTCTTGGTTTAGCCCAAAGTCAGACATGGTGGTGTGCATTTTTAATCCCATTGATTTAAGATGCTAAGGAAAGAGAATTAAACACTTGGGGCTGGCCTGGGTAACAATCTTTCTAAAAAGGAAGTAAATATGAAGCCCTGCTTCTGTAGTCCCAATTGAAAAGCTCAGGCAGGAGGATCTTGACAAGAAGATTTTTTTTAAGAGTGATTTTTTTTTTTTTTTTTTTTTTGCTATAGGGATTATGCACTCGCTGGAGAGAAAGAGAAAGACAGAGAGTCAGAAAGCGAGAAATCACTGCCCAGGCATATGGCCATGCTGCAATCCCTTCTCCTCCATTCTCCTCTTGGGATTTTGGATGTGCACACACACGTGCCTGGAGTAAACTTTAAGCCACTGGGTCTGGGACATGAACCATGGTCCACTATGTGGGAGTAGAATGACATAGCCATTATGCCACCTGCTGTTCCCAACAAGATCTTTTTTAAAAAAATAAAAACAGCTCCGAGGTAGGAATTCTGGGTTCCTTACACCTTTGTGAATCAAAACAACTCTGATTTGATTCACATTTACTTTGTTTCTATGGCTTAAAAGCTACTGGAATAGGGACCAGCAGTTAGCGTAATGGCTATGTCGCTGGACTCCCATGTAGTCAACCGCGGTTCAAGTCCTGGACCTGGTGGCTTAAACTCACACCGGGCACGTGTGCATGCGTGCCCAAGATCCCGAGAGGAGAATGGAGGCGAAGGGATTGCAGCTTGGCCACCCACCCTGGGGGGTGATTTCTCGCTTTCTGTCTCTCTGTCTGTCTGGCGAGCCCTATAGCAAAAACCTCTCCAAAAAAAAAAAAAACAAAACTATTGGAATAAATAAATACTTGGTAACAACTTGATTAGGATCCATTTGAATAGCATATTGTAGTTTTCTTCTTTCCTTCTTCTTCTTTTCTTCTTCTTCTCTTGCTCTTGTTCTTGTTCTCGTTTTCCTTCTCCTTTTCTCCTTCTCCTTCTCCTCCTCCTTCTCTTATCCTCCTCCTCCTCCTTCATTTAATGGTTTTTGCCATGAGGGTGTGCACTCACCAGAGAGAGGAAAAGTGAGAAATGATCCCTTGTAGGTGATGGCCATGCCACAATCCCTTCTCCTCAATCCTCCTCTTGGGATTTTGGGCATGCAGCTGGTGTGATTTTCAAGCTGCCAGGTCCAGGACTCCCACAGGTAGGAGGTCATGGGAGAGTCTAGCACCTTAACCACTACACTATCTGCCGGCCCAATATATTATGTATAATGTTACATTTCACATAATATGTCACATAAATGATGCCTCTCCTATTTAATTTTTAAATTTCATTTCATGGGTACTCAGGGACTGGGGTTTAATACAAAATGGCAATGAATTTGATGGAGATGGCCTTATTTTCAAGGTTAACAGCTAAGGTCCAGGCATATGTATGTGGAGAAAAGACATGAAGTGCAATCTTCCTGTAGGCAATTCAGGTAAAGATGGATTTCCTTCTGTCCCCTTATAAATGTTAAATAGCTTCTTTTCAGCTGGGGGCTTGCATGTCCTGGCAGAGTACAAATCAGCATATTCCACCAGCACACTGTGGGAACAATGATCATCACTTTCCTTCCCTGGTGCCAGGAAGGTTCTACTATGAAGTCCTTGGGGAGGAAGGGACATACGGCACATACAACTGAAAGAATTTTCCACTTACTGCATTTTCATTGTTTGATTTAGGAATTAATGAACAATCTTTTGTTGCTTGAGGATCAATGAAGGGAAATTAAAGTTCCTGATAGGCTTTAGTGTTATGAAGAAGTCCACACTGTAACCTAGGGGTGAAGTCTGTCTTTGGCTTTCAGCTCAATGCATTCTCCCTCTAAGATACCTAAATAATTTCTGAGCCAGAATGGCAAAAAGTTAATTCAGAGAAAAAAGCCATTCTCAGGGCCAGCAGGTGGTATGGAGGTTAGAGTGCTGGATTCCATATGGCTGACTATGCAGTTCATGTCCTGGACCCAGTGGTTTGAAAAATACACCAGGCATGTGTGTGTGTGTGTATGTGCCTAAAATCCTGACAGAAGGGATTGCTAGGTATCCATCACCCCTGGGAGGTGATTTCTCTCTCTTTCTTTCTTTCCAGTGAGTGCACACATCCTATAACACTAAAAAAGAAAGAAAGAAAAAGCCAATCTCAGCCTCAGCTTTGGAGTCAACTGACACCATTATGTAGATGGGCCCCAGTTCAGTGCCTGGGTAGGAAGTTTCATGCTTGTACCATATAAAAACAAATGTTGTGGGGGAGGGGCAGTGGGTGGCATGGTGGCTAAGGTATTGGACTCCCACATAACTGACTATAGTTCAAGTCCCAAACCTGGCAGTTTGCTTTCTCACTTTCCCTCTTTCTCTTTCTGGTGAATAAAATAAAATGTAAAAATAATAAATAAATAAAATTAAATAAATAATTAAAAAAAAAGTGTTGGGAAGATGAAAAACTTAAAATGTCATGTAGATATATAAATAAAAAACACACGTCACCTTTCATTTGTATGGGAGAACGTGACTGTTCGCCTCGTTTCCCCATTTCATTCAGTCACCTCTATTCCCAAAGTCCTGTAAGTACTGTTGGGAGTGCTTTTCATCTAAAAGACTTATACTGAGTTACCCACAGGAAATTGTGAAAAATTAATTCTCCAAGTCATTCCCCTTTCTTCACATCTTTCAGTGTGGTCCTTTTCTCCACTCTCAGTTAACCCCTTATCATTTCTCCATGGACTGTTGCAGGAGTTTCCTAACTGATCTCATTTTCTTAAGTCTATACTTCTCTAATTCATCTTCTTAGTTGTTTCTTTGATTTTTTTTTTTTTTGGAGAGGTTTTTGCTATAGGGTGTGTGCACTCGCCAGAGAAACAGAGAGATAGAATGTGAGAAATCACCCCCCAGGGGTGATGGCCACCCTGCAATCCCTTCTCCTCCATGCTCCTCTCAGGATCTTGGGCACGCACGCACACGCACCCGGCGTGAGTTTAAGCCACAGGGTTTGGGACTTGAACTGCGGTCGACTACATGGGAGTCCAGCGACATAGCCATTATGCTAATTGCTGGTCTTCTTAGTTGTTTCTTTATAAGTGTTGCCTTGTCATTTCTGTGTTTGAAGTTTTTGGTGTTGTATTGCCGACAGAATAAAGGCTAAGCTCCTCGTGTAGTATCTGAGACTCTCCTTCATCTTGGTTTTCACTGGTGCCCTCATTCCTTTGATTCTCTCTTGCTTTGGCTCAAATGTCATGCAAATTCTTGCTGATCCATACCTCCGGATCTGTGTTCCTGTTGCTCCCTCTGCCTGTGACACCTCAGAATTTCTCACCTGACTTGTGAAACACCAATATTTCAACACTCAGGCCCAGAGTGTCCTCGCTTGTGACACCTTTTCTGGTAACCCTCAATTAGAACCCTCCTTTATGTTTCCATCATTCCCTGAACTGACTTCTCTTCCATCGCCTCTAACAATTTATTGCACCTAATTTCTTCTATGCCCAACTTTGCTTAATTCAGTGTAGTTTCTCTATGAGACCTCGAGTTCATGCCATCTGCTTAGTGTTTCATTTATCCTAATATTGTCAAAGCCTTGCCTAGTCTGGGGGCCTAATGTTAGTTGCTCACTTTTTAGAAGAGTTCATGAATAAAGGCTAGTGATTCATGTACATATCATAACTTATGAGCATTAGCATTGGAGTCTAGGGAGTGCAAAGGATCTTGACAAATACAGGCTAAAAAAGGATTTTGCTCATATTTTTGACTTGGCTTCAGAAAATCTGGATGAAACTTTATTTTATTTTTATTTATTTATTTATTTATTTATTTTGCCAAAGGGTGTGTGCACTTTCCAGAGAGAGACAGTAAGAGGGAAAGTGAGAAATCACCCCCTAGGGGGAAATGGCCACACTGCACTCTCATCCCCTCCATTCTGCCTTCTGGATTTTGGGCACATATGCATACACCCTCGGCATCATTCTGAAGCCACCGGATCCAGGATTTGGATCATGGTCAGTCGTGTGAGTCCAATGCCTTAACCACCATGTAACCTGGTGGTCCTGAAGATCTAGTTTCTGACACGGGGAAAAAAAATAGCTCTGTGAACTTGACACAGTTACTTTGCCTCTCTGTGCCTCAGATCCTCAGTTGAGAAATGTGAGGGCGCTCTAGTGTGATGTATTATATTAATAGTATGTGTCAAAAGTTAAGAACTTTGAAACAGAGCACATCTGGGCTAGAATTCTGCCTCTTCCTCGTTTGTTACCTGGGGCAAGTACTGAAGTTTCCTTCAATTTTCTCCTCTGTAAACTAAGAAGCTTAACATTTACCACATGAGGTAGCATAGGTGTAAATCTGATGTGTATAAAGCACATAAGAGACATTCAATTAACTTAGTTCTTTTCCTTTTCTCCTAAAAAGATTATCTTCCCTGCCTATCACAAAAGATTATTTATGAAGACATTTGCACAATGTAAAATGCTATTCTATAGAAGAACAGCTTCTCTTTGAACCAACTTGATTATTTTTGTTTCAAGGAACCTGTGCAAAATTTTCACATAGAACAGAAGCTCAGCACAGGATTAGTGTATTCAGGAACAAGGCAGTCTCTTGATCAAGGGGCAAGGAGATCCAGAGCTTGGGCAAAATACATACTTTGAGCTGCCTTTAAAAGCCCCACAGTTTTGGGACCAGCGGCTGGTGTAATGGATATGTTGCTGGACTCCCATGTAACCAACTGCGGTTCAAGTCCTGGACCCGGTGGCTTAAACTCACGCTGGGTGCGTGAGCTTGCGTGCCTAAGATCCTAAGAGGAGAATGGAGGAGAAGGGATTGTGGCGTAGCCATCCTCCCTGGGGGGTGATTTCTTGCTTTCTGTCTCTCTGTCCCTCTCTGTCTGTCTGGCGAGTGCACGTGCCCTATAGCAAAAACCTCTCCAAAAACAAAAACCAACCAAACAAAAAACCCTTCACAGATTTTAGGAAAATATAAGGTTAAAACAATGTTTTTAAGGAAGCATTTTTCTTGTAGAAAGAGACTTTATGATCCCCCATTGACAAATCATGAACTAGAATGAGATCTACTCCTCTGAAACTCAATTTTTCTGTCAACTATAGGTTGTTTTCTTTCTTTTTATTTCTTTCTTTCTTCCTTCCTTCCTTCCTTCCTTCCTTCCTTCCTTCCTTCCTTCCTTCCTTCTCTCTCTCTCTCTCTTTCTCTCTCTCTTTCTTTCTTTCTTTCTTTCTTTCTCTCTCTCTTCTTTCCTTCCTTCCTTTCTCCTCTTTGTTCTTTTTTTTTAATTTTTTTTTTAACCATGCCAGTCTATCTCTGTGACTCTTTCATATGAAGACATTCCTCTTTTCTTGATTTTTAACATCTACTTCTTTGTTTACTATTGCTGGTGTTTTCAACTACTTTTGCTATGTCCTTTATACAGCCAGTATATTTTTCATGCTCATCGTATTCATGCATACTGCACAATATCTCACATTCTGACAATTCTGTATTCTTACCTAAGTCCTTCACCTTCTGAAGATTTGTTATACCGGACAGTGGTGTCTCCTCTTAAGCTGTCACAATGGCAAGTACAGATGGAGAGTCACATCATCATGTTCTTCTGTCTGTCCCTAAGTGTCCCTGCTGCTAGTCTCTTGAGCTCATGCCTAGGATGAGAATTAGCAAAGGGATTTTTATTGGAAACAAAATGGACAGCCTTCTTGTAGTGCTGTAGTTCCACTGGGAGTGATTAAAATCGCCAAGCTCTTGCTGGAGGCAAATCCACACATATACGTGCATTCATGCCGACCAAAACATATGTTCACATTTCTCTTTCCAAATTCTTGCTAGCCCCAGATGACATATATCTATCTATTCTGTGATTCTTAGTTTTGGGGACATGTCAGTTACGGAACATCTAAATGTGTATACTCATTCTCAGGTGAGGACAATTTACTCAAAGGGATGGTAACTGGTTTGTGGGAAATCAAGAACACCATAGCTGTTGCAATGCTGTATGACCCTTCAAAGGGCCTCAGTCCATAAAAGATATAGAGTGGAAGTCAGTAGATGGCGTAGTGATTAAGGTGATGAATTCTCATATGGCTGACCATGGTTCAAGTCCTGGACCTGGTGGCTTGAAATTCATGCCTGGTGCATAGGTGTATACCCAAAATCCCAGGAGGAGAATGGAGGAGAAGGGACTGCTGTGTGGCCATCCCTCCTTGGGGATGATTTCTTACTTTCTCTTTCTCTCTCTCTCTCTCTCTCTGTGTGTCTCTCCAGTGAGTTTATGCACTCTATGGCAAAAACCTAAAAAAACAATAAAATATAGAGTGTACCTTTGTTACAAAACTGTCATATGTATGGGGCAGTTAGAAAAGTACTTGTGATCGGCAGGTGGCGTAGTGGTTAAGGATGCTGGACTCCGACATGACAGACAACTGTTCAAGTCCTGAACCTGGCAGCAAGTTTTTAAAGGGAGGAACTTTTAAAAAGGTTGAAAAATGGGGCCAGCAGGTGGCATGGTGGTTAAGGCATTGGACTCCCATGTAACCAGCCATGGTTCAATTCCCAGATCTGGCAGTTTGAAAATCATGCCAGGCATTTGAGCCTGCATGCCTGAAATTCTAAGAGGAGAATAGAGGAGAAGGGATTACAGTGTGGCCATACTCCCTTGGGGGGTAATTTCTCACTTTCCCTCTCTCTGTCTCTTTCCTGTATGGCAGAAATGAAACAAAACAAGTTGAAAACAACCTTTCAGGCTGACCCTGTAGGGGGATGGTCACACTGCAATCCCTTCTCCTCCACACTCCTCTTGGAAGGTGGGGCACACATGTACACAGTAGTTCAGTGCTGTGCATAGAAAGCCACATCACACGTGGTCCACCACAGTTCAAATCCCAGCCCTAGTAGCTGGGAAGACAAGTGCATGCCTGCCCCAAATCCTGACAGGATGAAAAGCTGGAGAAAATAATTGTCATGTGACCATGCCCCATTGTGCGGTGCTTTCTCTCTGTCTTTCTGGTGAGTGCATATACCTCTTTCATAAAAATTAAAGGAAAATGGAAGCACTGACATGATTTTGAGTCTTGGTTCAATGTCTGTATTGTACGGAGGGAGGATCACAAATTTGTATCACCTACTAGGACCTCTTGGCTAAATATTAATGTATCATAACAGTTGGGTGCTTTGTAAAATAGTTGTTCAATGTGTTGCAATTTCCTGAGTCTCCTCATTTTTCTTGGCCAATTTTCAAATATCTATGGGAGAGAGAAGGATAGAATTTGAGGTGAGCTTGGAAGGAGAAGAGGATTCTCTTGGAACCCTTCTCTTAGGAGAGAGGTGTATTCCAATACAAATGGAATCTAAAGGCTCTTTCTTTTCTTTTTTTTCCCTCTCTTTTTGTTGGTGTGTGTTTTAGGTTTTGCCTCAGGGTTTGTGTGCTTGCCAGAGAGGAGCGAGAAAGAGAGAGGGAAAGTGAGATCACCTCCCAGGAGGGATAGTCACACTGCCATCCCTTCTTCTCTGTACTCCTCTCAGAATCTTGGACTTGCATGCATACATGCTTGGCATGATTTTCAAGCCACCAATCTGGGACTTGAACCACAGTCAGTCATGTGGAAATCCAGCCAGCTTAACTATCATGCCGCCTGTTGGTCCCTCTAGAGGCTCTTTCTAAATGACCCTGAACAGAATGTGTGTGTGTGTGTTTCCCTCTCACTATACAAAAAAATGGCCCTTGAAAGCATGAAAGGTATTTCTTAGGTAGCTGTCTTTTTTCATTTTAACTATAGTGACTTGTCTTCAATTTTCTATGCATACATAGACAAAATCTATAGTCTTGTTCCAGTTATAAAAACCCTGGGGTAAAATAAAAAGAAGGAACAGAAGAAAAGAGGTTCAGGTAAGTACTAAAAAAAAATGTGGGTTCTATCCAGATATATCTTCAAACAATACAAGTATTTCTGATAATAACTTTAGTGTAAAAAAAACAGTCAAATGCACATAAAACTGAAACACTTGGTCCGTGTATAGATTTGGTGACATATATATCTGACTTATCATAACTTAAAATATTCCTTTTCTTTTCATAATTGGTAAAATACAAAATTCTGCACTCAAAACATAAACTCAAGGTGTGTTTTTAATAACTGAGTGGAAATAAAGTCACAGAGAAAGTGTGTATGAAATAAATATGTCTATATTCTGTGTATATTCATGTTTAGGAATAGAGAGAACATAGGTTGAATGATTAATGTCAAGGGTGGTACTAACCTTCACAACTATCATCCTCGGAGCACTGATCATATTTCATTTTCATGACAAACTTGTGAGTAGCTAATGCTAGTTCCATATTGCAGCTGGTCGAAGTGAGGTAAGTATTGGCATAAGAATAACAGATAACATTGAAATAGCATGTAGGCTCTCAGTTTCAATCTTATACCCCAGTCCACAAACCTGATCACGCACATCATTCAATCTAATGCCTTCTGTTTGTTCTTCTTATATTCTCTCTAATAAAGCTGAGTAGCTATGAAGATATATGAAAGGTTTTTAAATGTTCATAGAAAATGCATATTATGAAAACGAGAAATGAGAAATGCATAGATGTCAAAACTTTTTACACCAATATAAATTTGCACTTTAATTCCTTGTTTCCATGAACTTTTTGAAGTCCCTGTGTACAGTCCAACGACCAAAAACAAAAGAGCTAACTGTTCTTACTCTTAAGCTAGTGATTTGAGAAAACGAACTCAGTTTTACACTTCCAGACCCAATTTAGCTGCTCAGCCCAGTTTACTGCTCTCAGAAGGCCCGAGCCTCCTCTGCAGTCTCCTCATGGCGGACTTCATCTCCTTGTTCCTCAGGGTATAAATCATAGGGTTCAGCATGGGGGTGATGACCGTGTTGTTGATGGATATGGCTGTGTCCATGGGCAGAGTAGTGAAAGGCCGGCAGTAGATGTAAACACAGGGGACGAAGTGGAGAGTCACCACCAGGATGTGGGAGGTGCAGGTAGAGAGGGCCTTGTTCCGACCCTCCCCAGAGTAGGATCTCAACATCACCAGAATGATGGTGTAGGATCCCAGGAGCAGAAAGAACCACAGCAGGGTCACCAGTCCATTGTTAGAGAGCAGAAGAAGCTCCAGAACAAAGGTATCTGTGCAGGCAAGTTTTACCACCTGAGGCACGTCACAGTAGAAGGCATCCAGGATATTGGGGCCACAAAAGGGGAGTGGCAGTATTAGAATTATCTGAACGATTGAATGCAAACCACCACCCACCCAGGAAGCTATCACCAAGGTCATCCACACCTGTCTTCTCATAATGGCCACATAGTGTAAGGGCTTGGCGATTGCAAGATATCTGTCATAGGCCATCACAGAGAGGAAAAAAATATCAGCCCCACCAGCAAAGTGGAAAAAAAAGATCTGTGCCATGCAGCCATTGTAAGAGATGGTTCTCCTCTCAGATAAAAGATCTACCAGGAATTTGGGGACAGTGATAGATGAAAAAACGATGTCCAGGACTGATTTGTTTCGCAGGAGAAAGTACATAGGCGTATGGAGGCGAGACTCACAGGTGATGGTGACCACAATGAGGGCATTTCCCAGCACAGTTGTCACATACACAGCAAGAAAGACTATGAAGAAGAAGAGCTCCAGTTCCCGGAATTGAGTAAGTGCTAGAAAGACAAACTCCCTCACATTGGTCTCGTTGATTTGGTTCATGACGGGGTTGACCCTCTTGCAGGTCTACCTTTGGAGCAGATATGTTAGGGTTAGGAGTGTGGTGTCATGCAGTGGCATCATCGTTGATCATACATTGTTATAAGGCTCCCTCAAGCCTCCAGATAGTAATGATTACTCAGAAAAGTTGGTCTAGAGTTATGCCTTTGTGGTCTGGAAATTCTTTCTCCTGATGGTTCTATTTTCCTATTGGAAGTACCCTGGATTGACAAGAAGAACCATCACATTTTGATGTTTTTACTCTGATTTTAGAAAGAGAGGGATATGAACTGTGGTCATTTGACTCTGGCTTATCTTATCCTCAGTAAGAATGACTTCCTCATGGGGCCAACAGATGGCATGGTGGTTAAGGTTCTGGACTCCCACGTGGCTGACCATGGTTTGAGTCTTAGACCTGGCGGTTTGTTTTCTCACTTTCCCTCTCTGTGTGTTTCTCTCTGGTGAATTAAAATAATAATAATAATAAATAAAATAAAATAAATCTTAAGAAAAAAGAATGACTTCATCACATATGTGCAATGCTTTAGACTTTACCAGTGACTTTCATCTACAACATCTGATGAAAACATTGATTTTGATTTTTGTGAAGTCTCTGTGGTACTTTTAGAATGATTATAATTATCTTCATTCTATGTATGAAGAAATGAAAGCTCAGAACAGTTCACAACTTTCCTGCATAATTGAAAAGTTAGAGACCAGCTAGGTGCTTGATGGTTAAGGCAACTGGATCCCATGGCTGACTGAGCAGATTGAGTCTTGGACTGGCAGCTTGAAAAACATACTGGAGGGACCAGCAGTTAGCATAATGGCTATGTCGCTGGACTCCCATGTAGTCAACCGCGGATCAAGTCATGGACCCGGTGGCTTAAACTCACACCGGGCACATGTGCGTGTGTGCCCAAGATCCCAAGAGGAGAATGGAGGAGAAGGGATTGTGGCCTCTGGGGGGTGATTTCTCGCTTTCTATCTCTCTGTCTCTCTCTATCTCTCTGTCTCTCTCTCTCTGTCTGGCGAGCACACATGCCCTATAGCAAAAACCTCTTCAAAAAAAAAAAAAGAAAGAAAAACATACTGGGATGGGACCAGCAGTTAGTGTAATGGCTATGTCTCTGAACCGCCATGTAGTCGACCACAGTTAGCATCCTGGACCCGGTGGCTTAAACTCATGCCGTGTGCATGTGCATGCATGCGCAAGATCCTGAGGGGAGAATGGAGGAGAAGGGATTGGGGTGGGGTCATCCTTCTTGGAGGGTGATTTCTCGCTGTCTCTCTGTTTTTCTGGCAAGGACACATGTCCTCTAGCAAAAACCTTTAAAGCAAAACAAAACACACCAAAAAACCCACACTGGGTGTATGTACACGTATGCCCAAAACCCCAAAGGAGAAATGGAGGAGAAGAGATTGAATCGTGATCATCCCCCATAGGGGGTCTCTTTTCTTGTCTCTTTCCTCCAAGTTCACGTGCCCTCAAGGAAAAAAAAAAGTTAGTAAATATTGTCCCAAAGATTTTAATCCAATCATTTTTTGATCTGGCAAAGACTTCTTATTTGATAAAATTTTAGTTAGGATCTTCATACTCCTCTTTTTTTTTTTTTTAAGGTAACAAGCTTTATTTTTGTTAACTTTTTTTTTGACAAACTATTAGAGTGAAATTTATTCTATCTAATATTATTGTGTCCCTTTATAAATGAATCTAAGAGAAATATAATTTAGATTTTTATCTAGATAATAAACCCAAAGGTTCTTAGGAATAAGAAACAAAATCAAATGGTCAATAATGAAACCAGACTTAATGCATACATTTTATATACATATATAAAATCCACTGCTTTGTAACTAAATCTGAGGTTAGAATAATGCAATTGTTTTAACTAATATTTCAATCACATTTGACAGATTAAGATATTGGCTTATCAGAATTACAGTGAATAGATAAGGCTTCAACAGTTAATTACATAGCCTGATTGCTTAATTCTCATCCCCCTACTTAAGAGAAGAGAAAAATCAGGCCCTCATATATAACTCTCTCTGGCACCCTGGGAACCGGAAATTACTGTGGACACACAGGGACCTTGGTAGAGGAGAGAGCTACAATCATTGTTCAAAGTGCATTAAAATCTCACAGGAAAACTAATCATTAAAACATCACAGGACTGGAGGTTAAGGGAGCTGAATCCCACATGGCTAACTTTTGGGTTGGAGTCCTAGACCTAGTGGCTTAAAAATCAAGGAAAATGCATGTGTGGACATGCCCAAAGTTCCCAGAGGAGAATGGAGAAGAAAGGATTGCTGTGTGACTATTCCACTGGCGGGTTGATTTCTCACTTTCTCTCTCTTTGTCTGTCTTTCTCTCTCTCTCTTCAGCGAGTGCATGCACTGTATAAAAACAAACAAACAAACAAGCAAACAGACAAAATGTCACAGGACCTGAGATGATAGGTGACAGCCCAGCCTTCCTTACTTTAGGGGTGAAAAGAAAGGGGCATTTATTTTTCCAGATTAGACTGTGAATTGGTGAAAGAGAATTTTCCAGGTTAATTGACTCAGTACAGGGATTTTCTACTATTGCTAAATTATAGCTGGATATTTTCATCATATATCCAGCCATCAGAGAACAAAACTCTTGGTTTTTGCCATAGGGTGTATGCACTCATCAGACAGAAATAGAGAGAGACAGTGAAAGGGAAAGTGAGAAATCACCTTCTAGTGGGGATGGCCATACCACAATCCCTTCTATGTTCTCCCCTCAGGATTTTGGGCATATATGCACACGCAGCCAGCATGATTTTCAAGCTACTGAGTCCAGGACTCTAACCATGGCTGGTCATGTGGGAATCCAGCACCTTAACCACCATGCCACCTGCTAGCCCAGAGGATAAAACTCTTTCCAATAGGACAAAACACTTTCCAATAAGAATATCTATTTGTCCAAGGAGTCTCATAGTCTACATAGTTTTAAAACTTCAAAGACTTAAGATGAACCAAATCCAATTCACAGTAGAAAATAGCTGGTTGATATTTGAAGCAAAGGAATTATGTCTGAAGAAAATAGGTTACACTATAAGGAAGCAGACCGGATGAAAAAGGAACAGGTCATTTTCCTTTAAATAAAAATAAATGAAGCAAGGTCAACAGAAGAGGTTGTGTTTAAGGCACTGGACTCCCACGTGGTTGACTGCAGTTTGAGTCCCACACCCGGCAGCTTGAAACTCATACCAGGTGCATATGCGTGTGTGCTGAAATTGCAAGAAAAGAATGGAGGAGAAGGGATTGTGGCATGGCCATCTCCCTGGGAGATGATTTCTCACTTTCCCTTTGCCTTTCTCTTTGTCTCTCTCTGTCAAGTACACGCACCCATGGCAAAAACCTAAAAAAGACAAAACAAAACAAAACACAAATGAAGCATTCTGTAAATAACTTAGTTCTTAGGATTTCTTAGTTCTGCTAAAGCTGGATCCATTTTTTGGTTTCTTATGAGGGATTAGAATATACATAAAGTCTCCTAAATAAGAATCTTGGGATCTTCCTAAATCCCTGATGTTTCTGTCATTAATCATTTTATTACTGTGGATAAATGAATGATCTCTTTTATGAAGTTTTCCAACTAAAACATTTTCCATCGTTTTCTTATTTGTACATGTTTAAAGTATACAGCCCAATAAAAATCCTATTTTCATATGCCAGAATCCCTACTATTCTTATTAGCTCATTTTAAATAGCCAGGCAAAATTTTAAATCATGCTTTTGCATAAACATTTCATTATTGCTTAAAACAAATCCAGTAATATATTACCTAGAATTCATACTCTGAAGATTTTTACTGCCACCAAGCAAAAACAGAAAGCTTTGCAAATAGTATAATATATTTGGAATTATGTTGTTGCCTTTTATCAAGCATGTTTATGAGGAAGAGCATCCACCTTGGGATTGTATTCAGGGCAGAATCTGTTAGATTCTCACCATATGAGGTCCCCCCAAAGGGGGGTTGAATCTTCTATGAAATTGGAACATACAACTTACTTTGTGGTGGTGTTTTCTTTTGATATCTAGCACTTTTTACTGCCTGTCATTACATGTCTATTTGTTGTCACTCTTT
>NW_006159688.1:541970-604782 GCF_000334495.1 Tupaia belangeri chinensis | reverse complement strand
ACTCTTTCCTCCAAATGTAAACTCCCAGAAGGCAGAATTTTTGCATCGATTGCATCTCCAGTTCTTACCTGGCACTTATTGGTTATCTGACAATTTTTTAAAATAGGTGAATGAATGAATGGATGTCAGTGCCTTTATGCAGTGGTTTTCCAGCAAGTATTTATTTTCCTTGATTCCATCTTCAGCATCATCATAAATCCCCAATTTGCTTGTGTGACTATATAAGTCAATTAAATAGCTTAATGCATCTGACACCACGTTGTAAACTTGAAAGTATTATGCAAATGTAGGACAGAAATATCCCCATAATATTAATATCATGATATAATTGTGCTTTTCTCTCTGCTCTGAACTAGCTTTTAGTTTGTTTTCCAGAAAGAAATAAATTATGCCAATTACTTCCTATAGATTGTAGGTGCTGAGTGAATGTTTACAGAATGAGTTTTAATTTAAAAAATACAACCTACTTTGAATATGTCTTAAGAAGCTCAATATTTTACATGAAAGGCAAGAGATTTGAATGAGCTAAAGCTTTTTGCATGAAATAACATACATTTCAAGGATTGCAAATGGATGTTACCTTCCAGGGACAGACACAAGTAGAGTAGAATGGTGGTTTCCAGAGGATGGGGTGGTTGGAACCAGGGGGATGCAGAAATGTCGGTCCAAGTATATAGAATTATAGTTAGAGGAATAAGGTCAAGATATCTGTTGTAAAGCATGGTGACTAGTTAATGACAATATATCGCATTCTTGAAAAATACCAAGAGAATTGGGATTAAGTGTTCTCACCATGAAAATAGCTACAGGAAGTAATGCTTTGTTAATTTGCTAGATTTAACTACCCCAGAGGGCATATGTGCTTCATGTTGTACACAATAAATGCATACAGTTTTATATATTAATTAAAAAATGCATTAAAAATATGTGGGTTACACTAAAGTTGTCTGTTGGCAGTTGTGTCTTTGGGACATGCTCACCTACCTTTGTGTTAGACAGGTGACCCTGCCAGGTTCCCCATCTTCACTGCTCTGTTTGCCTTCACTCAGACACTTGCACAGTCTGCGCTGTTTCCACAGATACTGTGTTGGAAGTCTAATATAATAATCAGCAGAGGGAATAGCATCAGATATTTGTACGGGATGCAGTTTTCAATGGAGAAGCTGGCAGCTGCAGTGCAATGGGAGTTATTAAAAAGTTACTAAGCAACATATATATGTATGTTTTCTCTCTCACACACACCCACATACATGCACATTGATTATGATAAGATATTTAATGAGGAAGTGGTACACAGGAAAGTCTGAGGAACTCCCAAAGGTTCTTCTCCTAGGTTATGTCAACACTGAATTTGATATAAAGTTCTTGTATCATTGGTCATCATAATAGCAATTTTATCAACCACACAGAATAATCAATTTTATATGACAAATAGGACAGTAGTCATGATTTTGGTCACATAATTGATTTCCTTTAAAAAGATCAATTTAAAAATTCATTTATTTAATTTTATTTATTATTATTATTTAAATTTTTTTCTATAGAGCATGTGTACTTACCAGAGAGAGACAGAAAGAGGTAAAGTGGGAAAGCAAGCCTCTAGGTCTGAGACTTGAACCGAAGTCAACCATGTGGGAGCCAAGTGCCTTAAACACCACACCACCTGCTGACTCCCAAAAGAATCAATTTTAATAATCAATATGATGTATTTAGTGCTTTATGTTTTTAGGCACAGTGCTAGATGCTGAGGATATAGTAATGAGCAGACAAGTATGATCCCCCCCTCATGGGGTTTACTGCATGGTGGGGAAATGAGATGAAATGATAGCTGTGATGAGTTACACCAAAGGGCAAGAATGGGGTGAGAATGGCACAGGGGTGTGGTGTGTGGCCCAGGGCACCAGAGGGTGTTTCCTTGGGGAGAAGTAGCATTGATAATAAGAATGCCAGACATATATATGTTTTAACTTTTTTTCCTAAGAGATTTTAATAAATACGATTTCTTCTTTGGGCTCAAAGCAATAATGATAATTATACATAATAATATTATAAGATCCAAGTGTTAGGTATGACCATCTTTATTACACAGAGGCCTACACTGAGACCAGAGAAACGATAACCGCAAATTGGGTTCCACTAGATTGGGCCCCCTATCTGAAGGCTCCTATGGTTGTGGAAGAAACTTCTGGCTGCCTTAGTACACGAGGATAGAAGAACACCAAATATCCCTGAATGTGTGTGGAGACTCCCTTCTGCCTCATGTCTCTCAGGAGAGGAACTTACACTGAAATAATGCTCCTGGCTTTGTGCCCCTCCTTCACCTGGTTTCTTCTACACTGGTAGGAATTTAAACCAAGTCTATAATATTTAGTTTATGCTATGTAGTAGTCTCATCCTACACTACCCACTTCCCCCTCATAGTCACTTTCTGCTGCTACCTGTATAAGTCAACTAAATGACTTAAAGCTTATGTGAACACACTCAAAATTTCTGAGAGTATTCATATTATAATGCTAGTATCTTCACACGAGTTATTTCTGGGAGCTCAGGTGTGCGGAGGAGTGCCATTCTGTGATGTAGGATATCATAACAGAGGTAGAAAAGCAGTAGACATAGCTGACTAAGAGGTGAGAGGGCCTAATGTCTTCTGCCTCAACCCCATTCTGTATAGTGCGCTACTCAAAATGGCCTCACTTATGTCAAGCAGCACACCCAACTTCCCCAATTGTTTTGTTGGATGCTGGTAAATAATCTGCCTGAACCACTCATAAACTCTATGAGCACATGATGAGCAAAACAAGCCATGATAAACCAAACTGGTTACAACCATAAAGACATATGGTCGCGACCATACAAACAAGACCCTTCTCAGAGAGGCATATAAACCAGACTGTAAGACTGGTCAATGCCATTCAGTCTTTGGCCATTCCTGGGCATGAACTGAAGCAACTGCTGCACTGGAGCACTCTCTTTGAGGAAAGCAGCTCTCACTATGAGGCCGGAGGCACTGGGACCCTGACCAGAGTGAACTGAATTGGCCCTCCCTGCTGTAGCTTGATGGATGCCTTGCCTGCAAAATGCCGTGAGGCTGCATCATTGAAGCAACTGTTCAACCAACGATTTGTGCTGATGGCTCCTTCAGTGATGGCCTCAGCTGGACTCCTGGCATAGAGCCTTTTGGTGATATTGGTGCAGGTACTGGCTTTGAGTAGGCTCAAGCATGATCTCCCTATTCTTTACCCTACTGTGCTTGCTTGTGTGTTGGGACCTTTGATGTCAATAAACCCTTGACGTTGTGAAAAGACACAAATCAAGTTGTGGACTAATTCCCTAGCACTCTCAGCACATCCCAAACCCTGGCAACCACTGATCTTTTTACCGTCTTCATAGAGTTGCCTTTTCCAGAATGTCATATTGCCCGAATTGTGCAGAAGGCTTTTCATACTGGTTTTCCCCACTTTTTTTTTGTGGTTCAATATCTCAGTTATTTATTTATTAAATTGCCAAAGGTCATATGCACTCACCAGAGAGAGACAGAGAACAGAGGCCACACGCCTTCCAATAGGGATGTGGCCATGCTGCAATCTCTTCTCCTCCATTTTTCCATCCTGTTGAGATTTTGGACATGCACGTGCTCAATGTGTTTTCAACATTGGGACCAGGATTAGAATCATGGTCAACTATATGGGATCTGGTTCCCACAATCACTCAGGACAGGTCTTTTCCTTTTTCGGGGGGAGAGATTTTTGCTATGACTCATGTACTTGCTGGAAAGACAGAAAGACAGAGAGATAGAAAGTGAAAAATCACCTCCCAGGATGGATGACCATACCACAATCCCTTCTCCTCTGTTCTCCTCCTGGGATCTTGGACATGCATGCACACATGCCTGGCATGAGTTTGAAGCCACCGGGTCTAGGACTCTAACCACAGCCAGCCATATGGGAGTCCATATGTTCTGCCATCTGTTGACCCTTCTAATTTCTTTTTATGACTGAATAATATTCCATTGCATGGATATATCACATACATTCTTGGAGAATTGATTCTTCTGTCATAATAATTATACAGACTACTTTATCTCTGATAATTTTTCTTATTCTGGAGTCTGTTTTATCTCAAATTGATATAAATATATTCTCTAGTTTTTAAATTTTTTTTAAAAAAATTGTTTAGTATTAGCATGGTATGTCTTTCTTTATCCTTTACTTTTAATCTGTGTTTTTATATATAAAGTGAATTTCTTATAGGAAACATAGTCTTTTCTTTCTTCAATAAGTGGTGGAGAAAGATAAAGAGAGTGAGAAAGATACTCTCAATAGGGTCTTCATGGGCCCAGCAGTTAGCGTAATGGCTATGTCACTGGATTCCCATGTAGTCAACTGCAGTTTGAGTTCCAGACCTGGCGGCTTAAACTCACACTGGGCACGTGTGCGTGCATGCCCAAGATCCTGAGAGGAGAATGGAGGAGAAGGGATTGCAGTGTGGCCATCCCCCCTGGGGGGGGTGATTTCTGGCTTTCTATCTCTCTGTCTCTCTCTGTGTTTCTGGCGAGCGCACGCACTCTACCAAAAACTTCTCCAAAATAATTAATTAATTAATTAATTAATAGGGTCTTTATGTCATGATCTACCCCCAGCTCCAGTCAGCCCTGGATTGTGTGTACACATATGCACCTGGCACGCTCAGAAAGGTCTCCAGGTTTGAACCCCAAACCTTCCATATGTTTCTGCCTCACAGAGCACTGCATCACCACTGTGCCACCATCCAGCTCTGGGTCTTGTTTTCTTATTCTGCTTTGCAGTCTCTGTCTTTTAACTGGCCTACTCGTACCATTTACATATCAGTTAGCTCAAAATAACTTTTTTTTTTTTTAGAAAATTGCAGAACTGTAGTTCACTTACAGTAAAGTAAGACATAATTATAAAATAAACCGCATGTAATCATCATTCAGATCAAGAAATGATACATGGGCTAGAAGACTATGAGTTTTATATCCCAACCACTATCCTCCCTCCTATCTCAGATAACTTTTATGGTAATTGATTTTTTTCATTAGTTTCACTACTTATTTATCTGGTGTTATTTGAATAGGTCTTCTGAAAGCCTATGTGTTAGAAACTTCATGGCCAGCATAACAGTATTAAGAAGTGGGGCCTAATAGAACTGATTAGGGCCTAAGGGTGAAGCCCTCTCAATGGGCAAATGCTGGTCTTATGCAGGTGTTTGTTATCTAGGCAGTGAATTAATCCTAGAGGAAGTTAGTTTTTGTGAGAGTGGGTTGTTTTAAAAGCAAGCTTGGTTTTCTGTTGCAGTCTTCTTGTACATGCTTGCTCTGTCTTCTCATGGGATACTTCCAGCCAAGTCATAACATACTGGAATGAAGGTCCTCACCGGATATTAGCACCTGGATATTAGGCTTGTAGCATCCAGAACAGTGAGTCAAATATACTTCTTTTCTTTATAAATTACCCAGTTTGTGGTATTAAGTTATAGCGAAAGAAAATGGAGTAAGACAAAAAATTGGGACTGAGAAGTGGAGTCGCTGCTGTAGCAGATAATTGAAGATATGGAAGTGACTTTGGGACTAGGTAATTTAGCAACTGGAAGAGTTTGGAAGAGCCTGCCAGGAAAAGCTTGTATTGTTTTACATAGAGTTAAGGGTAGTTCTGATGAGTGCTTAGAAAACACCAAACTAATGAAAATCTGAAACTTCTGAAAGGTTATTTAAGTAGTGGCGACCAGAATGTTGTTAGATATGTGGATAATAAAATGCTACTCAGAAGAGGTCTGAGTTGGAAATGGGAAATAAGATAGTGGAAACTGGAGTACAGGTCATGCTTGTTGTACAGTTGCAAAGAGTTGTCCATGCCCTATAGCTTTGTGGAAGACAGAATTTAAGAGTGATGACTAAGGCTTTCTGGTGGAAGAAATACTAAGCAAAGAATTGAATCTGTTGTATGGTTACTTTTGGCTGCAGTGAGATGGAGGAAAGGAATGACTTAAAGCTGTATTTAATTAAAAGGGAAACAAAATGGAAAGATCTGGAAAATTTTCAGCTTGACCAAGTAAAGAACAAAAAAACACGCAAAGGTATGACCAGGTGACTGTTTCCTGAATAGACTGGTTTAGATAGAAGGAAGCCACATACTGTTCACCAAGATGATGGGAGAAAGATCTCAAAGACATTTTAGAGATCTTGGAGGCTGACTCTTCCATCAAAGGCCCAGGCCTCCAGAACTGTGAACTAAATAAGCTTCTTTTATTTATAAATTACCCAATCTAGGGTATTCTGCTATAGCAACAGAAAATAGACTAAGACAGATTCTAAAAAAAAATAGTTAACTTTGTCTAATTTTGAAATTATATCATATTATAAGTATTATTTTATGTCTGGCATCTTTTACTTAACAGTGTGCTTGTGAGTTCAGTCTGGGTTGTTACATATAGCTATAATTTGTCACATTTATTCCATTGCATAAGATTGCCTAATTATTCACCCACATTGTTTTCCTCAGGGGTCTCCAGGGAAATAGGATGAAAATACACACACATATAAAGAGAATTATTACACATACATACAATCTGTTTATTTATTACAAGGAGTTGGTATGCACAATTACGGAGACTGACAAGTCTCAAGATCTGAAGTCAGTCAGGTAGTGACCCGGAGATCTGATCATGTGGTTCTGGTTAGAGTCTGAAGACCAGAGAGTCAGTTGCACTGATGATATAATTCCAGTGTGAAGGCCAGCAGGCTCCAGACTCAGGAAGAAGCAATGATTCTGTTTGAGTCTGAAGGCAGGAAAATAATTTCCTTTTATTCAGTGGTGGTGGGGTGAGGTGATTGTCTGCCATTTTGTTCTATTCAGGTTTTCAATGGATTGTCTTGTGTTTCTCGGGGGCTCCTTAAATAGAAACTGGATGGTGCATGCACTCACAGAGAAAATGTCCACTGATTGCCCTCTACCTCTCTCTCCTGCCAGTTTGCCTTCTAAATATTTATTTTGACTTATGCTAGCTTGAATAGAGTCTAATCAGGCATGTGTACCTCCTGCCAGTCCTCAAGATGCTTTCTAATGAGACTGAAGGGAACTTAAAGCTGGCTTATCATCCAGAGCTCAAAAGTACTGTCCTCCTAGGGCTGGAAGTGTTTATGGGCCAGTTCTTGGTGTGAGAGAATAAGAGGAGACTGGAAGGAGGTTGTAGCCTTTCAGAATCTCTTCTCTAGTGCCTGTTAGCATCTTTGGCTTTGGACAGTTTGGAATTATTTCAAATCCATGATTAAGGATGCATGAAGGGAGATGATTCTTTATTTCCTTGCAGGCAAATCACTATACTTCCTGTTTAAACACATCGTTTCAAAGGAAAGGCATATGGAGTCTAAAATTCACAGGTTCATAAATTAATCATCCTCTGAAGTGTAAAGGGTACATCCTTATTTAACTTTTCTAAAAGCAGAGATAATTAGTCTTCATCCCAGTTGTCCAACTCTCAGATTCACCTGCCTTGAATCAATCTGGATTTCCTTTTGTGGTCTATGAGGAAAATACACCGAAGGTCTGAAAGACACAGCACGGCATAAACCTGTGGCCAGTTTAAATGCTGCCTTTTCAACTCCAGATCACTTGTTAGCATGGAGAGTGTCATAATATTGAACTGATATCATAAGTATTATTTTTGAATTTATATGGTTTGCTGAGCATCATACTGGATATCGTATGTGTGTTAACTCATTAAATTACCCAAACAACCCATATACAAATGATTTGATGAACACTACTACTCATACCAAAGCCACTTTTCACCACTCCTCACATCACGAGCCTTAGACTGTCTCCACATTACTCTTTGCTGCCTTTTCCCCAAATGAGGGAGCACAAAAGATAGAATTTTACCTCAAATACTATGGTTTTGTTTTATCAAAAGTGTGGACTTATTAGCATCATTTTACATGGGAGTGGAAATCTCTCTCTCTCTCTCTCTTTTTGCTATAGGGCATTGCATTTGTAGGAGAGAGAGAAAGAGAGAGAGAGAGGGAGAGAGAAAGCACTCCCACAGAGGTTGGCCATATCTCAATCCCTTTTCTTCCATTCTCCTCTAAGGATTTTGGGCACATACACACTTATCTGATATGTTTTTTAATATACCAGGTCTGGGACTTGAACCACTTTTTCAGCCATGTGGAATCCAGCCACCTTGACCACCATGCCACTGATTAGTCCCTGGAGAATATCTTTTTTTTGAGTGGGAGGAGATTTTTGCTATAGGGCGCATGTGCTCACTAAAGAGACAGAGAGAGAGATGGAGAGACATCTAGAAATCCCTCCCCCTGCGGGGGATGGCCATGCTGCAATCCCTTCTCCATTCTCCTTTTGGGATTTTGGGCACACATGCACATGCACCTGGCATAAGTTTCAAGCCTTTGGGTCTGTTTCAAGCCTCTGAACCACAGTCAGCCATGTGGGAGTCCAGCACCTTAACCACTACACCACCTGCTGGCCCAGAGCATATCCTTTTTTTAATGGAGGAATCATAAGCATGTAAAAAGCAATAGAGGATGACTAACATTAAAAAAAAAAACCTTATCGCTTAAACATGGCTAAACGTACCACTAAAAGTTTCATATTCCAATATAAAGATATTCCCTTGCTTTATAAACTGAGAACATAGAATTAGATTTTTTATTAAGGAACTAGACAAGCAATGAAAAGGGAGAGAAAAATGAATGATTGATTTACGCTACAGCCAATGAGGAGAAGAAAGACATCTAGCTTAGAAAACAAGGCGTGATTTTTAAGGGCTACAAGGTGTCTCAGTTTTTACCACCATGCATAGCACTGTGCACATCCTTGTACATACATGCACATCCTTCATGTGTACACATCTTAGCATTCATTCCTAAAGGACGGCAGCAAGTCAGCTGCATGTACATTCTAATAACTTACGATGCATATTGCCAAACTGACCATCACATATAATTCGCCCAACAGTATATGACAGGGGCATATTTTTTGCTATAGGATATGTGTGTGCGCCAAAGAGACAGAGAGAGACAGGGAGACATTAAGTGAGAAATCACCCCCCACCCCCACCCGGAGGGATGGCTGCACTGCAGTCCCTTCTCCTCCATTCTCCTCTCAGGCTTTGGAGAACACATGCACTTGTGCCTGGTGTGGGTTTTAAGTTGCCAGGTCTGGGACTTGATCCGTGGTAGAATGCATGGGAATCCAGAGACGTAATCATTACACCATCTGCTGGTCCCTAGAGAAAGATTTTTGCTCTAGGGTGTATGTGCTCGCCAGAGACAGAAAGGGACAGAGAGACAGAAAGTGAGAAATCATGCCCCAATTGGGATGGCCATCTCTTCTCCTCCATTCTCCTCTTGGAATTTTGGGCATGCTGTCACAAGAGCCCAGTGTGAGTTTAAACTGCCGGGTCTGGAACTTGAACTATAGTCGAGTACATGGGGGTCCAGCAGTGAAACCATTATGCCATCTGCTGGTCCCCAAGGCACATTCTTTTGTTAACATTCAATATTATTGTTATTTTCAACATTTACCTTTTTGATTTCTTTTCCTTTCACATCTTCTTTCTTTTTATTAAAAAAGAATTTTTTGAAAATGGCGGTTGATAAAAGAGCACGAACAAATCAACAGGGATGTATAAGTGGAAAACATAAAAGCATAAAGCCAGAACAGCCTTCACCTCTGGAAAGGGGTGCATAATCCCAAATCAAAGCCACTAATTGAAAAGAAATCAGATCGCATGCATGATAAGGCACTTGTCAATCAGACTCAAATTCTCCCCCACTTGTACTTTTCCAGAAGTACCTTTTTAGTTGAGTCATTCAGAGTTTTTCACAACTGTTTCATTCACTTGTCAAATTTTACAAGCTTATGTCAACCTTCCATATCCAACAAGCAGCTGCAGCTAATGTGGGTCCAGCAGCTGGGGCCAACCCCACTGCTCCTGCCCTGTGCAGCTGCCACCACCTCTCTCGTATTTACTTTTCTTTTTTTCTTTAGATTTTTTGCCACAGGGTATGCGTGCTTGCTGGATAGAGACAGTAGAGACAGGGAGAGAGGGAAAGTGAGGAATCACCACTCAGAGGGATGGCCACACCACAAGTTCTTCCCTCCATTCTCCTCTTGAGATTTTGGAAACAAACACGTGACTGACATGTGTTTCAAGTCAGCAGTGTGGATTCCTACTGTGGAGTTGCCATGTGGGATCCAGGGCCTGAACCATCATGCCACCTGTTGGCCCTTACATTCAGCAATAAAAAATTTTTTCATTGTTACGTTTTCATTTATTCAACTATTAATACAGTTAAATATTTTCTCATCAAATTTCTTAGTCATTTGTATTTCTCCTTTTGTGAACTGGCTGGTCAGAATTTGTGTCCATTTTTTCCTGTTGGTTTGTTCAATGTTTCTAATGGCTTGTAGAGAGATTTGCATTAGCTTTTGTCTACCATGTGTGACACATATATTTTATCTGGTTAAATAACTGTCCTTTAGTTTTCTTTATGCTGCATTTGCCATATATATTTTAACACAATTATGTTCAATTTTTTTTCCTTAGTTTTTTTGCTATAGGATGCATGTGCTTGCCAGCAAGAGACAGAGAGGGAAAGTGAGAAATCACCCCCTGTGGCCATGCCATAGTTCCCTTCTCCTCCAGTATCCTGGGATTTTGGGCATGCACACACACACAGGCCCAGCATGATTTTCAAGCCACTGGATCCAGAATATGAACCATGGTTGGCCATGTGAGAGTCCAGTGCCTTAACCATCACACCACCTGCTGGCCTCCCAAACTTGTCCTTTTAAAAAAAGTTTATTTTAGGGGAAGGACAGCAGATGGTGTAGTGGTTATGTCACTGGACTCCCATATGGCCAACCATGGTAGAAGTCCCAGACCCAGTGGCTTGAAACTCAGGGTGGGCATGTGTGTGCATGTGCCCAAGATCCTAGGAAGAGAATGGAGGAGATGGGATTGAGATGTGGCCATCCTCCCTGGGGGGTGATTTCTTACTTTCCCTCTCAGTATCTCTGTCTCTTTCTCTCTGGTAAGATCATGTGCCCAAAGGCAAAAACCTCTACTAAAAAACAACAAAAGGTCCCCCCAGTTTTTTTCTTTCATGAGAGAAAGGAAGAGAGGTGAAACAGCTACCCCCCAACAGGGTCTTCCTTTTTATTTTTTTCTTTTATTTTTCCATAAGTTCAGTGTCTGTTTAATTAAGGAATATATCAAACTTATTTTTTTATATTTAAGATTCATGTTTATTTATTTAATATGTGTTTGACCACTCTCTCTCTCTCTTTTTTTTTTTACATTTTTAAATTTCATTTTCTTTTATACAGCCAATCACATTATTGAGCTTAAGAGGTGAATATTTCAACAGATGAACATTTCTCCCTACTCTAGTTGATAAAACTATAAAATATCTTCAACAGATAATGCCACATAACCACTGTATTTCCCCACCCCTCACAGGGTTTTCACGCCATGATCCCCCTCCAGCCTCAGCCTGCCTAGATCATGAGCGTGTGCACATGCTCAGTGTGTATAGGAAGACTCTCAGAGGCAAATGGGACTGTTCCACGTACATCCAGCCTCTCTGAACGTTGCGTTACTACTGCATTGCAACTGCTGGCCCAAGACTTTCTTTTTTCTTCTGCATGTTTTTGCTTTTAGCATTAAGGTTATCAAGATATTTTCCATTCCAAGGCTACATATGTATTTATCTATATTTTTTTTTGAGAGATTTTCACTGTAGGGTGCGTGCGCTCGCCAGACAGACAGAGACATAGAGACAGAAAGCGAGAAATCACCCCCCAGGGGGGATGGTCACGCCGCAATCCCTTCTCCTCCATTCTCCTCTCGGGATCTTGGGCATGCACGCACACGCGCCCGGCGTGAGTTTTAAGCCACTGGGTCCGGGACACGAACCGCGGTCGACTACGTGGGAATCCAGCGACATAGCCATTACACTAACTGCTGGTTCCCTTTATCTATATTTTTGAATCATCATATTTCATTTGAACATTTTAGAAGCTTGCACTTCTTCAGCATTTGTACCTTGCTTTATTTTGTACTGTGCATACATATTTGAAGGCACCTTAACATATTTTAACATTAGGAAGAGTAAAATGATGACGATGAAAATCTCTTATCTCTGCCTACTACTTTGTTTAAATATGTTCTATAAAGTGATGTTATGATAACATTGAGTTTATAAATATTTTGTACAATGGTTTTGTACTTTAGCCAAGTTAAATTAGCTTTAGGTTTTAAAGAGCTAATTTCAGAGAAGAAAGATGTCTGAAAAAGCAAAATCTACTCTTCTCACTTGAATTTTTTGTTCTGGAAGCAGCGGTTCATATTGTGATGCAACAGTGGTCTCTTTTCCCACTTATCTACAGGTAGAGAGGAAGAAGGCTGATGATGGTGGTACAAGTCCCAAGGAAGGCACGTACTTATCCTCAGGTTAGGTACAGAAACCAATATCTCAAATTTAGGGGAACGGGTGCTTTGACTTTGGATGAAGATGCAAGACCATCAAATTATGCATCTCTCCATGGTTTTAAATAAGTTATGGCTAGAAATATCAAAGACAGAAAACAATGGAGGATTATGCATAGGGTGTTTTGTTTGTAGGATACTACACTATTTACTTCTCTTTTTCTCTTTTTGGTTCCCAAGCTTTATCAAGAAGACATAGAAAATATTCCAGAGAAATGAGTTTTAATCTTCATGTTCCTCTTCTTCATTCTGGCTAATCTGGACGTAACATAATTCCTAACTCTCTTTGCTGTTAACAACTATACACTATCAATCATGTGATTTTTCTTCTTCAAATACTTTTTGGTGAGATATTTTAAATAATTCATGGAGAAAGACACCTTGGAAGTTACAGAGATCTTGCTTTTGTTCCTTTCAATAGTTACCTCCCCTCCCTGAGATTCCCAGCTTTTCCATTCACTTTGGTTCTCTAATGGAATGCTGCTCAAAACTAACAGCTTCCATGATTCCGTCTTCTACAGAGCATGTCCAGTCAAGAGTGAACTTCGAAACCTGCCTCTCTTTTTATGTGCTTCCCCTTGCCTTTGCCACAAGCTTTTTCCATGGCAGCTGTGAAAGCAGAAGGGGCTACTTATCTCTTTAACTATCTGTAACTGTATATTATATTTTTGGTAATCAGTATTGCAAATATGTTAGTTATTAAGATTAGTTTAAAAGCTCTCTATTTTTTTAAAGTATTATTTATTTAACTTTATTTCTTATTGTTATTAATATGATTGTTGTTGTTATGTTGTGATTTTAATTTGACCAGAGAGAGACAGAGAGAGAGAAAGGGAAAATGAGGAAGCAAGCCACCAGTTCCTGGACTCAAACTGTGGTCAGCTATGTGAGAATCCAGCTTCTCAACCACTATGCCACCTGTTGGCCCATCTCTGTAATTTTTTTTTAAAGAGTATTAGGGGGCCAGATGGTGTCACAGAAGTAAAATGGGACACACTGAAGTATCCCAAGTAGAATCTAGAGTTCCTGAGTATACTGGGTATGTGTGTGCCCATGATCCAGTGCTGGCTGAAGCTAGGGGTGGAATAAGACATTGGGACCCTAGTGGGGTTGATGCCTCTCTTGCTCATTAAAAGATTAAAAAATTAAAAAAATACTAGATGGGAAGAGGTTATAATTTTGTTTAGTCTCCCTTTTATTGAAATAAAACTATGAGAAGCCTTGTTAGCCTTGATGCAAGTTAATAACTTAAGCACTATGCTCATCAAATCCAAAGTTACTATGAACATCGAGTGTTTATCTATTAGACACTAGTCACTATGCACCTACTGTGTTCCAGGCACTGTGTTAAGTACAGGAAGAACAACAATGAACAAGATCAAGTTTCTGTTCTGAAGACAGTTACTGCTTAGTGTTGAGTACAAGCAATAGAATGGGCTACAAATAGTGATGTTAGTGCAACCTCTGGGGCACAGTTTGATGTCTAGAATTTGAAGGGAGGGTGGACAAATCTCCATGGAGCAAGTGTTGCATGAGTTGAGATCCAAAAGTTGAGAAGTCATCAGGTAAGAAGGATATGAAGGGAAGAGGGAACTTCTTTTGCAAAGAGTTTAATCAAAAGTAATGACACAGTATACTGCTCAGGTCCTAAAGTACTAGGAGGGGTGTAGCTGTGTGTGTGTGTGTGTGTGTGTGTGTGTGTGTGTGTGAGAGAGAGAGAGAGAGAGAGAGAGAGAGAGAGAGAGAGGAGTCAGAGAGGTGAGCAAGAGTATAGCAAAAAGCAAAAGGACTTTGTAATACATGTTAAGGACTTCAACTTGAGGGCAATAGGGATCTCATGAATGGACCACAGAATAAAGTTGCAATTGCAGAAAACTATAACATCTCTCACTTCTTCTTCCTTCTTTACTTTGACTTCTACTAATAAGGTTGTATATTTGTCAAGATAAATTGGCTTGTGCTTATGTAACAAACATCCCCTAACTTTCAGTTAGATACAATACTCGATATATGTCCTTTGTGATTCAACTTAGGGTCTCTATTTTACATCATCATCACTCAAGAAAACAATCCAAGGGAGATCTCATTCCCATGCTTTCATAATTGCCTACATAACATATTATATTGTTCATTTTTTGCAGACTACATTTTTTTTGTCCAAAGAAATCCTCATGAGGGAACCAGCAGTTAGCGTAATGGCTATGTCACTGGATTCCCACGTGGTCGACCGTGGTTCGCGTCCCGGACCCGGTGGCTTGAAACTCACGCTGGGCGCGTGTGCGTGCGTGCCCAAGATCCCAAGAGGAGAATGGAGGAGAAGGGATTGCGCTGTGACCATCCCCCCTCGGGGGTGATTTCTTGCTTTCTGTCTCTATGTCTTTCTCTGTCTGTCTGGCGAGCACACGCGCCCTATAGTGAAAACCTCTAAAAAAAAAAAAAAAAGAAATCCTCATGAGAAATCCTATTGTGTACCCAGAATAACTCTGATCCATAACCATTCCAGATAATTCATCTAATAATTCAGTCTTTATTTAAATCATTGTCTTAGTACTGAGAGGGAGCTATCTAACTGGAAAGACAGGGCATAATAAGAAAAGAGAGGAAAGGAAAAGATTCTGAAAAGGGAGAAAGGTCACTAAAATTGTAGCAGGAATATGCCCGAAAGACATAATGGGAGTCTGACAGGGAGATGAAGAAAATGTTTAATGTAGTAGGCATATTGTACTCATAAATTACCTCAATTATACATGGTGTATTTTTTTCAAATTCTGCCAACTGCTAATAATGACAGTTACATGCTTGTATGACTTTAAGACTGTTTGTTATTTAATATATAGTGCTGTATTTGAGCAGAGAATAAGTGGAATTAGGAAGTCACTCTGATTCCTGGGTCTGGAATCAGAGGTCTACCCTTAATTTCTGTGCAACCCTGGGAAAGTAAGTTTTCCTTTCTGAGACCTTGTTTTCTCATTTTGTAGCATAGGAGTAATGTTATAGGCCTTGTACCCTTGCAATGAGTATTTGATTAAATAAGAAATGTTTTTGGTTACATGTTAAGCACCTAATGAAGGCTAGTTGTGATTATTGTGAGAATAGGCTATCCTGAAGAGAAGATTTATTTTCCTGAATAAATTCTTTTCTCTTTTTGGCTGTATGTGACAAGTAGACAAGTGACCATGAAGAACAATGAAAGCAATCTTGGGAGAGGAATCTTATAAGAGGAACCTCCATTTTCATATATGGATACAAAACATTTCTCTTGCTGAAAGCAGAGGTGGAGGTGATGTCACAGATCACCTGTCATCTGCAGTTTGGAGAAATATTTTCCTAATCATGACCTAAAAGAACACTTTCTTCTTCCCTAATACCTTCCACAGGGCATCCTTAATCTCTTTGTTCCTCAAACTGTAAATGAGAGGATTCAGCATGGGGATCACCAGTGAATAGAATACAGACACTACCTTGTCCCTGTCAAGTGAGTAGCTGGCGCTGGGTCGCAGGTACATAAAGAGGGCTGTCCCAAACAACAGAATCACCACCATCAGGTGTGAGGCACATGTGTTGAAGGCTCTCCATCGGCCTTCCAGGGAGCGGATCTTCAAGACAGCAGACACTATGTAGCTGTAGGAGATGAGGAGAAAGAGGAATGATGTTCCTCCAACAGCAACCACCACGAGGAAGTTCACCACTTGACTGAGGAAGGTGTCCGAGCAGGAAAGTGCCAGAACTGGTGGGAGATCACAAAAGAAGTGGTTGATGACATTAGGTCCACAAAAGTGGAGTCGAAATATGGAGCTGGCCTGGATCAGGGAGCTCAGGAAGCCCCCCACATATGCCCCAATCACTATGTGCACACAGAGGTCCTGAGACATGATCGTGGTATAGAGAAGGGGGCTGGAGATGGCAGCATATCTGTCATATGCCATAGCAGTCAAGAGGAAGCACTCGGTTAGACCCATGCCAACAAAGAAGAAAAACTGAGCAGCACAGCCCATGAATGATATGGTCTTCTGCTCTTGGAAGAAGTCAGTGAGCATCTTGGGAGCCACAGTGGAAGAGTAGCAGATGTCAATGAAAGACAAGTTGCTGAGGAAGAAGTACATAGGTGTGTGCAGATGTATGTCACCTCTGATCAGAAAGATGAGGGCTAGGTTCCAGACCAGTGTTATGAGATAGATGCCCAGGAAGGCCACAAAGAGGAAGACCTGCAGTTCTGGATGGTCTGTGAATCCCAGGAGGATGAACACAGTCACCGATGAGCTGTTCCAGGCCTTGGTTATAGACATGTTTCCCATGGGCCACAAGGACAAGATGCAGACCTGGGACGATGAGGATAATCTGCACTACATGCATTGTCAAACAATTACAAAATACATGGTAAGGAGGAGAGGGGATGACAGAGAGTTTCAATCTTGTGCAAAGATAATCTTTCTCTCTGTGTCTCTGTCTTGATCGGTGTTTTAAAGACAGGCAATTGAAATCATTGTCTTAAATATCTAGACAGTACGGTGTAGCCAAACTAGTTAAAATGTTGGATTCGTATTACCAAGGATCACCTCCTGCCTTGATCATTTACTGTCTCTTTGAATGAGATACCTATCATCTCTTACTTCATTTTCTTTATCTTTGAAACTGGGTGATCATAATTCACAGATTTTTAAAAAGTTTCTGTATGAGAGAGATATAGAGAGAGAGAGAAAGAGAAAGAAAGTTTCCCTTAGGAGAGATGGCTTTGGTGCAATCTCTTCTCCTCCATTCTCTCAGGGCATTTTGTACATGCCCACACAAGTACCTGGCATATTTTTCAAGCATCTGGGTCCAAGACTCAAATCACATAGCTGGCCATGTGGGACTCAGCTACCGTAACCACCATGCCGCTGGCTGGCCTGCCCCACAGATTTCTTTTAAGGATTAGGTAAGGCAATGCACGTAAAGTGCCTGATGTATAGTAAGTGACCAGTGAGTTATTAGCACAGTTCTGTGTGTCCCTGATGAATCAGGCCATGCCCTGAAATAACTATCTGTCCATTTTACTCGTTTCAACATTATAATGGAAAATCCAGTGGAATCAAGTTTAGCTATGTAATTGTGAGATAATCAGACAGATGGGATTTTTCAATGCAAAGAATTAGGGTATGTTTACAGAGATGCTCTTAATGGTCAAATGTTAGATTTGAATATACAAACCTCATTCTCCTGAGCTCTTTTAGCTACTTAATTAAGAATGTGTGTGTGTGTGTTTAAGAGATCTTTGCTATGGAGCACGTGTACTTGCTGGAAAAAGAGAGAGACAGAGAGACAAAAAGTGAGAAATCACCTCCCCAGGTGGACGGACACACTACAATCTCATTTCCTCCATTTTCTTCTAAAGATTTTGGGCATACATGTACCTGTGCTCAGCTTGAATTTCAAGCTATTGGATCTAGGACTTGAGTCACAGTCAGCCATATGGGAGTTCATATGGCTTATGCCACCTTAACCCCTATGCCACTTGCTGGCCCCAAGAATATGAGTTTTGAATCTAGACTCCCTGGTTTCGATTGAAGTCTCACTATTTAGCACATGTGTGATGTTGGACAGGTCACTTGAACTCTGTGTTTCTCTGTAAAATTAGAGATAATAATAGTATTTACATTATTTTAGGACCTCTCTTTCTGTCTCCCTATCTATCTATCTCATTTAGAGCACAACTGACCCATAGTCAGTGTCTTGTAAGTGGTGATTCTTGTTATTTTAACCCTAAATTACAAAGCATCCTCAATCAATTTTCGAATTTGTAGTATATGAAGGATCTTTTAAGATCAGGGACTTGATTTTGTCAAGTCCACGTGTAAGAATTTTTATCACCCTGTCATACCCACACTAGATTTCAGTCCTCATTAATCAGAAGAGAATTGCTGAAGCTCCCTCTAACCCTACATAAGGTGCTAGGAGAAATGTGGTGAGGCCTGGTGGCTCATGGTGAATGAGCCTTCAAGGTTTGGAATTTCTTTTTTATCATAGTATGTTTATTTAATCAAAAGAGGATTAACTTCAATATAGTTTCCCCCCCTATGTACACCATTTTCAACAGATAATTTTACATTCTTAGGTCTGTTAAGTATTTCTTCTCTTTATCTCTCCTGCCTACCCTCTACCACCCACTCATCTCCCTTACAGGCCAGAAATCTATCTTGCTCCTTCTTCAAACCTTAACTCGAATGACTTGGAAATCAACATAACTACTTTAACTAGATTTTAAACTATATTTTCAGCTTATTTTACTCATCCTTGTAAGTAATAGTATTATAAATTTAATTTTATTTTCAAAATGAAAGTAAGTTATTTTATACACTTAAAAGAATGTGCAAGAACTTAGATAACTTGATCAACATACAAACATAAAATATTGAGGCTAAAAGTTCCTAACAAATGCAAAAAAATTAGATTAGAAATTAGGATTTTCTATATTCTAAAATAACAACTCTTTAATATAATACTTTTTGTGTATTAGTGCATATATATGAATGTGAGTGTATCATAATACAAAAACCCTTGTAATATATACAGAAATTCCAAATCAGTAACATCACAAATTTGGAAAGTAATGTTTTTTTCTATTTTCTCTGAAATTTTCTTGCTTAGTTTAGGAGAGCCATTTTATTTTAATACCCCTAGTTTTCACAAATCAATTTATATCTACTCATTGACAATCAAGGTCTAATTGACTTTCATAATGTTTTCCTGGCACTTGCAGAGTGATGCTCTTAAAATTCGGGCTCACTCTTTTCTCTCTCAATTGCTCCTTCTACATAATTTTTAGTGCTAATCCTCTCAGATTTGGATAGTGAGACACAAAGAAGTCCAGACAGTCCTTAACGACTTTTTCTGTTATCATTTGCAGTTTCAGAGACCCCTCACATTAGTCCCAATATTGTTGGTATGACTTTTAGTTTTATCCTATTATAAAAGTATGCACCTGTTTGGGAAAGTTGTGTGGACTTTCTAGAGTCAATAGAGAATTCTTTCCTCTTGAATAGAGGGACCAGTAGCAAATTTTGGCATAAGTGACTGCAGATGTAAAGACAAATGGAGAAGCTAAAATAAACAAAACAAAACAAAACAAAACAAAACAAAAAAAAAGAAGAGCTCTCCCATTCCACGGCTATGTAGAGAACTGAAGTTAGGCTTCAGGACAAGCCTGGTTCTAATTCTGTCACTTGCCAGCTGTGAGACATTGGGCAACTCATTTAGCATTTTGATGTTCCATTTCCTCATTTGTAAACCAGAAGTAACAGTGACTATTTAACAGAATTTGAGTATTGTTTCAGATAATGAATAAAAGGTTCATGGGTATTGAGGTGGAATGTTGTTTAATGAATTGGGACAGTTATCTGCTGCAATTATTCCATAAGAATAATTTACAGGAGAGCCCCTTTCCCTTATACGATAGGTTGAAGTTTGCTTGTCTTACAGCAACCAAGAAGGCTTGTAGGATGTGTTTAGGTTTGAGATTGAGTAACTTAATGATTTGGAGGGTGATGGTTAACTAAAATCCTGTTTAAATATTGCCATCAAGAGAGAAAATTTTTGTATTTAAAAATGAGATTACTGAGGCTAGCAGGTGGCATGGTAGTTAAGGCACTGAACACTCCCACATGGCTAACCATGGTTCAAATCCTGGACCTGGTAGCTTGCTTTCTCACTTTCCCTCTCTCTCTCTCTCTCCCCCTCTCTGTGTGTCTCTCTGGTAAAATTAAAATAAATGAATGAATAAATAAAATTAAATAAATAATTCTTAAAAAAAAGAGAAAGATTTCTCAGCTCTAGAAACAGAAGGCAAAGCTGGACACGTTGAAACCAAAGGTAAAGCACACCTAAGGTTTTATTTCCATGTGTGGGTGCCCCAAATCTTATTCCAGAACATTAAAGAGAAAGTAGTTAGCAGCTGTATGGAGTGCTTTATGTCAGAGAACTCTGTTACTGAAGACACGTGAGTTCTTCTTTCACTGAGAGAGAAAAGAAATATCCTCACTCTTGCAGCAATAACATGGGTAGGCTCAGTTTGGTCTGAGGCTGGACCTCCTACAACACCTTGATACAGGTGTGGTCAACACCAGGCCTATTTTGCACAATGGAAGTTGGAAAGCCTGAGAGGTTTAGTGATTTCATTGGATTCATAAATGCTGGAGCTGTATTTCTGTGAATAACACTAGCTTCGAAAGCCACACAAAAGTTCAATAATAGAGTACAATTAAACGCCTAGTATGGTACCTTGCACATGGAAGATATTTAGTAATTGATGAATCAATGTGAACTTGTAGAGTTGATTTATGATTCAGTTTATCTTCCATCAAATATCTTCAAGAAAGTGTTAAACTTTGTAACCAAATTTGCCTAGTTTGAGTTTAATAGATACATTTGGTGACAGAAGAAAAAGTGGAAAATAATAAGAATCTCAACTGAATTGTGGAATTGGTAGTGTTCCATTTCCCTATAGATCTTGATTTGAGTTGTCCTTAACGTCATGTCTCCTCCTCTCACCTCAACAGGTGAACTGTGTTGTCAAGATCTTATTTTTTTAAGGTCTTTCTTTCATTCAAGTGTATAAATGATTGATGAAACCAAGAGAGTCTCTCTAACGTAAGGTGATAATTCAAAAAGCGCCAAGACTTTAATTTAAGAATTTAGATTTAGATGGTAAAATGCATAGCCTCACTCAGAAGAGAGAAGGGTGTTGAAGGTTTAAGATTTCTGCACCTTTTGGAAAATCTGCTATGTTGTCTGTCTGGTTTACAGCTCTTCTGAAGTACTTTTCAGACTGCTTAGTCACATCTGGCGCTGTTTTCAAGGACATGAAAATTCCTTAAGAAATTTTACTCCCTCTTAATTGTCTTCCTATTTGCAAGGGTTAAAACATGTTTCAAGAAGTCATCAAAGGCATGATGAAGAGGAACCAAGATTAGGCTGTGATTCTAGAATGAGGCTCTTAAACACTTCACTCTGCAGCCTTTCTCAGCTTATCACAATGAGCAACTTTCTCTCCTTTGAGCAAACTTCATTTTGAAAAGAGTGGTTGCATATTTCTTTTACCTTAGCATTAAATAGCCTGGAGGATTTACTTTTCACAAAATTTTAAATAGTTAACACATTCCTAAAGCTAATAACTTTCACTATGATCTTCTGGAGACTTTAAGCAAATGTACTGAATATTTAATAATCAGCTGATTACCCGTTGAAGAGAAGCTGTGTTTCTTTGAGCTCTCTTTTAGTCATAGGGCCCATCGAAGACATAATGTGGAATAGAGTCCAGTTTATATGTGCATATCAATAAATAAAACACTGAAGTGGGGAAACTACTCAATATTCAACTGATAAGAACATGGAATTGTCTGAACTAGATCGCTGAATTTGATATAAACCTTGATTTTCTGTATTTTATCTTGAAATTTAATTTTTCATGAAAGAAAACTCAAATTAAAAAAAGAATACCATGAGTTAATTTTTCTTTCTTTTTTAAAAAATTGTCAGTGAGACAGAGAGGGAGAGGAAGGAAGCACTTCCCAAGGGGAATGGCCACGCTGCAGTCCTTTCTCCAGCATCTCTCCCTCCTTTCGGGATTTTGGGCATTACGCACATATGCACCATCTGTTTCTTTTTTTCTTTTTGTATAGCAAGGTGGAGAGTTTGTTAAAGGAGAAAGAAGGAAAAACATCTCCTAAGAAGAAGAGACGGCCCCAGAAAATGGGTTGCAGAGGAGGACATGAGGCCACCCTTGTGTTTTTTCAAGATGCTGAGGCTTTTTGCAACTTGAATTGCACAGTGGGTCATGTTGGATCCATCTTCCTTAACAATTAGGCTACAGGGCTGGCCTGAATTTAAAAAACACTTTTTTAAAAAAGATTCTTTGGTGTAGGGTGTGTGCACTTGCTAGAGAGAGACAGAGAGAGAGGGAGGGAAAATGAGAAATTGTAATGGGTAGTTAACTAGAAATGAGGGGGTGGCTCTAAGAAAAGAGCGGATGGACATTAGCCACATCAATCACAGCTTATCAGTAGTTACAACCAGACCCTCCATGAAAATGCCTACTTCCCATCCAGTTCCTGGCACTGGGAAGGTGAGGCAGATCTCATTTTCTTCTTTAGTACCTGAGAAAAACATGTAGGTATGGTTGTTACTCTTCTTCTTAGTCCTCATAAATAAAAAAGAACCTAACAAAATGTTTTGGCCAATATCCTGATTCCCACTGGGGCAAAAAACTGATTGGCCAGATAAGGATGATCATCCAAATAAGGATGCTCATATCTTTTAAGTCCACACTGAGCATGTAAAGTTAGATAATTGAATTTCTCCCCTGTGAGAGAGATATACAAGCACAGGAAAAGCCCACAAATTCATACAAAGAGCATAGAGACTATGACCGACTTTCCCCTACTAAATGTTTACTGCCAAGTCTTGGAATAAAAATACCTAATCCCTGGGGCCAGCAGTTAGTATAATGGCTATGTCGCTGGACTCCCATGTAGTCGACCATGGTTTGAGTCCCAGACCCGGGGGCTTAAACTCACACTGTGCGTGTGTGCGTGTGTGCCCAAGATCCTGAGCAGAGAATGGATGAGAAAGGATTGCAGTGTGGCCATCCCCCCTGAGGGGCGATTTCTCACTTTCGGTCTCTCTGTCTCTGTCTTTATGGCAAGCGCACACACCCTATTGCAAAAACCTCTCCAAGACAAAAAACAAAACAAAACAAAAGGCCATAAAAAATATAAAGCTTAGAAATCTGGACGTAGAGTCAAGGATTTTACACAACATAGATCAACTCTTCCATTCTATGACAAAAATCACTCCCCAGGAGGATGACCATGCCACAATTCCTTCTTTTCCATTCTCCCTTCCGAATTCTGGACATGCACATACATGCACCCTGGTGATTCTTCAAGCTGCTGAGTCTAGGACTCGAACTGTGGTGGCGATGTGGAAGTCAAGTGCCTTTTATACCGTACCACCTGCTGGCCCTGAATTTTAAGAATTTTTCCAAAAAAATAATTCTATCTGTAAATTTAATTTTGCCATGTTCTCCTGAAATACGTAAATAAAAGTCCAAAGCATGTGAAAAGGAAAAAGTATGCCTCATACATTTTGAAAAATGGAGTCTAAAAGGTAATGAGTTACTAAGCCAAAAAAGACTTGATAGAACCTTAAATGACTATTACTAACTGAAAGAAATTAACCTTAAAAGGCTATACATTTCAACATCTCAAATATATGACATTCTGGAAAAGGCAAAACTATAGACATAGTGGAAAAAGCCAGTGATTTCTAGTGACTATGCAGAAGGAGGGACGGAGGAGTACAGAGGATTTGCTATTGTAATGATGAGTACGTGTCATGATACCTTTGTCCTACCCTGTGGAATTGTACAACACCAAGAGTGAACCCTAATGTGAACTATGGACTTTGGATGAGAATGAAATGCCAGCGTAGGTTAATTAACTGTAAACAATGTATCATTGTTATGGAAGATGTTGGTAAGGGGTGAGCTTGTACTTCTGCAGGATGACGTGGTATATGGGAAATCTCTGTACCTTCTGCTCAACATTGCTGTGAACCTAAAACTGTTCCAAAAAACTACAGCATATGTTTTAAAAGAAAAGTCTAAAAATTTGAGCTGAATTTGGAGAAGGATAGTTAGAACTGAGAAGTACAGGGAGAAAAACTGCGAGTCTAAGAACTTGGCTATCTATATGGGCATGTAGAGCTAAGGTGCTCTATAAAGTGAGATGAAATGGGCACGAAGACGAGTGAAAGATGAATGACTGCACTTACCCTCACCCTCCTCGTCTGTCCACCCTTTCGCTGATACCTGGCTTGAATTTTTCTCCTTTGGAGGAAATTTAATCAGGTTTTGATGGGTGCTAGCAATCCTCAAAGTGTTAATGAGTTTGTAGAGAGAGCTTTAGGCTGGTTTGGTCATCAAGGATCAAAATATCCTTCGGGTGCACACAATGTATATTTATGACAGAGGATGGAGTAAAAAGACATATAAAATACACAGAAGACATACAAACATTTTTAGGAAGCTCTTCTGGTATCTGCTAGCAATTGCATTTAGTATCACTTTCAATGCTGGGGTTAGAGGTGAATTTGGGAATTTTTTCTCCTTTCTCCTTGGAGATAATTCATTACACTTGCCCTGAGGGCCTTTTGAACGAGAAGAATTCATCACCCAAACTTCCCAGCTTTGTAGTTAATTGCTCTCTGGGGTTGTCTAGAACACAAACTAGCATAAATGCTCCAAAGACATTTATTGAACTCCATCTTAATGGCTGGATCCTTCAATTTTCCAATGCTAATCAAGATATCTTTCGATAGTGTGTGATGAAGGAACTCAGAATAGCAGTGAAGCATAGACATAAGCTAAATACCCACCCCAGATAGAGAGGCAAGGTGTTTATGAGACAAAGAAAAGGGTTATCATCTGTTGAGGGATAACCTTATAGTATTGTCAACTGGACTGGTGCAAAATCTACATATGTTGGAATTTTTACTTTGCAAGCTAAGTAACATGATTGAATGTATAAAAGAAATTGAAATAATAATAAAAAATTAAAAACCCTTAAGTCAGTTTCATAACTGATTAGATTCATGTTTTATAATTTCTTAGATTGTAAACATTTTTGTGTATATCATTTATGTAAGTCTTAACCTTGAGATACTAATATTTTATTCTAATAAATTTACTTATATTAATAAAGCAAACATGTAATAAATTGTAAATTAGGTATTTAGGGGAGTAAGCCGTATGAAAAGTAAACAGACTTTAAATCAGAAAGTTATCATCTAGGGACCAGCAGTTAGTGTAATGGCTATGTCACTGTCTCTCTTTGTCTCTCTAGTGAGTGCATGCATCCTATAGCAAAAACATCTCCCCCCAAAAAAGAAAATTATCATCTAATCACAACTGATAACGAATTTGTACTTACTTATTCTACTGTTTTAGAATTCTGGAGTGGCAATTTATCTCCTTTCCACGTCAAACCATTGTATAATTCTAATTTAATTTACAATTCCTTTTTCAAATTAATTTTTGTATTTTTTTGGATCATGTACAACAATTGGTGTGAATGCTGATTTTGGTTTTACACAAACTGAATATACTGACAAAAATAGCAGTGATTACATCAGTCATCATATTCTAACACTGCTAAGTGTTTTAATTACTGTTTTTGGAGACTTTTGTTTGTTTATTTTGTTTGACTGACCATGAATAAAGCCTCTTTATTCTTAAAAAAAAAAAAAAACCTGCTCCACAGAAGAAAGCGCTATTCCCTCTATGTAAGTGTATATTTACTACCCTTTCCATTCCTTCACAGAACCTGTTTGGCATGATTATGTTAAATGAATGGCACTTCAATCTTCTTAAACTCCTACTACGTGCTAAACTCTGTACCATGTGCTTAACACGTAGCACAAGCCTTCTGAAATACTCCTGTAGATGGTAAAACTGAAATTCAGAGAAGCTAAACAAGTCGTTCAAGTTTTACATCTAGTCAGGGATTGATCTGGTATTTGAATCCATGTGATACCAAACCCTGCATACAAATGTATGGCTCATGCATTGATCTTGGAACTAAATTGCACATAAATGCATTGATATGGTCAATAGTACCCACCACTTAATAGAGTCATTTATTTTTTTCTCCCACAGAAACCTACTATCTTCCTCCAGGAGCTACATATTAGATATGGACTCTTTTCTGAATAGATTTTTAAAAAAAAATAATTCAAATATATTTTATTTGAAATAAACAAAAATGCTTACACAGTTCAATGGATCACTTAGAAGCAAACTTTTGCTTTGCTTGTATTACTGAGCAAAAACAGAGCTGAAACACAACACTCTTCTTTCTTAAAATGTATTTGCAGATAGGTAGGAAGATATTACTTGTTTTTTTTTTTTTTTTTAACTGAGCTATTCTTAAGGCCTGGTCATAGAAGTAGAGACAATGTGAATGAACCCACATGACCAGCTGCCCTATCACACAGCCCATACATGCCTGCCAATGTACTTGGAAGAGTTGCTGTATCACAGTTCCATTTGAATTTTTGGCAGGCAGGACTGAGGATGAGTAATTTAAAACAAGTTTTATATCTTCTTTAAAAGAAATCACTAGTATTCCCTTAAATAACAGCTTACAAGAGAATGACCGCTGGAAGTTGCCCTTTTCACTTTGGTTCACTTCTAGTTTCTGTGCTTTACATAGCTATTTTATTCATTTGCTTATAGTATATCCTGCCATAAAGTATTAAAGCACAAGGTCCCTAGTAGTCCTTCCATATCTGCATTTTTCAAGTTTTGTGCTCTACAACATCCACAGTATGTCAGCAGTTCTTGAAAATTAAAAAAAGAAAAAACATAAATGAGTAAAACTCTTCTAAAAATGCAGATGTGTAATGAACTACAATGGTCCTAGAGTGGGAGGAGGCAATAAGGGTGGGGAAATGAAGCAAATGTGCAGGGCATGTGGTTCAAGTTCTTGGGTTTAAAAACAAGGACCAGCAGGTGGTGTGGTGGTTAAGGCGCTGGACATTCCACATGGCTGACCATGGTGCAAGTCCTGGACCTGGTGGCTTGCTTTCTCACTTTCTCTCTCTGTGTCTCTCTCTGGTCAAAATAAAATAAGTAAATGAATAAATAAAATTCAAAATAATTATTAATACAAAAAAACCCACCAAGCTCCTCAGAGAACCTGGCTATCAAGGAATTACCAGAAAACTTTCTTTCCAACTTCCTTTGTACCCCTCACCCCCTACCAAGGACATGAGAACTCCACTCCAAATTTTTGAAAACTACAGGTGTGAGATGCGATAAATGATGATCAAGGCAGTTGGAGGGAAAAGGATGGCCCTGTCTTCCCCTTAGCTGTAGTTTGTAACATTGCTTCTTGAGCCATTGGTAGATCAGTAAAAACCAATCAAGTACCAGAAGTGCTTTGGAGGATGGGGTAGAACAGTAGTGAGCACATTACCTGTCTCAATCAGTAACAGGATGTCACGGCTAGGAACATTTTCTAAACAGTAAAATGACTCCAGGATCCATCTCTTTCTCCAACATTAAATGTAGCAAAATTAACAGCAAAAGATTTATAAGTAGATATGGTGATAACAGAAAATTAAAAGGCAGAGAACACAACAGAACAAGAAGCTATAGGTTCAACAGTATTTCATGAAGCTAGAAAACCTCTTAACTTTGAAAGCCCTAGCAAAATATCACTCTTGTTTATAAATCACTTATTTATCTTATGACCGTGTGTTGCTGTTGAATTCTTTTCTTTCCATATATCAAAGAATCTTACATTCTGCATCTCTTTCTTTCTTCTGCTAAGCATTCTGCATTTCTTTGCCAATCTTGTAGCTGATCATCTCGTTCCAGTTGATTTTGGTGTGGGTAACTGGAAGCTGCTGGTGTAATGCCTTGAAATGTGGCATCTGACATTGTTTGATAGTTTTCACTAATTGCTGTATGATACTAATTTTCTGCATTCTCTCTGATTTTAATCAACTCCTTGGCAGCTTGGACTTTATTTGAAACTGTTACTGAATCCTGTACATCTTTATGACTAACTAGCTGAACATTGCCATCTTCCTAACAGTGAACCTGAACCTTAAGCACTCTAGCCACCTGGGCTGTAGGTGGTGTGATGGTGAACTTCCACTCTGATCTCCAGCAAACATTCCAGAAATTTTTAGGCTGGAACTGGTGACTTTCAATACATCCAATAATGGTCTATTGTCCACCTATAGTTTTAACAAGCAGTAGAGAATCTGTTGGAATAATGATCTTTCACATAGGCCCATAAAGCACTGTCTCAGGACTCTCTCCAAGATTTCAGACCTCCATCTATTTCCTCTGGCTAGAAGTCACTTGCTTCTTTCCATAAGTAATCAAATTTAAAGAAAAATTTTATTTTTAAATCTAAAAATCTACTATTTCCCAGCCACCATGCTCTGTAATTAAGACTTGATCTTACTTGCCTTCCATTTTCACAGGTATGAGCTGGTCCATGCTATACTGGGCAAAGACATGTGCTGTCCCTTCCCTGAGAAGACTGTCATTATTAAGTAGCAGCTGGACATCATTGAATAATTCATTAAATTCCCCTGGGGTGCATGAGTGATGGATTTAACAGCTATGTGTACCTTTTCCTCATCCGACACCCAATCCTTGACCAGCCATCTTGGGCTGTTCTGAATAGATTTTAAAAACATTTTCTAATATGGCAAGGTGTAATATAAAAATGTAGTATGGGGGAATCAATACAGATAAAAAGTAATGCTGGGTCACACATTCAACAAAAAATAAGCCTTAATGCATCTGCTTGGGGATAGTGGGGAAAAAAAGAAAAGATTAGACTTATCTGTTCCTTAAAATGAGACTATTAAATTTCGATCTTTTAAAAATAGTTACAATAAGTAGTGGATGGTTAATCTCAACTCCATGGCCAATTAACAGAAAGAAACTTATTCAACTAGAGAAAAACAATGGAGTGAGAAATATCCAGAAACATAGGAGGAGGGGTAAGATTAAAGAGTCAAATAGGTATAAAGGTGAAATCATTTATTCATCCATTTCATAAGTATTTATTTATTGGAAGTTAGTTTCCTTCATTCACTCATTTACTTCTTTTTTTAATTTGACGAATGACAAATTGTATATATTTGTCATATACAATGTGCTATTTTGACATATACAAACATAGTGGCATGATTAAACTAAGTGAACTGACATATCTGACACCTCGGCTCCCTTTCATTGCAATGAGAACTGTTTTTTAATGCCAGGAAGCATACATGCAGTAAAGAAAATGGAGTCAGGATAGTTTAGTCTGGCTCTCTCACTTCCTATCTTATCATGTTTGAAGGCCACAGGATAAACAACTCATGTTATTAATTGTACTGCTCTTGCACTCTTGTTATGTAATTATGACTTTGCTGTTTTACGTCATTGCATGTAATGGACATATCTGTGTGTGATTGTTTGGTTTTGGCAATGAGCCATTATAACCTGCAGCCCCTGTAAGACAAAGGGAGAACCTGCCCTACTAGCTAGCCCTGCCCAGGTAGGCTTTGGTTTATCTAGCTCAGCCCTGGTGGTCTTGGCTTTGCTTGGTGTGGCCTTGGCTCTGCTCAGCTCAGCTCTGTGTTGAAGGAAGGAAGAGGAAGGAAGTGCTCTGTGAGCACTCTTCCATGTGGATTACAAGCTCCAGGAGGGAGGAAGCACTCTAAGAATGGTACTAGGGCTTTGGGAGCTCGCTGAATTCAGCTAATAAACAACATGACATCAGTGCCTTGTGCCTCTTTCCAACTCCCTGCATCTCTGTTTGACTTACCCTTTGGAACAAGAAAGAACCTTGCAAAACATATGCACTCACAAGAGGAAGAGAGAGAAAGAACTCTGTAACAGGGCCTCATTGCCACGTAAACCTTCCTCCTCAATTCTTTATCGCATCAGTATCCTGAACAAGCACATCTGGAGTGCTTTTCAAGACACAGATGCTGGGTTTTGAACCCTGGTTTGCCATGTGGGATCTGGATTCCTCTGTACAATGCTCTACCTCTGTGTTATGGGGCCTGCCATTGATGAGGACATTTAAAATTTATTCTCAGTATTTTAAAGTATATTATGTTATTAATTGTAGTCACCAAACTGTGCAGCAGATCTCCAGAACTTATTTTCCTGTGTAAGTGTGACTTTGTACCTTTTAACCAACATCTCCTCGTTCTTCACTTTCCTTGCCTCAACACCTGATAACTGCTATTCTGCTCTTTGCTTCTATATGTTTGATTTTTTTTGGAATCCAAAAAAAATATATATGTGAGATCATATGGTGTTTTTCTGTGCCTCACTTATTTCACTTAACATAATGTATTCCAGCTTCATTCATATTGTAAATGACAAGATCTCCTTTTTGGAGACCAAATAGTATTCCATTGTGTATAAATACCACATTTTCTTTACCCGTTCATTCATGGACAGATACATAGATTGATTCCATATCTTAGCTATCTTAAGTAAAGCTGTAATAAACATAGGCGTGTGGATACATTTTTGATATATTCTTTTTATTTTCCTTTGATAATTACCTAATGGTGGTAGTCAAGATAATATGGTAGTTCTTTTTTTAAAAAGTTTTTTGAAAAACTTCCATACTTTTTTCCATAATGACTGTATTAATTTGCATCCCCATTAATAGTGTGCTGGAGGGAACCAGCAGTTAGCGTAATGGCTATGTCGCTGGACTCCCACGTGGTCGACTGCGGTTTGCGTCCCGGACCTGGTGGCTTAAAACTCACGCCGGGCGTGTGTGCGTGCGTGCCCAAGATCCCGAGAGGAGAATGGAGGAGAAGGGATTGTGACGTGACCATCCCCTCTGGGGGGTGATTTCTCGCTTTCTGTCTCTATGTCTCTCTCTGTCTGGCGAGCGCACGTGCCCTATAGCAAAAAAAAAAAACTCTCAAAAACAAAACAAAACAAAACAAAACAAAAAACAGTGTGCTGGAGTCCTTTTTCCCTATTTTACTAACAGCTAACACTTGTTACCTTCCATTTTTTTGTAAGAGTCATACAATGGTTTTCATTGTATATCACATGATCTTCCCCAAATATACAATGTTGATACACTTGATGTAATCTTGCAGATAGAGGAAAAGCTTATCTAAGATCAACTGAGGTTCCTAAAACTATACAGATTGCAAGAGGCAGGATTCCAACGTAGGCCACGTGGCAACATTACCAATTTTTCTTGCCTGTGATGCTTACTCTTCTCATTAAAAAAAAAAAGTTTGTGGGACCAGCAGTTAGCATAATGGCTATGTCACTGGACTCCCACATAGTCAACCGCGGTTCGCATTCCAGCCCCGGTGGCTTAAAACTCATGCCGGGCGCGTGTGCGTGCTGGCCCAAGATCCCATGAGGAGAATGGAGGAGAAGGGATTGCGGCATGGCCATCCCCCCCTGGGGGGTGATTTCTTGCTTTCTGTCTCTATGTCTCTCTCTGTCTGTCTGGTGAGCACACGCACCCTATAGCAAAAATCTCTCCCAAAAGAAAAATAGTTTGTTTTGATTTACATATAATCACTGTATATCTTTGTGGAATACAACATGGTTTTTTAAAGCAGGCATACAGAGAGTAATAATCAAATCAAGAATATAGACACATTCATCATCTTCACCACTGACCACTACATTTGGTTGTGTACATTTGATATTCATTCTACTGTTTATTTTTCTGTTTATGGTACATATTAGATTGGCAAAGCATTTTTTATTATGTTGTGGTATACTCTCTTGTTTGCATGTATTCTTATATCTGTGAATCATTTTCTCCTGAACACTTCTTCCTCCTCCTTACACTCTCCCATGCAATTTCTGGAATCTACCATTACTCTTTCTACTTACATGCCATTAAGTTCTTCGAGTTCTGTCACAGAGAACAGACATTTAATTATTCTTTTTGTTATGTAATTATGCCTCTTTTTTTAAAAAAGGTTTTTTGCTATAGGGTACAAGTGCTTGCAAGAGAGAGACAGAGACAGTGAGAGGGAAAGTTAGAAATCATTCTCCAAGGAGGAGGGATGGTCACTTTAAAATCTTTTCTTCTCCATTCTGCTCCTGGGATTTTGGTCACACATGCACACACACCTGGTGTGATTTTCAAGCTGCCAGGTCAAGAACTCGAACCACGGTCGACCATGCGGGAGTCCAGTGCCTTAACCACCATGCCACCTGCTGGCCCCTCATTATGCCTCTTTTTAAAGATTTAAAAATATGATTTGTTTAAAATGATACAGTGAACGTGCATTTTGGCTTCCTGTTGTCAATTATAGCACCCTTATCTACATTTATTTGCTTATTACTGCTCATCATTTACATTATATTCTCTGTGCTGCCTGGTCTGGTGTCTTTTATCAAAATTCACTTCATGATGGTATTGAGTTTAGGTGCTTGAGGTACGCAGAATACAATATTTGGAGTATAGTGGGCATATAATTTGCTTGAGGATGATCAATCATTAGTGCCTAGTCCTCAGAGATCAGCTCATGAAACCGATCCTGCAATTTAGGCACACTTTCACTAGGTGGCAGCAACATTCCATAGTGAGCATCTGTGCAGATGGTTTGTTCTTAGTTGTAATCAAGCTGTTTGGGTTTTCAGTCTTATGCCTTAGTTTTTCGAGTAAAATAATAAATTCAGAGAAATTAAGAGCCCAATTTTCCACAGTAGAATGGGAATTGGAATTTAGGTCTTATGATTTCTCTAACTTTGTACTTTCTCCCTTGTATATATTTAAAATTTTATTATTATTATTATTATTATTGTTATTGTTATTTAGAGATGTTAGCCAAAGGGTGTTCACTTGCCAGAAAGACCGAGAGAGACAGAAAGTGAGAAATCACTCCGAGGGAGAATGGCCATGCTGAAATTTCTTCTTCATTCTTTACTCAGGATTTGATGTGCACACACTCACGGGTGGTGTGGGTTTTAAGCTGCTAGGTCTGGGACTCGAACTGTGGCCGACTACATGGAAATTCAGCTAGGTAACCATTATGCTATCTGCTGGTCTCTCCCTTTGTGTATATTTTAAAAAGATCTCTAAAACCTTTGCATGTACCTTTATCTTGGATTTGTTAGAGCTTTCTGGTGAAAAGCCTTTGGACCTTTATAAGGTTGAAATTTTTATGAGTCACTAGTGGGAGGAACACAAACTAAGAAAACTTTTCAAATCACAGGTGGAGAATCAAGATATTTTACTGTTAAGACCCACTTGATTTTTCTCTGCGCTTGCTTGAAAATGATTCAAATACACTCATTAAAATAGTTATGCTAAAATGTTAAACAAACATAAAAGCAAATCTTATTTTAGGAGAAGTTGCTTGAGAACAAATTCTAAGATGTATAAACTCCTAACAAGTCAATTTTGAACAGAATTTCAAAGCACTGCCTTCTACATCTTAACATTTATTATTTAATGTGAAGTTTATTTGCATTTATGTGCTACTTGCGTTGATACCTTTTTATTCTGATAAAAAGCACACCAGGGCTGGCTGTGTAGCATGGTAGTGAAATGCTGCTTAAGAGAAGCTGGATTCCATGTGTTGACAACAGTTCGGATACCCCTTCAGGCCAGCGTGGTGCACTCTGGCATGCACAAGTGCACAAGATCCGACAGACTAGAGGGTTGGAGGAAGGGAACTGTGGCTGCCCAGATCCTTTTGAGGGTGTTCCTCTCTGTCTCTTTCTCTTTTTCTCTTGTGTATGCACATGAAGAAAGAAAAAATAGATTTTTACAACAGTGCATAACTTTTAATTTACTATGTGTATTAGGGTTCCCTACAGAGGCAAAACCAATTAAATGGTTAGACAGATAGATACAGATATACATAGATGTAGATATAGATATAGATACATGAGAGGGGATTTATTAGGGAAATTGTCTTACATGGTTATGGAGGCTAAAAAGTCTTATGACAGGCTGTCTGCAAGCTGGAGAACAAGAGAATTGTGTGGTGTGGCCAGAACCAGAGAAACCAATAGTGTAACTCTCAGTCTGAGGTCAAAGACTTGAGAACATGGGAAGAGAAGGGGGTTGCCTGGGTGTGTCAGGTGGTTGCTGCTGGTGCAAGCTCGAGAACCAAAAGTCAGGTAACCTGGAGTTCTGATGCTCAGGTAAAGAGAAGATGAGTGTCCTAGCTCCAGAAGAGAAAGGGAGAATTGACCTTCCTTCACATTTGTTCTGACTAGATTCTCAGTCAATTAGACGGTACCCACTCACACCAGGTAAAGGCAAAATATCTTTACTCAGTTCACTAATTCAAATGCCAATCTCTTCCAAAAACTCCCTCACTGATATCCATAGAGGTATGCTCTACCAGTTATCGCGTTATTCCTCAATCTAGTCAAATAGACACCTGATCTTAGCTATCAAGGCTTATTAACCACTTTTAAGTGTACATTTGATTCGTGTTAAGTACATTCACATTGTTGTCCAACAGATTTGTTTTGATACTTTTTGGTGCTCACTTAAACTTCTGCTATTTTGGGGCCAGTAGACGGTGTAGCGGTTACATCGCTGGACTCCCACATGGCTGACTAGGGTTCAGATCCTGGATCTAGCAGTTTCAAACTCATGCCAGGAGTGTGTGCATGCATGCCAAGATCCTGGGAGGACAATGGAGTAGGGACTGCAGTATGGCCATTCCCTCTGGGGGGTGATTTTTTGTTTTCTGTCCCTCTCTCTCTCTGGCAAGCGTATGTGCCTTACAGCAAAAAATTCTATCAAAACAACAACGACAACAAAACCTTCTACTATTTTAATAAAATTTGATTTTTTAAAGCAAGGGTATGGAGAGTTTATGCTTTTATCCAAATGGATTTAATAGAGTTACTTTCTTCCTTATTCTCAAATATCTTATAGAATGGGTGACAAATACATTGCATGTCTCCACTCTGCATTTTTCTGTCTAGTGTACACATTGCTAATTTATAACTTTCTCTTTATTTTTAATAGTGTTGGTCTTACTTTGTAGATAGTCATAATCATTACAGTAAGCTGGTAAGGCAGATAAAATCTATTGCTATCTTATTGACCTTTTCTAATCCTAGGAAAATGTATATATGAAAATCAAATAGCTTATATTTTAAGTATTGCAGGTCTTAATTTGGAATAAAAACTCTTCTATGGCTAAAAAAGCCCCTCCCAGCCATAAGGTCTCTTAGGCCAGTTTATTACCAATCCTAGATAACATTTCTCTTGAAAAAGAACTTGAATTGGTGCCATAGTACAGTGGTTGAGTTCTCTATATTCAGAGCTGAATCCTACATGTCAAACTGTGGTTCAAAGATGAGCTGCGAAGGCTTGAAAAGTGCACTAGGTGCATATGTGTGCATCCCCAAAATCCTGACAAGAAGGTGATTGGAGGAAGAGACAGTGCAGCAAAACTATGCCCTTTTGGTGGGGGAGTACTTCCCACGCCCACCTCTGATGAGTACATTGTACCCTATAAAAAAATAAAAAAGAGAATAAGAAAAGAAAAGGAACTTACATGTCTTTTCATATTCACAGTTGATGTGGGGTCATTTCTTTCTTTCTTTCTTTTTTGGAGAGGTTTTTTTCTGTAGGGCACGTGTGCTCACCAAAAAGACAGAGAGAGACAGAGAGACAGAAAGTGAGAAATCACCCCCTCAGAAGGATGGCTACACTGCAATTCCTTCTCCTCCATTCTCTTCTCAGGATCTTGGGCACGCACACACATGTGCTCGGTGTGAGTTTAAGCTACCGGGTCTGGGACTCAAACCGCTGTTGACTCCATGGGAGTCTAGTGGCATAGCCATTATGCCAACTGCTGGACCCAGCCTCTTTTTCTTTCAATGATCTTAGTTGCTAAGTTTATTTTCCCCTAAATTAAACCTATTAACTTTGTGGGTCAAAAGTCTTAGTAATTATATTCCTTTATATAGAAGATGTTTTTGTTATTTATTTATTTTTTGGAGAGGTTTTTTTTTTTTTTTTTGCTATAGTGCATGTGTGTTTGCCTGAAAGACAGAGACAGAGAGACAGAAAGCGAGAAATCATGACCTGGAGAGATGGGCATGCCACAATCCCTTCTCCTCTATTCTCCTCTTGGGATCTTGGGCACGCATGCACACGCGTCTGACATGAGTTTAAGCCACCGGGTCCGGGATTCGAACCGTAGCTGACTACATGGAAGTCCAGCAACATAGCCATTATGCTAACTGCTGGTCCTGAAGATGTTTTTGTTATTTAATGTTTTTTCCCTTTCAAACTAAAGAGTGCTAAGTTGATCTCTATGAAACAGGTCAACTCCTTTATATAAATTTTCTTTCTGAAGAAAAAATTAAAAAAAAAAAGCAAATATAGCAGGCTTCAGAGTTTAAAGGGTCTTTGGACAGTGGGCTCAATATACCCAGCCCTAGAGGGGTTAACTGACTTGCAACAATACATCCAGCCAGTGGCTGTGCTGGGAATGGCACCCAAAATATTAAATAGAAAATGGAATATTTTTATCACAATGAAACTGTGTCACAATAAAAAGTCATCTAGAAAGGAAAGGCACTTCTTGGCAAGGACCCAAGAGACAGGATTAATGAGGACATTAGTTTACATTTATTAAGTGATTTCTATTTGTCAGACATTGGGTAAGTCTTCTTTATTTATCTTATTTAACTATAACAGCAACCCTTTTGGGGTATGTATGTATTATTACCACAGTTTTATAAATGAGAAAGTTAATATGTAAGAGATTCACAACTTTGTACATGTTTATTTATTTAATTTAATTTATTTTTAGAGAGATTTTTGCTATGGGATATGTGTGCTCACCAGAGAGACAGAGAAAGACAGAGAGACAGAAAGCAAGAAATCACCACCTAGGAGGGATGGCCACGACACAATCTCTTCTCCTCCATTCTCTTCTTGGGATCTTGGGCACGCATGCACATGTGCCCTAAGTCACTGGGTTTGGGGCTTGAACCATGGTCAACTAAGTAGGAGTCCAGCAATGTAACCATTTTGCCATCTGCTGGTCCCTATTTACTTATTTACCTGAGAGGTTTTTGCTTTAGGCACTGGCTCACCTGAAGAGAGAGCGAAACAGTGAGAGAGAGTGTGAGAAATCACCCCTCAAGGGGGAATGGCCCCAGTGCAATCCTTTCTCCTCCCTTCTCCTCCTGGGATCTTGGGCATGCATGCCCACATGCTCAGTGTGAGTTTCAAGTCACTGGGTCTGGGACTCAAACTGTGGTTGACCGTGTGATAGTCCAGTGATGTAACCACTATGCCATCTGCTGGCTCTGTACATGTTTATATTGATAAAATAGCAGTGGTAGAATTTGAACCCAAATCTTTCAGATGGAAATCTGTTTTTTTTTTTTTTTTTTTTGAATTGCCAGTGGGTGAGTGCACTCACATGAGAGAGAGACAGAGACAGTGAGAGTGAAAGCACTGTCCAACGGGGAGTGGTAACATCATGATCTTTTTCTATATTCCTTCTTCCCATTTAGGATATTGGGTCTTCATACATATGTGCTCAGCATGTTTCAAACCAACAGGCTGATATTTGAACCACAGTTTGTCACATGGGATCTGGCTCTTTTAATCCCTGATCTATGTGTGGGGCTGGCCCAAGAAATCTGTGAATTTAGCCAATACATTTTAGTACAAGGCTTGATCTATTTGTGTGTGTGTGGTTTACTTCCAATGAAGGGTCTCTTAAAACAAAAGGCTGCTCATTAATTAGGGAATCTCAAAAAAATTAAAAAAGACAGGGGACCAGCAGAAAGAAGGCACTGGAGAGGGCTAGTTGGCCCCTTTTGCCATCACTCCAGAGAATAATTAGTGCTCAGAAATATTTAGCTTTAATGATCGCTGGGCTTTCACATTGGACCCTGGAGTAAGTGACAGAGGGCAGCCATTTGGAGGAAGAGTATATCTGCCCATTAAGATAAGAAGCTCCCACAGGCTATTTGGATAACTTGGTAAGTAAGGCACAGGGATTCCAGAAGCAGGTACTACAGTGTACATGAGGCAAAGCATAAAAAAATCAACCGAACCAGAATCCAGGCCTAGAGCTGTGGGAAATGCAGATGAACTGAAATGTGCCAAAGATGTTACCAGAACAAAGCAACTAGATATTTTTTCTCTTGTAGCACATGATCTTGGGATACTTCTACCTAAAATAACTCAGTAAGTTCAGCTCATCCCCTCCCACCTTGTTCATCTAGTAAATAACAACTATACATTTGCAGCCTGTTCCACCTTGTATCTGTAAAAGGGACAGAGGAACATTACTGCTTCCTGAGACTGTTGGCAGAATTAAATGGTTTCATGTAAACTGAATCTTTAGGTCTGAGTTTGGTACACAATAAGTGCCAAATGTGTGTTTGTGAGTACATCATCATATTGTAATTGTTATTATATTATGATTGCGAAGTGTTGGTGATTATAAATGACACTTTATTATTACAATAACAATAAGCCAATTATATCACAGGGTCTTTCAGAGGATAAGTAGGGAAAAAATGAACTCATTCAACAAATATTTACTGGGTGCCCAAGTCTCACATACTGTTCTAAGCATTCAGTATAGAGCAACAGACAGACAAAAACTCTCTGCTTTGGTTTGAGGAGCTTACATTCTGATAGGGAAGAACCCTTTAAGGTAAGAAACACCAAACTCATCTTATTTCCTTTTTGATGGAATTAAATAGATATATAAATGAAGAATAGTCTGAGCTTATCTGGTTTTGACTGTTCATTCAATACCTTGTGGGGAGATTTGAAACTTTTAGAAAACACAGAGTAGTTTTTAACATGAGGAATAACAGAGAAAAGTAGTCAGATAGGATTGGTTGCAAGTAGGTATGGATGATATGATTCTGCACAAATGCTAAGATAGCAGCTATTTAGATTTTCTCGCTGAGTCTTCCCTAGGGCACTTCTGCCTTTTTACACCATTTGTATTTTCTCATTTTGCTTATACCTTACTCCAGTGCCGATATATCTTTGTTTAGTTGCCAAAAGTGTATGAATTTACCTCATGTCCTCAGGATGATAGTCTGACCTGGCCTAAAGACATCAAAGGTGTTCCTTGCTGGTGCATTGGTTTTAAATATCTAATGAACTCTTTCCCATTTCCCAGCTTCCCCCTCCACCTCCCCCCCACAGGAAGTACTGCTTTCTGCTGGTTCTTGCCTGCCGTGGCTCAGCCTGTTTCAGTCCAGTTCAGCATTGTTCCCTCTTCCTTCCTCATGGAGGCACATCATAGCCCTTCTATTCTGTAAGGGTGCCGTTGGGCTAGTCCAGATTTTAATCTTTCTTTAAGTTTTATGTGGTAACTTGTGTAAAAAACTGATATAATTAGAAAACATTTTATAGTCCTAAGCATGCATGTTTATGTGTATACACACACGCATGCACACACACACAGAGTCTACAGTTAATTCCTGAACAACATGGGGACTAGAGGATCTGAGCCCTTGGTAGTCAAAAGTCCATGTTTAACTTTAGACTCTCCTCAAACCTAACTACTTACAGCCTACTGTAGATGAAAAACCTTATCGATAACATGAATAGTCAATTAACATGTATTTTGTATGTTGCATGTATTATACGTTATATTTTTTACAGTAAGGTAGAGAAAAGGAACTGTAATTAAGAAAATAAGAAAGAAGAGAAAATACATTTACAGTATTTATTTATTTTTAAAAAAGAATTATTTTATTTATTTACTTACTATTTTTCCATATGAGTTTTGCCAGAGAATGACAGAGAGAGAGAGAGAGAGAGAGAGAGAGCGCGAGCAAGCAAGCTGCCAGGTCCAGGACTTGAACCGCAGTTGGTCATGTGTAATTCCAGCACCTTAACCACCATGACACCTGCTGGCTCCTACAGTACTTATCAAAATAAATCCACATATAACAGGACCTGTGCACTGCAAACCTGTTTTGTTCAAGGGTCAACTAGACACACTTATTTTTCTCTTGGTTTCACTATCTAGAAGAATGAATTGTTAAACTCTAATGTGAATTTCCTCCCACAAAATGGAAGATGTAAAACATTATAGCCCACTATATCCAGTTCCCTTTTTGTTGAGTTCTTACACTGAAGTTACATAAAATAGTCAAGATGCCTAACTTTGATTTTATATTAATCTGGACTTATATTATCAAGTCATTTAGTATAAAAAAAGCCATAGGAACCCAGCACCAAAGGGATTTTGGAACTCATCTGATTCAATGCTTTACATTTGAGAAAGCAAGGATTTCAAAAGATGAACTGACTTTTCCAGAGTCCTATCAGTTAGAATTAGAGCCAAAGACAAAGTCAGGTTTCTGACTCCCAGTCGCTTTTCCCCTTGTCTAAATCTCTTTTAGATAACAAGATAGATTGCATACAAAATTTTAAAGAGTGCCAAGGGATTATCTTAGGCGGATTTCCTCCGAATTTACTTAGAAGGTGACTGGGATTGAATTGAATTTTAGCTGCTGTATGATCTTCCAAGAAATAGCCTGTCTTTAAATAACAAAATATGCCCTGACCATAGGATTGCTTCTTTCCTTTATACAGGAAGAAGGCCTATGGCTGTGGGAAGGAACAACACAATTGTTACAAAGTTCATCCTCATGGGATTTTCAGATCATCCTCAAATGAAGATTTTCCTTTTTGTATTATTTCTGGGGATCTACCTCTTGACCCTGACCTGGAACCTAAGCCTCATTGCCCTCATCAAGGCGGACCCTCACTTGCACACACCCATGTACTTCTTCCTTAGTAACCTGTCTTTCTTGGACATCTGCTATGTGTCCTCCACAGCCCCCAAGATGCTCTCTGACATCATCACAGAGCAGAAAACCATTTCTTTTGTTGGCTGTGCCACGCAGTACTTTGTCTTCTGTGGAATGGGGCTGACAGAATGCTTCCTCTTGGCAGCCATGGCCTATGACCGTTATGCTGCCATCTGCAATCCATTGCTCTACACGGCTCTTGTGTCCCATACCGTTTGTTTAAAGATGGTGGCTGGGGCCTATGTGGGTGGGTTCCTTAGTTCTTTGATTGAGACATATTCCATTTATCACCATGACTTCTGTGGGCCGAACATGATCAACCACTTCTTCTGTGACCTTCCTCCAGTCCTGGCTCTGTCCTGCTCTGACACCTTCACCAGCCAGGTGGTGACCTTTGTTATGGGTGTTATTGTTGGAGTCATGTCTGTCCTTGTGGTCCTTACCTCTTACAGTTTCATTGTTACTGCTGTCCTGAAGATCAGCTCAGCTAAAGGTAGGACCAAGGCATTTAGCACCTGTGCCTCTCACTTGACAACTGTGACCCTCTTCTATGGTTCTGGTCTGTTCATGTATATGAGACCTAGTTCCAGCTACTCCCTAAACCGGGACAAGGTGGTGTCCATATTCTATGCTGTGGTGATTCCCATGGTGAATCCCATCATCTATAGCCTTAGGAATAAGGAGGTTAAAAACGCCATGAAAAAAGTAGTGGAAAGGGATCGTATGCTTTTTCACAGGCATTCATTTTTCTGACCTCTAGCTAATGTTTAAAATGGAGCCATGAGCTGGGTCAATTGTACAGGCATTTATGAAATTTTGGACTAATTAACATTTATAATAAATTGTGTGGTCCTGGCTCTTTTCCCACTTTATAAGATTCTGTTTACTTATTGTCTATTAGAGAGAGAGTAATTTGGCTATTATTGTTTCTAGAATAAGTAGCGTTATATAGATGGAACTTTTAAATGTGGGATTTAGCAGAAAACTTTATGACAACTAAAAAAAAAAAAAAAAAAAACAAGAAAGGAAAAAAATTCCTGGACTATCAAAATAGAGTTTCCATCTGTAGGAGGAAAGCCACTGAAAAATATGTTATTCTGGCTTCAGGGTGGTGTTTGTTTTTTTCCCTTTATGAGAGAGATATAAAAAGTGATGCTGGGATCCATCCCCAGTCTCAGCTGGCCTAGATTATGGCATAGGCAACCCCGCATGCTTAGGGAACTCAGGATGTGAACCCAAGAACTTTTCCTATTTGGGTCCAGTTGCATTACCACTGTACCACCACCACCTGGCCCTTTAGGGTTATGGTTTTTAAGATATTGTATAGCATAATAACTTGAAGAGAGTAGCAATGCTTCTTCTTTTTTATTTTTCTTTTTTGGAGAGGTTTTTCCTATAGGGTGAATGAGCTTGCAAGAATGACAGAGAGAGACAGAGAAACAGAAAGCAAGAAATCACCCCCCGGGGGGATGGCCAAGCCACAGTCCCTTCTTCTCCATTCTCCTCTTGGGATCTTGGGCACGCACACACACACACCTGGCATGAGTTTAAGCTACCAGGTCTGCGACTCAAACCGTGGTCGACTATGTGGGAGTCCAGTGACATAGCCATTATGCTAACTGCTGGTCCCGAGAGTAACAATGCTTCTAAGCACAGATGCCTTTCCTTCTTCTGAGATTTCATTTTTATTTATTTTTTTAAAGAGATTTTTGCCTTAGGGTACATTTACTCACTGGAAAGAGAAAGACAGAGACAGTGAGAGGGAAAGTGAGGGATGACCTCCCAGAAGAAATGGCCACATCACAGTCCCTTCTCCCCCATTTTTTCCTCCTGGGATCTTGGGCATGCATGCACACATACCTGGTGTGAGTTTCAAGCCAGTAGGTCTGGCACTCAAACTGTGGTCAGCTATGCAAAAGTCCAAAAATGTAACCGCTACACCATTTGCTAGTCCTTCAGAAGAGATTAAAAATATCTTCTGAGATTCTTAAATCCTTTCTTTATAGACAGGACAGACCCTCTCATGTTTGAGAATTATAGCCATAGTGATCCACTGTGACTAATGGGATATATTAATACTCTTTAGAGGTATGAAGGTAGAAATCTTGATTTGGACCTTGATGTCTGCACAAATGAGACAACCCCTTCGCCAGCTTAATCAACTATATGATAAGTGGTAATTAAAGTGATTTAAATAAACCAAGGAATATTGCATAAGCCTCAAATAACGTTCTAACCAGCTCTTGGGACTTCATCTCATTGAGATGAAGAGTTCTCTATTTGTATCAGGTTTGGGATAAGTTTGGGAAGAGAACTTAACAAGGGAATTGAAGACAATAATATTTCTCTTCCACATCTTCTCAGAACTTGCTATATGCCTTTGAATTGGCAGTAAAGAACTAGAATAAATTCATTCAGCTGAAGCCTTTCTTGGGTAGTCTATAAGTAAGTAAATAATATGTGCCTTGTGTCCTTGGGCAAGTTTCTTGGATTCTGTAGGCCTCAGTTATTCATCTGTAAAATAGTAATAATTGTTTCTTGGCTTCATCTGAAGAATTAAATGAATGAGTATATGTAAACAGAATAGTGCCTTGTGTACAGTAAAAGTTTAAGAGGGGCCATTATTATTATTATTATTATTATTATTATTATTGCTATATAATAATTTTTCACTGCCCAAGTCAAAGACTTGGAAAACACTTTCTTGGTTTAGTAGAAAGTGTGATTTTTGTAATAGCTTTCATGTGGTAGAATGAGTCTGGGGAGACTATAGCAAAGTAGTTAAGAGTAGTCATTCTTTTTCTTTTTCTTTTTCTTTTTCTTTCTCTTTTTCTTTTTCTTTCTCTTTCTCTTTCTCTTTTTCTTTTTCTTTTTCTTTTTCTTTTTCTTTTTCTTTTTCTTTTTCTTTTTCTTTTTCTTTTCTTTTCTTTTTTTCCTGTAGGGTACTTGCATTTGACAGAGAGAAAGAGAGAGGAAAAGTGAGAAATCACCTCCCTACCCTGGTGGGGGGATGACTGTGCTGCAGTCTCTTTTCCTCCATTCTCCTCTTGGGATTTTGTCCACACACACCCACACACACATGCCCAGTATGATCTTTTCTTTTTTTTGGAGAGGTTTTTGCTATAGGGTGCATGTGCTCACCAGAAAGACAGAGAGACAGAAAGACAGAAAGTGAGAAATCACCCCCCCACCCTCCCCCCAGGGAGGATGGCCACGCTGCAATCCCTTCTCCACAATTCTCTTCTAGAGATCTTGGTATGCACACACACATGCCTCGCATGAGTTTAAGCCACCAGATCCAGGACTCGAACTGCAGTTGACTTTGTAGGAGTCTAGCGACATATCCATTACACCATTTGCTGGTCCCCAACCCAGTATGATTTCTCAAGCCTCCAGGTCAGACTCAAAGGATATAGTTGACCATATAGGGTCCAGTGCCTTAATCCCAACGTTACCTGCTGGCCCAAAAATCTTCATTCTTAAGTAACCAGAAATGTGATTAACAATCTCATCTCTGCCATTTTGTAGGTATGTGGTCTTATGTAAGTTACTCATAAGTTCCATTTTCCTCACCTGTAAAATTAGGGTAATAATTGCATCTACCTCATAAAATTCATGCAAGTAGGTGAGACTATGTATGAAAAGGGCTTAGCCCAGTGTCTAGCATAGGGTAATACATGAACAATATTAGCTTATATAATTAGTCAATTAGTCCAGTTGGGACAAATCAAGAAAAATCCAGGGTCGTGTGCCGAAAGATCATTGTAATGGCTTTGTTATATCCACTCACATTGGGACATACCGTCTCCGTGAAAAAGCACACTCATAACGCTCATGCCTGCTATTTCTCTTGCTTATTGGAAGTAGTGCTTAGGAAATTAGAAGGAGCACGGGTTCCTAAAGTGGCTTCCCATGGAAATGTTACCCATGTGCCAAGTCGATCACTACTGAGACTCCTCCCTCTGTTCCTTATGGCCATTTTCCCCTCTGCTTTTCTTACCTGTATGCCACCTCACCAAGCTTCTACCTTCAATTTACCAATTTTCAAAGCAGTAGCTAATAAGTTCTCCTAACGCTATAATAAACACATAATAAATAAATAAATGAACAAGTCAATCAGTCAATAAATGGGGAAAATGCTTCATACTTTGATTTTATATGAAGCTGTCTCTGATCCAGTATCATCTCTGAACTGTTTTTATGAGCAAAGATTCTGAATGTAAAGTCTTTATAAAAACCTCTCTTGTTTGTCCACATCCAGGGATGAGAATATTCTCTTTACATAGAGACTCTAGAAGTTACTTCCGTGGTTTGCCCAACCGCTGAGGAAAAAGTAAAGCTCATTAGTTACCATTCACTCTAATGCATAAGATGGGGATGGTTACAAGATCTGAATAAGGCAAAAATGGTTTGGGGCTTATGTAAGCCAGATGTTAAACAAGACTTTCCAAATAAGTGCATGTATTATTGGGTCTATACAAAGACATATATTAAATGATATTTTGGACACTAAAGGGACCAGGCATTTTATAGCTATTTGAAGTCCAACTGCCTCTAGGGAGGGCTAACTAACTGGAGATGGAATTCATTTTAGTAAAATTACCATAACCTAGGGTGTGGCCCTCCGTTTTCGCAACCTCCACAGATCTTTTCCAGATGGACTGAAGTTAACCAAGCTCAGAATAGCTAACTGCATAAGCTAGACTGACAGTTTTAGTTTTCAGTGGAGGACGAAACTGCCAAGCTTGTACTGGTGCCAGTGACACGATTCTCCATCTGGTCAGGAAACCACATAAGAAGATAAATTACTACCCCAAAGTCTATTTTAAGAGCAAAAGAACAAAGCAATGTGGATAATGTTTATTAGTGCCTGATGTGCCCAGCAGCAGGGTTTGGACAGCCTGAGGCCTTGGGCCAGGGGACTGACAAATTTTCTCTCCAAGTATTCCTTTTCCTCCCTTCCAAGATGACTGTCCTCCCTTCTAGCCAATACATAACTTACAGATTGTTGAATTGATTACTTTTACTTCTTTTGATCTAAAGCCATTTTTCCCCCTCTAAAATGGCTCTGCTACTTATTTTATTTCTCTCCCATGAGCTGATTTATGGTTTAATTTTGAAGGTTTTGCGGACACCTGACTGTTGTCCCTATGTACTACTCTCAATAATCCTCCTCCTCTCTTTGATGGGTACGTATGATTAGACTCAACTCCTAAGCTAATGAGTGATACCTCGAATTGACTCTGATGAGATTTTTAAACTTTTCTCTTTTTTTAAAAGGAGTTTATTTATTTTAGTTCTTGGGGGGGGGGATGTCAGTGCACACTCAAAGGGTTTTCACATCATGATCCATTCTCAGCCTGAGCCAGTCTTGATAATCATGGGCATGCACACACATACCCAGTGTGTACGGGGAGTCCACCAGATGTGAGCGCGGGGGCGGGGGGGAGGTCAGTATCAGAAAGTTTACATTACTGTGGTACCTCCCTGCCAGCCTCAGAGATTGCCTAAAGATGAATAGTCTCGGGAGAGCTAGTGGCGTGGCAGTTAAGGTGACAGATCCTACATGGCTGGCCATGCAGTTTGAATTCTGGACCTGGTGGGTTGAAAAACAGGCAGGGCATGCACATGTGTGTGTACATCCAAAATCCCCAAAGAAGGGAGAGATGGAGGAAAAGGGATTGTGGTATGACCATCTTCCATGGAGGAGTGCTTTATCACTTTCTCTCTTTCCCCCTCTGGTGAGTGCATGCCTCCTCTGGCAAAATTAAAATTAAAATGAAACCCCCGTAAAACCTCATGTTTCCAGCCTTGAATCTGGATAAACCTAGAGCTTGCCTTTCTGTGATCATCCATGCAAATCAGCAATCTCTTGAATTTTACATGCCTGTGTCCAGGTAATTGAGCTGGATTTCCTAGACCTAAAAATGAGCAGGGAGAGCCCGGCTACCTTGCATTTAAGAAGATATGCCATGTACCCTGCATTCTCCCATCAGCTTGATCTATGACTACCTTTCTTAAATTCTTGGTGTCTTGTCTCCATATTGATAACATTTCCACCCCCGCCCCCTGGAGAAGACAAACTGACGGTGTATATCTGACCTTTGCTGCTTTTATTTCATCTTTACTCTTCTTGTGCTCCCCTTTCCTTCTAATGCTGGCCAAAGTTTCCTATGTACCATACTGCTTAGGGACAGGCCATGGATGAAAGTCCCCTCTTTTCTACAAGCAAAGAAATAGCCATAGCAATCTCTCGGAATCATGATTTAGAACTTATACAAACTGGGGGCTGGCAGGTGGTGTGGTTGTTAAGGGTGCAGGATTCCTACATGGCCGACCTTGGTTCGAGTCCTGGACCTGGCGGCTTGCTTTCTCACTTTCCATCTTTCTCTTTATCATGCTGTCCCTCTCTGGTCAAATTAAAATGAATGAATAAATAAAAGTTAAATTTTAAAAAAAGGAACTTATACAAACTGGATTTGGCACCATCTCCCTTCAGAGTTGCCAGACCAACTGGCTGGCACTATCTAGTTGGAAGACAGACAACCACACATTTTTGTGGAAACACACTCTAGAAATAAATGGGCACCTGGGATCTAGGGAGACCTCCTGAAACAGAGGGCTCATTTTGCTTTCAACTAAGTTCTTCTTCTGAAATATAGCTATCATGTCAGATTGGACTTAAATGTTAGCAAATATAAAAAACTTGGGACACGTAAGTATCACTTTGATGTCATATGGTGTATTCTTGTTTGCTCTAATAAAACCTTTCTTACGCCAAAGGAGGCTGAGTTGTTTTCGTTTTAAGAACTTCTCAGGGAGCAAAATTGATTTACATGGTCCAGAAGGAGGAAGTCCGTAAGTCAGACAGACATACACTGAAGCTCACAGTTCATTTTCTAATAACTGTCAGCTAAATGAGTAGCCTGGCAAGAGTCATCTTTCCCTTCAACCTGACCCTCGGCTTGCAATACAATTTACAGTGAGACTTCATGTAGAACAAGTCACAGTTGGGTGGTTTCTGTGAGTTTCATCAAAAAGAGGTGTGTTGTGAGAAGTTCTGCACCAGCCCAATTTCCCTCTGCCTTGTTGCATGTATCCTGTGACAGGCATTACTGACAATTGGCTGTATCGTCCATGTTGTCTGTATAGATGCCTCTTTCTTTCTTTCTTTCTTTCTTTCTTTCTTTCTTTCTTTCTTTCTTTCTTTCTTTCTTTCTTTCTTCCTTCCTTCCTTCCTTCCTTCCTTCCTTCCTTCCTTCTTTTCTTTTCTTTTCTTTTCTTTTCTTTTTTTTTTTTTTCTTTTCTTTTCTTTTCTTTTCTTTTCTTTTCTTTTCTTTTCTTTTCTTTTCTTTTCTTTTCTTTTCTTTTCTTTTCTTTTCTTTTCTTTTCTTTTCTTTTCTTTTCTTTTCTTCTCTTTTCTTCTCTTTTCTTTTCTTTTCTTTCTTTCTTTCTTTCTTTCTTTCTTTCTTTCTTTCTTTCTTTCTTTTTCTTTTCTTTTCTTTTCTTTTCTTTCTTTTCTTCTTTCTTTTTCTTTCCCTTCCTTCCTTCTTTTTCTTTCTTTATTTTCTCTTTCTTCCTTTTTTCTTTTTCTTTCTCTTTCTTTCTCCTCTCTCTTTCTTTTTTTAAAATTTAATTTTATTTATTCATTCATTTATTTTAATTTGACTAGAGAACTAGAGAGAGACACACATGGAGAGAGAGAGGAAAGTGAGAAAGCAAGCTGGCAAGTCTGGGATGTGAACCATGGTCAGCCATGTGGGAGTGTCCAGCACCTCAACCACCATGCCACCTGCTGGTCCCTCTCTTTCTTTCTTTCTTGAGAGAGATTTTTGTTATAGCACACATGGGCTTGCCAGAGAGGTGGAGAGACAGAACGTGATGCTGCAATTGTTTCTCCTCCATTCTCCTCTTGGGATTTTGGGCATGCATGCACATGTGCCTGGTGTGATAGTCCAGTGCCCCAATCACCACATCACCTGCTGGCCCTTCGCAAGCATATTTTATGAGGACATCATTTGATTTTTTTTTACCTTATATTAAGATTATCTATAAATTGCCATTACACTTTATCTTCCCCCCCCCCTTTTTAGTATTTAGCAAGTGTGCTTATGGGTGAATTTTCCAGTATCCTTTTTCTACCCTCAAAGGGTAATCCCCCCTCTTGCAGAAGTTTATAGTGGGGTTTAGAGTAGGAGCAGGAAGAGTCTTACTTCAGTACATCATTCTAAGACATCGTCTTTCTGTCTCTTCTGGATTTCAAAGAAGAAGGGAAAGATTATTTTACTCACACTCTCAGGCATCTATCACTTATAACAGAACCCTTGACGTTTTAGTGTATTAAGGTGCTTGGCACATTATGGACACCTAATCAGCATTTCACAAATAAATGAATTAATCTTTGTATTTTAGTATGAGTCCTAGTATATTGGTTCTTACTAAATCAAAATCATGATTTACATTTGATAAAGTTCCTGCAGGCACTTAACAAAAAGTAAAATGAATAATTCATGTGGCTTGTAAGTTTAAGGTAGAATTGTCTGAGGCAAATATAGTTATGATGATGAATTTTTAGGCTACATTGTATTGTAACAAATTATACTCTTATTGTTTTGAAAAGGATTGGCATTTCATAATGAAACTAATTAAATCTGTGTAACAGTTGGGCTTGTTTTTTAAATCACTTAAATTGTGTAAGGAAAACTATTTATTTAGAAATCTATGTTTAGGGGAGATGGCTACTGAACTTGAGCTGTGAAACATTGCTTTCAGAGACTAACAATAAAGATATTCTGCTGAGACTTCTCCCTCTAGACTCATTTCTAGTCGGTGGGGCTAGCTGTGTATCCTTCTCTGCAACTTTCTGTCACTCTTTGTCTCTCAGTGTCTCCCTGTGTCTTGTCTCCCCCCAATCCCCCCATTTAGGAAAGGCATAAGCCCAGGTCCATCTTGTGACTGCTTCTGAACTTGAGCAGTGAAACACACTTGCTATGTGGTTTTTATTTTTTGCCTTTTAAAATTAAAATGCAAAATTTTGCTTTATAGTCTTTTTAAAATTTCTTCTTTTTCTTTCTTTTTCCCCCTCCTCTTCTTTCCTCTTCTCTAGTTCTTTTCCTTTTTCCTTTAACTTGATCTCCTTGGCTGCTCAGCCTACACTCACTGAATGTCTAGACAGGTCAAAGTGAACAGTATCCAAACATGTGAATATCATTAGGATCAGAATATTCCTAATTACCACTGAATCTTATACACAAAGGGTGAAAAACAGAAAGAAGAGAGATTGCAGATCACCTCCTCCTGCACACCTCTGAAAGCTCAGATTGAACTTCAAGATTTAGGAAGAAATGCACAATCCACCAGATAATCATAAATCACCACAGGGTCACAAGAAATGTGAGAAAGCAAGAAAATACTTCTTCTCTAAGGGAAAAGAAAAACTCCTCTTCATCCACAGACAGTACAATGGAACTCACAGGAATGTCAGATAAAGAATTTAGAATATTCACAGTGACAAAGCTAACAGAGATGGAAGAGAAGAGAGACAATGAACTGCAGAAGAGGCAGGAGAAAGGAGCTGACCAGTTCCAGGACGTGAGGAAATTCTTGCAAGATCTGAAAGAAGAAATATTCACCATAAAAGAGGATCAGATGGAACTGTTAGAGATGAAGGCTATAATACAGGAAGTCAAAATCTAAGAAGACTAGATCATACAGAAAACTGAATTTCAGATGTAGAAGACAGAATCTCTGGATTAGAAAAATCCACCACAAAGACTGAGAAAATTGCCCCCCAATATGAGAATAATATACAAAAATACTAGATACTATCAAACGTTCAAACATCCAGATAATTGGTATCCCAGAAAGTAAAGAGACTAAGAGCATTGATAATCTATTCCATGAAATTCTGGAAGAAAACTTTCCAGACCTAGAGAGGCATTCAGAGATCCATATCCAAGAAATACAAAGGACCCCAAATAGAACCAACCCAAGAAGATCTTCCCCAAGACACATTATAGTCAGATTGAGCAAAACCACAAAGACAGGATTGGTGAGAAAGAAACATCCAGTTACCTACAAAAGATACCACATCAAGCTCACAGCAGACCTCTCATCAGAAAGAGTGATAAAGAATCGAAACATATATTCAAAGTGTTAAGGGAAAAGCAATATCAACCAAGAATATTGTACCCGGCAAGATTATCCTTCATATGGGAAGAAAAGACAAGGGTATTCTCAGATAAACAAAACCTGAAAGAATTTACCAACACCAGACCAGCTCTCCAAGAAGTTCTGAAGAGAGTGCTATACCAGGAGAACACACAGACAGAAGAGTTCAAAAACAACTAAGAAAACGGTCAACTTCATGGTAGGGACAAGTCTGGAGCCGAATTTTATATTCCAGAATTTAATCAATAAGATCGGACCACGATAGAAGGATAGATTAAGTGCATCAGACTGAACTAGTGAAATAGAATCTTACAACTTTTGACTAAAATATTACTGATTTTCTTCTAGGCTTTGTTTTCTGGATTTAAGGATTTTTGTCTTGTCTTGAGCTGCTGACAGGTTCATGTACTTATTATTTGAACAGAATCCTAACCTGTTTCCCGACTTTAAGTTTTAAGCAAAGCTCTCTTAGCATATCTGTGATTTTGATTTATTAAAGTTAAAACTGTTTTTCTTAAAATTAAAAAAATTATTAAAAAAATACGTATTTATTGACCACAGTAAGCTATATAGCATCAGCTAGGTGCTACTTTATAGTATATTCATTATACTCAGAGTTTCACACCTAAAGTCAGACTCGTATTCATAGATATATATATACATCAACTGACCTTGTTATTGAAAGTAGTTAGATTAATTAAGATATTTTGCGAATCAATAAAATGTGGGGAAAAATGCAAAACAACTGTAGACACCAGAGACAGTGTGAGAGGAGGGTAGAAAATGGCAGCGGGTGAGAAATAAGGGGAAAAATACATACATACACACACACACACACACACACACACACACACAACTAGAAATGGACAATTATCAATGATAACATGTATGATTAAGCCACTTTATAGTATATTCTGGATGGGAAATCACATTTTGTATGCTGTGACTATGCTCAGTAAATGAATGTAAAATTAATTAATTAAAAAAATCTATATTTAGGATATAGGATATCTATTTTTTTCAGTCAACTCTGTGAGATTACTATTTATTTTTTAAAACTATTGATCTAATTATAATTATAGACTTATCATTGAAAATATGACTTCTCATATATTAAATATGTATGCCTATATGCATATGTATTTATTATTCAGCAATAAGGCCTTAAGAACATTTAAAAATGTGTTTGTGAGTAATCAGTAGGCTACAGAAACTAGCAAAATAACAGGGTAATCTAATTGCATATTTATGAACAGAGGTGATAAATAGAAAGGTAGACCGAAATGAATGTGATTAAAAATATATAAGCATACAAACAAAAAGCCACATTTCAAAAGTAATAAAGGGAAATTAAAACAATTTTTCTAACAAATGAAATAATAGTAAAAGACAATTTTAAAATAAGTTTAAAATTTCATTATCTGAATGTTGGGGAAAATACAATGAGCAATGGTATATAGTAATTTATTTTTTGTGAAAATATAAAGTGGTTTAAGAAATTTGAAAATATACTTTTGATAGTGGCTAAACATAATAGGCCAATGCATACTTTTGTCTTTACCCTTGCCCAAAACCCTTCTAAAGTGACAATAAAAGGTTTAAAAAATCATAAAATCACCAAGATATGAAGAACAGGAGAAATGACAACAAAAATTGGAAGCTGGAAATCAGATATGTAAAGGCACTCGGAATCAATACACCAGAAAGCTATGTGTCCTGGATAGTGTGGAGAGGAAAAGCCAGGAAGAAGTAAGTTGAATCCCACTGCACTAACTCAAATAGGGTAAGAAATTGAAGGCACTTGGTACTTGCTCAGAGTGTGTGGAGCTTAAAACGGGAGGTTTGTTGTTTACTGCAGCGGCATTCACAACAGCTAAGGAACCAACCCAACTGTCTATCAACAGATAAACAGAGTTTTAAAAATGTGGCACACATATGTACAATGGGACATTATTCAGCCATTCAGAATGAAATCCTGTTATCCAAAGCAATATGGATGAATCTAGAGGACATTAGGTTACGTGAAATAAGCCAGGCACAGAAAGAGAAATAGTGTGTGTTCTTACTCACATGTGGAAGCAAAAATAATATAAAGTTTATTTATTTGTTTCTTCTTCTGAGAGAGAGAGAGAGAGAGAAAGAGAGAGAGAGAGATCCACAACAGAGTCCTCATGCCACAATCCACCCCTACCCTCAGCCAGCTTGGTTCACAGGCATGTGCACATGTGTCAGGTATGCACAGGAGGCCCCAGGACCTTCCCATGTGACATAACCATTATGCCATTTTCTGGTCCCTGTATTTTATTTTTTTATACAGTCAATCACTATATATCATTATAGCATGTGAAATGAATATTCCCAGCATGAATACACTGTTAATCTAGTTAAAGATATTTTCACACATGTTATCATCAACAGAAAATTTTCCATTTTTGTGTCCCTTAAATATTTTGCTTTTTTATTTTTCTTCTCAATTCCTTTCCTCTCACCCTCCCATATTTCTCTCCCTCCTCCACACTGTCTTTAGTATTCACAGTTGTTCTCCATGAATTTATATCTTCTTGTCTTTCAGTTTTTACCATAGACTGCAGACATTTGGTATGTATTGAGTGGGGACATACAATGCCTCTTTTTCATAGTCTGGCTTGCTTCACTTACCAGTAACTCTTCCATATATATATGTCCACTTTCTATCAAATTCAGGGTCTCCTTGTGTTTTTTTTTTTTTTTTGGGAGGGGGGGTGCTGAATAGTATTCCATAGTGTATATGTGCCACCCTTTTTCTCCTGGGTATCTACACAAAGGATAGGAGAATGGTTAGTTGGAAAAGTGCTTGCACATCAATATTTATTGTGGCATTATTCATGATTACTAAGACATAACCAACCCAAATGTCCATGAAAAGATAAATGGATTGAAAAAGCGTGGCACATAAAAGGTCTGGAGAGAAAACCTAACAATGTAGGGTGGGTTTAGGTGAAAGGGTTCTGTTTAGGAAAAATTGAATATGATTGATTTTTTCCAAACTTTCCTATCCACTTTGCCCAGTTCTTTCTTTTTTCCTCTTTGTTTCTGCTCTTCTTTATATGATCATAATCTCCTTTTGTCTTTCTTCTCCTACTCTTTTATTCCTTTAAACCAAGAAACTTGAGACATGAAAGAGAAGGAATCTGTATATGTTTCTTCTTCCTTACCCTAAATCTCAATAAGGTCCTTCTGAACATGATCTGTCTGTGAAACACCATCTAAAAGTTAAAAAAAAAATTGATTCTAAATAGAAAAGTAGAGAATTGAGAACCCACCCACTATAGTCTGATTCAGAATTCCTGAGAGTTTGTTATTTCTGTTTATTTTTTTATTTTTTATTTTTTTCAGACAGAAGTGTCTGATGATTGTTGTAATGCAAGGGTGACATAATTCTTTTATGAATGACAAGATTGGAAGTAACTATGCAGTCCCAGAGTAGATTCTTCCAGAGTGAAGAAGATTCTTTGATATCAAAATGTCACTGAGTTAGCCACATAGCATAGTGGCTAAGGGGGCCAGATCCCACATGCCTGACCATGGTTTGAATTCTGGCCTCAGTGACTTGAAAAATATACCAAGCACATGTCAATGTGTGCCCAAAATCCTCACAGGAAGGTAAAACGGAGGAAAAAGGATTGTGGTATAACTTCCTCCCATTGGAGAGTGTTTTTTCTCTCTTCTTCTGTCTCTGGTGAGTGCACACACCGTGCAGCAATTAAAAAAAAGTCTGAAAAGATTAACAACCTATGGGAGATCTTAGAGCCTAAACAAGGCACAAATTACTAGAGCTGGTCTTTCCTCTCTCAGCCAAGAGGGAAGTTATTTACAGCTTGCATGGTTTTAATTGCTCCTCTTTGGTATGTCTTGTACTCTCCTAGGAGTGATGGAGAAGGCTCATAAGCATTTACAGCTTTTTTCTTCCCCCAATTTGATCACCTCTTAAAGAAGCTGAGTGAGTCAGACATTGCAAATTTCAGATTATGTGCTCATCTCAGAGTGCCAATGGAATGGGATACACAGAGAAGCAGGAAGCGACAACATTTACTGTCCATTTCAGAATACCTGGGTATAGCACAAAGTAAGAGAAGCTGGGTCACAGGAGAGAAAACCTTTCTTAGAACCATTAGGTGAGTGATTTAGAGACTTGACTAAAGAATGTCAAGGGCCTAGGATCCAAGTAGAATTTTATAGATTTACAAATAACTGTGTCATTGTCCTTGAAGTCTAAGTTTCATAAGGAGTTTTCTTATATAGCAGCACTTTGAGCTTCAGAAATAAAACTTTAGAAGGATTATCCAAATAAGCAGGCTGCATCAATAAACTTTAGCACAAAGTGTGTATGGGAGGACTGGAAAATGTTTGACTCATTTGAGTGGTGTTCAGAATCAGAGAACAGAGACACAGAAGAAGAGTTGTGGTTTATTTATTTATTTATTTATTTATTTATTTATTTATTTATTTATTTTGAGAGGTTTTTGCTATAGGGTGCATGCGCTTGCCAGACAGACAGAGAGAGACATAGAGACAGAAAGCGAGAAATCACCCCCCAAGGGGGATGGTCACGCTGCAATCCCTTCTCCTCCGTTCTCCTCTCGGGATCTTGGGCACGCATGCACACGTGCCCGGCGTGAGTTCTAAGCCACTGAGTCCGGGATGCGAACTGTGGTTGACTACGTGGGAATCCAGTGACATAGCCATTACGCTAACTGCTGGTTCCCAGTTGTGGTTTATTTTTGAGGGGCCTACATTACCTGATTTGTTTCATTTAAAAAGCTAAATTCAGTCTATAGAAGGTGGAGGGTGTTTTTCCTGAACTGAGTGGATTCAATACTACTTCAAGGAACATGTCAGGTTCTTAAGGAAATGAGGAACCACTAGTCAAGAATAAATGTATGGCTCATTCTTCTTCAAGCTAAGGCCACATGCAATCCCCAGCCCACCCCAAAAGCCAGGCAACTATAGTCCCAGCTATCAGAAGTCTCAGGAAGGAGGATCATGACATAATGAGACCCTTTCTTAAGAAAAAAAATGTAAGTACTTGATCTTCTGAGACTAATAGTTCTCGGGCCAGATCCCACATGCCTGACCATGGTTTGAATTCTGGCCTCAGTGACTTGAAAAATATACCAAGCACATGTCAATGTGTGCCCAAAATCCTCACAGGAAGGTAAAACGGAGGAAAAAGGATTGTGGTATAACTTCCTCCCATTGGAGAGTGTTTTTTCTCTCTTCTTCTGTCTCTGGTGAGTGCACACACCGTGCAGCAATTAAAAAAAAGTCTGAAAAGATTAACAACCTATGGGAGATCTTAGAGCCTAAACAAGGCACAAATTACTAGAGCTGGTCTTTCCTCTCTCAGCCAAGAGGGAAGTTATTTACAGCTTGCATGGTTTTAATTGCTCCTCTTTGGTATGTCTTGTACTCTCCTAGGAGTGATGGAGAAGGCTCATAAGCATTTACAGCTTTTTTCTTCCCCCAATTTGATCACCTCTTAAAGAAGCTGAGTGAGTCAGACATTGCAAATTTCAGATTATGTGCTCATCTCAGAGTGCCAATGGAATGGGATACACAGAGAAGCAGGAAGCGACAACATTTACTGTCCATTTCAGAATACCTGGGTATAGCACAAAGTAAGAGAAGCTGGGTCACAGGAGAGAAAACCTTTCTTAGAACCATTAGGTGAGTGATTTAGAGACTTGACTAAAGAATGTCAAGGGCCTAGGATCCAAGTAGAATTTTATAGATTTACAAATAACTGTGTCATTGTCCTTGAAGTCTAAGTTTCATAAGGAGTTTTCTTATATAGCAGCACTTTGAGCTTCAGAAATAAAACTTTAGAAGGATTATCCAAATAAGCAGGCTGCATCAATAAACTTTAGCACAAAGTGTGTATGGGAGGACTGGAAAATGTTTGACTCATTTGAGTGGTGTTCAGAATCAGAGAACAGAGACACAGAAGAAGAGTTGTGGTTTATTTATTTATTTATTTATTTATTTATTTATTTATTTATTTATTTATTTATTTATTTATTTATTTATTTATTTATTTATTTATTTATTTATTTATTTATTTATTTATTTAAGAGACACAGAAGAAGAGTTGTGGTTTATTTATTTATTTATTTATTTATTTATTTATTTATTTATTTTGAGAGGTTTTTGCTATAGGGTGCATGCGCTTGCCAGACAGACAGAGAGAGACATAGAGACAGAAAGCGAGAAATCACCCCCCAAGGGGGATGGTCACGCTGCAATCCCTTCTCCTCCGTTCTCCTCTCGGGATCTTGGGCACGCATGCACACGTGCCCGGCGTGAGTTCTAAGCCACTGAGTCCGGGATGCGAACTGTGGTTGACTACGTGGGAATCCAGTGACATAGCCATTACGCTAACTGCTGGTTCCCAGTTGTGGTTTATTTTTGAGGGGCCTACATTACCTGATTTGTTTCATTTAAAAAGCTAAATTCAGTCTATAGAAGGTGGAGGGTGTTTTTCCTGAACTGAGTGGATTCAATACTACTTCAAGGAACATGTCAGGTTCTTAAGGAAATGAGGAACCACTAGTCAAGAATAAATGTATGGCTCATTCTTCTTCAAGCTAAGGCCACATGCAATCCCCAGCCCACCCCAAAAGCCAGGCAACTATAGTCCCAGCTATCAGAAGTCTCAGGAAGGAGGATCATGACATAATGAGACCCTTTCTTAAGAAAAAAAATGTAAGTACTTGATCTTCTGAGACTAATAGTTCTCATACTATTCCTGATATAAAAATGTTCTTCGGATTTTGTTTCTTAGCCTACGGTTGTGTTGAACTTTTCCCACTCAACTAAGTAAATGTTAGGAAGGGCTGTTAATGAAATATCTTTTTTTTTTTGGAGTGTTTTTTTTTTTTTTCGCTATAGGGTGCGTGCGCTCGCCAGACAGACAGAGACATAGAGACAGAAAGCGAGAAATCACCCCCCAAGGGGGATGGTCACGCTGCAATCCCTTCTCCTCCATTCTCCTCTCGGGATTTTGGGCACGCACGCACACGCGCCCGGCGTGAGATTTAAGCCACCGGGACCGAGATGCGAACCGTGGTTGACTACGTGGGAGTCTAGCGACATAGCCATTACGCTAACTGCTGGTTCCCAATGAAATATCTTTAAGGAAAGGAACATCTCAAAGGGGCCACTTTTTTATGTTATTTTCCCATTGCCTTTTTCTCTTTTTCATTAGCTAAGCGAAATCGAATGGAGATAAACATTAGGGAGGAGGAATATATTATACTGAACCTGGCATGATAAAAAGATAAAGAAAGCCATAATAAACTTTATCCCAAGATAAACTTTATACAGAACAAAAGAAGAAAGCTTCAGGGTCCTTGAAGAACAAGAAGGCGACAAAAACAAAGTTCAGTCAGAAATGGTAGAATCTGTAGTACTCGAGAAAAATGATGTAGTATTAAAAAGTGCCTCAGAGGTTTGCAACAGCACCACTGGTTTAACATAGTTCTCTGTGTGTGGTAGGATTTACTTTGGTGATTTGATCTCTTACACATCCGTGGGCACAAACTTTACAGTGGGTGCTATCTAAACATTGAGATTTCCTTGCTTCTCAGTTACATCAGCATGTTTTGCAAAACATACTAATACGTCATCATTTCTCTTTCTGGAAGAAGGTACATTCCCTTCCTGTTTGTCTCAGTTCCTTGGCAAAGAAGTCGGTATGATTACTTTTTTGTTCATTTCCTGGAAAAACCATCTATATGAAGAGATATGGTGATCATGTTATTGATAGCATGTTCAATTATGCTATTATTGCCCTGTCCATTTGTACTATAATATCTCTGAAACAGGCTCTGCCATTCTAGAGAACTTCCATGAGAAATTCTTGCAAAGAATATCTTCTCTGGTCTCTAACTTTCTGCCTGCCTCCAGCTGGTGATGGTCTACTGGCTTTCATTTTGTCTTTTTCATGTCAGATATCATCTCCCCTGTATTATGTCTCCATGGACACATTTACTGGACCACTGGGCTATCAGCTGCTGATGAGATCTTTTGTCTCAGCAACACCACCGTGTATGGTGCTTTGCACTCTATACTTGTTTTAAATAAGACTAAGGCATCGATTGATATATCTCAGTGAGGCAGTGGAGTGCTGTTTTTTAAGATGTGGCTCTGAACATGGAGCGTCTGGGTTTGAATGATCTTTAATTCGTTAATGTTAATTAATGTCAGTTAAGTACATTAGGAGTGAAAAATATAAGTGAATCATAGAACTTGGGATTTTTAGAAAAACTGGCCAATGATATGCTACAATAATCAAGGCTTTCATTAAAAATATTATTTATAGATATATTTCTGGGACTGTGGTGAGTTATACATTCACAGAAACTAACTACTAAGAATATTAAGTAAAATCTAGAACTTTTGTTTTTTCATTTTCTGTCTTTGAAAAAAAAAACCAAATAAATTCTTAAAAACCCAGAGATGATGAGAAAGCACACAGGTAAGAGGGCTGTGGGCTGGGGCCAGCATTTCCCCAAGAAAGAGTCACTAAACTCTAGTAGCCTAAGGTCTGGGTTACAATGTACAGATATGTAGCATCAGAAAAAAAGATAATGTGTGTAAGGTTGAGCAAGAGACAACCTCCACTACAACAGGGACTCCCAAAGGGTGACACTCTCAGGAAGGAAAAGAGAAAAAACCCTATCCCCGTGACAGTGACATATAGGACTCTCTCAGCCTTAGTCTGGGAAGCAGAGAATAAGTTAGAAAGTCTCCTATCATAATTCTTAACCTTAAACTTCTACTTATTTATATGTAGACTAAATCTAAATCTTATCAGTGTTGGTGGCCCTAAAAAACCCCAAATCAATTTTTTTGTTTAAAGGAATTTCGGATGGTATTGCCTCTAAGGCATCTGACAGAAATACTATGAATTATTTCTGAAGGAAGACATTTTAAACTCAATCCTCAGTACTTAAGACAGATAAAGTTCAAAGGAACATAAATTTATGATCAAAATTCCCTAAGCACACAAGTAAATAGGGCACTTTAAGCAAGAGTCAGCAATAATATTGAGCTACAGAATGAGACTTGAAAAACTAAGTTTTTAAAAAGATTTTATTTATTTATCTTTTACATTCAATCATTGTGTATTATTACAGCATACCAAATGAATTTTCCCATCATGAATACACTGTATGTTGGTTCAGTCAAAGATAAAACTAAGTATTTATAAGCTAAGGTAATAAGTATAATAATTAAATAAGTATGTTTAATGTGTTTCAATAAAGAATACTATTAATATATGATGAAAGACTGAGACTATTAAAATTGACCATTTGAGAACCTCTAGAAGACAACATAAAATGTTATGATTGGGGGACTAGCATATGGCATAATGGTTATATCACTGTACTTCCATGTAGTCGACCGTGGTTTGAGTCCTGGATGTAGGACTTAAAACTTACCCTGGACATGTGTGTAGGTGTGTGTGTGTGTGCCCCAAATCCCAAGGAGAATGGAGGAGAAGGGATTGTAGTGTGGTCATCCTCCCTGGGGAATAAATTCTCACTTCCTGTATCTCTATCTCTTTGTCTTTCTGGCAAGTGCACATACACTATAGCAAAACAATCTTTCTAATTTTCAATTGGTATAGTTTATGCTAGAATACATTCATTGGAAGAGAGATCTGTAAGAATTAAACAGAGCGCAACAGAAAAACACAAATAATATAAATTCCTGTGGTGTGGAGGATAGAGCAAGAAGATCCAACAAGAAGATCTGACAACTAAATGCATAGTAATATGCATTTTGGTCATTATATGTCTTCCTTTGAGAGTTCTGTTCAGATCACTTGCCAATATTTAAATTGGACCATTAGTTTTTCTGTGGTTGAGATGCTTGGCTTCCCCATCTATTCTGATTATGTACCTATCTCCTATCAAAAGCATAGCTTGCAAACATTTCTCCTGTTCTGTAAGTTATCTTCACTCATTTTATTGTTTCTTTTGCTGTGCAAAAGATTTTCAGATTGATGTAATCCCATGTGTCTATTTTAGGAATTATTCTCTGTGCCTTATGGGTCTTAGGGAATCTGTCTATTCCAATGTTGTCAAGTATTTTCCCTGTGTTTTCTTTTTCTTTTTATAGCAAGATTATTTTTATTGTTTTAAAATTATTCATTTAATTTTATGTATTCATTCATTTACTTTTAGTTTGACCAGAGAGACACAGAGAGAGAAAGAGGGAAAGTGAAAAAGCAAGCTGCCAGGTCTGAGACTTGAACCATGGTCGGCCATGTGGGAGTGTCTAGCATCTTAATCACCATGCCACCTGGTGGTCCCTCCCTGTGTTTTCTTTTAGTACTTTTATAGTTTGAGGTTTTACACTTAGATCTTTGATCCATTTTGAGTTAATTTTTGTTAATGGTGAAAGATAGGGCTGGAGTTTCACTTTTTTGCGGGTGATTATCCAGTTCTCTCAACACCAATTGCTGAAAAGACTTTCCTTTTTCCATTGGATCATCTTGTATCATCTGTCAAAAGTCAGTTGGTTCTGTTTTGGGGTTTATTTCTAAATATTTTGTTCTATTTTATTTATCTGTGACTCTGTTTTAGTGCCAGTACCATGGTATTTTGATTACCACAACTGTGTAATATAGTTTGCTATTAGGTAATGAAATACTTCCTACTTTATTATTTTTGCATAGTATTGTCCTGGTGAACTCCAGGCAATTAAAAAAAATTTTTTTTAGAGAGATCTTTGCTATAGGGCCTGTGCTTTCATAGGAGAAACAGAGAGAAAGAAGCAAGAAATCACCTCCCCCCAAGGGGGGATGGCCATGCCAGTCTCTTCTCTTCCATTTTCCACTTGAGATTTTGGGGGAGGCACGCACATGCTTAGTGTGAGTTCAAGCCACCGGGTCTAGGACTTGAACCATGGTTGACTATATGGTGTTTAGCAATGTAGCCATTACACCATCTCCTGGTCCCTACCCAGGCAAATTTTATAATATTTTGATTTTCAGGAAGAATGCTGCTGGTGGTTTGATCAGAATTAGGTTGAATTTGTAAATTATTTTGGGTATAATTATATTTTAATTATACTGATCCTTCCAATACAAGAATAAAAGATATCTTTCTATTTTTTTGCTTTATATTCAATTTATTTATTTTAGTTTTCCAGTTTTCCTGTGGAAGTCTTTCAATTCTTTAATTAGTTGATTTTCAGGGGGTGTTTTTTGTGTTTTTGTTTGTTTGTTTGTTTATTTGTGTGTGTGTGTTTGTGACTATACATGTGGTATTACTTTCTTAAATTCTCCCTCAATCTATACATTACTGGTGTATAAAGATGTTATACATTTTTGTATATTGATTTTTTATCCTGACACTTTAAAAAAATTCATTTATCACCTCTGTAAGTTTCTTGTGGATTCTTTTGGATGTACTATGTACATAATAATATCATCTGCAAATAGGGACAATTTCTCTTTTTCCTCCCCTATTCAAATGCCTTTTATTTTTCTCTCTTGTCTGCTTGCATCGGCTAGGACTCCCAAAATTATATTTAGAAGGAGTGTGGAAGTGGACAGCCTTATTTTATATCAGTTTTTGGTAGGAAAACTACCAGTGCTTCCACATTCAGTATGATGTTAGATATGGGTTTGCCATATATGGTTATTATTCTGTTGAGAAATGAATTTTCTCTTCCTATCATGTAAAGAGTATTAACCATGAAGGGATATTTTATTTTTTA
>NW_006159688.1:536762-541939 GCF_000334495.1 Tupaia belangeri chinensis | reverse complement strand
CTCTTTCTGCATCAATTAATATGATCATATGGTTTTTATCTTCCTTGTTTTTTATTATTTTAATTTCTTTTTTACATTCAATCACTGTACATCACTACAGTTTGTAAAATGAATTACTCAACATAAATATGCATCATACCATTCCAGTTGAAGATATATTTGTTATAATCAACAACAATCTCCATTTCTAGGTCTCTTAATTGTCTTGCCTCTATATTTTTCTCCTTTATTTCTTTTCTTTCACTGTCTTCCTCTGTAAATATCATGTATTGTATCTATCGTTTTGCATGTATTGAACCAGCTTAGCATCCGTGGGATAAAGCCTGCCTGGTCATGGTGTGTAATCTTTTTAATGTTGCTGCATTTGACTTGCTAGTATTTTGTTGAGATATTTTGCATCTGTAGTCATCAGAGATATTGGTCTATAGTTTTTGTTGTTGTTGTAGTTATTTCCTTGTCTGCTTTTGGCAACAAGGTGACATAGCTTTATGAAATGAGTTTGGGAGGATTCCTTCTATTTGGATCATTTGAAATAGTTTGAGGAAAATTGGGATATAATTTTTCTCTAAAAGTTTTGGAGGATTCAGAAGTGAAGACATTGAGACCTAGGCTTTTCCTCATTGGGAGACTATTTATTACTGCTTCAATTTATTGCCTTTTTTTTTTTTAATCTATTTAGGCTTTCTATTTCTTTTAGATCAATCTGGGTAAATTGAATGTGTCCAGAAATTTGACAGTCTCATCTATGTTACCTTGTTTGGTGTATAGTGGCTCATAATATTCTCTCATGATCTTTTGTATTTCTGTTATACCTTTTTGCAACATTGCCTGGTTCATTACTGACTTTACCTGGTTCCTTTCTCCATTTTCTCCATTAGTCTGCCTAATGGTTTATTGATTTTGTTTAACTTCTCAAAAAAACCACATTTTTGTATTATTGATTTTTGCATTGTTCTTTTGTTCTCTGTTTCATTTATTTCTGCCTAATCTGTTGTTTCTTTTCTTTTGGTATTATTGTGTGTGATTTTTGTGGTCGCTGGTTTTGTTTTGCTTTTCCAGTTCCTTGAGATGCATTGTGAGGTTGTTTATTTGCCATATTTCTATATTTTTTTAAAATTATGAGCTGTAATTCAACTCCATTGAACTTGAATGGAGTTATTCAAGTTACTCAACTTGATTGGAAAATATGGTAGATATTATTTGCATACTTTTAAATTTATAAAAGTGTCTCTTTCCCATTTTACAAGATGGTGGATGAAAAAGCTGAGATATCAGATACTAAATAGAAGAAACCTGAAGTTAAGAAGGTTGGTACCTAAGGGTGACCTTAAGCTTAAATGGGAAAGTCTCATTGTACCCAAAACCTGGTCTTAGTCTGAGGAATTGGCAGATAATCCTGATCTGCCGCATATTCCAGGAAGACCATGTGCAAGAGGAAATACTCAGCTACTAACTCCAGGATTGAAAAGAAAAAGAAGATTATTGCCACTATCACAAAACCAGTTGATGGTGACAAGAATATTGCTTTTAGGGACTAAAAATGAAGATTTTCTGCTTAGACTTCTCCCTCCAGATTCATTTCTAGAGTAGAGAGACACAAACCCAGGCCTTCTGAGATGGCTACTGAATTTGAGTTGTGAAATATTGCTTTCAGAGACTAAAAGTAAAGATTTTCTGGTGAGAATTTTCCCTCCAGGTTCATTTCTAAAGTAGTAGACAACCTCTGTATTCTTCTCTCTATCTCTCTCTTGGTCTCTTCCTGTCTTTTAATATTAAAAAAATAATTCTTACGGTTAAATATTTTCTGGTTTCTCAAACCTTTCCTTTATATTGCTAATTTATGCCTATTCCCTCTCCCTTTTAGGAGAGACATAAACCCAGGCCCTTCTGAGATGTCTACTGAACTGAGCTGTGAAATATTACTTTTGTGTGTTTTTCATATTTTGCTTCTAAAATTAAAATATAAAAAATTTATTGTTTTTTCTTTCTTTTTTCTTTTTAACTTTTTAATTCTTTTTTCTCCTTCTTTTTTCTTTTACTTTTTCTTTTAACTTCATCCCTTGGCTGCTCAGTCTCCACACATTGAGTATCTAGACAGGTCTAAGTGAACATTACCCAAACATCTGAATACAATTAGGGTCAAAATATTCCTCAATTCCCACTGAATCTGACACACAAAAGGTGAAAAACAGAATTGAAGAGAGATTTCAGATCACCTCCTCCTGCACGCCTCTGAATGTCCAGATTGAACTTCGAGAGTTAGGAAGAAACCCACAACCCATCAGATGACCAGAAATTACCATAGGGGAAAAGAAATATGAGAAAGCAAGAAAATACCTCTTGTCCAAGGTAAGAGAATAACTCTTCTTCATCCACACACAGTACAATGGAACTTATAGAAATGTCAGAAAAAGAATTTAGAATATTCATAGTGACAAAGCTAATAGAGATGCAAGAGAAGAAAGATGATGAACTCCAGAAGACACAGGAGAACAGAACCAACGAATTCTAGGAAGTGAGGAAGTTCTTGCAATATCTGAAAGAGGAAATACACACCATAAAAAAGGATCAGATGAAACTGTTAGAGATGAAGGCTATATAATAGAGGAAGCCAAAACTTCCCTTGAAAAGTATTAAAAGCCAACTAGGTCATACAGAAAATTGAATCTCAGATGTAGAAGACAGAATCTCTGGATTAGAAAAATCCACCACAAAGACTGAGAATATAGGCCCCCCAAAATGAGAATAATATACAAGAAATACTAGATGCCATTAAACATCCAAAATTCAGATAATCGGTATCCCAGAAGGTGAAGAACCTAATAAGGGCAATGATAATCTATTCCATGAAATCCTGGAAAAAAATTTTCAAACCCAGAGAGGCATTAAAATATCCAGTCCCAAGAAATTCAAAGGATTCCAAATAGAATCAACCCAAGAAAATCTTGTCTAATACACATTATCGCCAGCTTGACCAAAACCACAGAGATAAGATACTAAGATTGGCAAGAGAGAAACATCAAGACAAAAACAATTAAAAAAAAAAGAAAAAAGAGAAAAAAATGTTAAAGCAAAAAATGAACACCACATGACAAGTGCCGCACCAAAGTGGTTGCTCAGAACTCAAGTATGGATGGCTGGTGATTGGTTTGTCCTATGGGGGAGAGGAATGAGGTAAGAATTAGCAAGATAAAAGAGCGTCAGACAGCTAAGGAGTTTAATTATAAAAAATAAAATATATAGAGAGAGATGGAGAGAGAGAGAGAGAATAAGAGGGTGCTCTAACCTTTCTAGATCTGGGAGCAGGAGGGTGAAAGTCTGGACAGAAAGTCTTCAGTTGTTCTAGTTCCTGAAAGAGACCACTCAGAATCTCAACTATAGATGCCTGGTGATTCTTTTCCTTTTACATTGGAAAGATAATCATGCCAGATAATATTCTTGACTGAAAAAAAAATTGTTGTCAGATATCAAAAAAAGTGTTCCTATTTGTTTCTTTCCCTTCCTCCCTCCCTTCCTTCCTTCCTTCCTTCCTTCCTTCCTTTCTTCCTTCCTTCCTTCTCTTTCTTTCTTTCTTTCTTTCTTTTTTTTGGGCGTCTTAAATATATTTATTTTGATTTTTCAGCCATACCTTAATATGTTTTATTTTTTGTCTGCATTGTTGAGAGATCTGAGGTTAGTCTTACAGAGTTTTCTTTGTAAATAACTTTATATTTTTCTCTTGCTGTTTTTAGAATATTATTTTTTTCTTTGACTTTTGCCAATTTAGCTATGATGTGCCTTGGAGATTTTTCTTCATGTTAATCTATTTGGTGTTCTTTGTATTTTCTGGGTTTGGATATCTGCTTATCTCTCTATATTTGGAAAGTTTTCAAATAGTGCTTAGTAAAAGATTTTTGAGGTTAGAAGATGTTGTAGTGGTTACGTTGCTGGACTCTCACAGGGCCAACCAGTGGTTTGAAAATCACACTAGACATGTATACATGCATGCCCAAATTCCTAGGAAGAGAACTGAGAAGAAATTGTGGCATGGCCATCCTCCCAGGGAGTGAGTGATTTCTCACTTTCCCTGTATCTCTTTTTCTCTGGCAAGTGCATGTGGCCTATTGCAAAAACCTCTCAAAAAATTTTTTTTTCGTATGCTTTTACCAGTCTCCTCACTTTTTAGGATATCATTATGCAGCTATTTGGCCACTTATTAGTGTCTAAAATTTCCATACATTGTCCTCATTTTTAACATGTTTTTAAAATTATTTTTGGTGGCTTGGACTAAATTTGAGAGATTCTTTCTTCTTCATGGTTTAATTGGCTGCTGATACTTTCAAGAATTTTTAATTTTACTTAGGGAGTATGCATTCACCAGAGAGACAGAAAGAGACAGAGACAGTGAGAGAGAGAGAGAGAGTGATTGTCATGCTGCAATCTCTTTTCCTCCATTCTCCTCTAGGGATCCTGGGCATGTATGCACATTGCCTAGCATGTGTTTCAAGCCCTTAGCTCTGGGACTCAAACCACCATCAGCCATGTGGAAGTCCAGCTACATAATCACTTTGCCATCTGCTGGACCCTCAAGAAAGATTTTAATTTCCTGTACTGTTTTCTTCATCTCCAGAACTTCTGTTTGGTTCTTTTTTAGGGTATCTCTTTATAGAGTTGCTTCTTAATGTTATGGAATAACTTTTTCCTCTTCTGGAATCTACTCTTTTTTTCTTTCATTGTATGAGTTTTTTTGCGATATATTTCTAAATATTTTTTCTGACATTTCAGCTATTTCTTGTGTTTTATTCTTTGTAGACAAGAAGCTATTGTGATTTTTTTCTGGGAGAGATGTTTCCTTGTTTTTTGTATTTCTTGAGATATGGGGTTCAGAGTTTCAGAGTTTTTCTCATTTTCTCCCCTAGAGGGAATGTGGAGGGGAAGCTGCTCTGGAGTCTCACTGGCTTCTTGTGGTTGACTTCTTTTAATAATTTCAAATAGAAATGACATGTTCTAGAGGTTTCTGTCTTTTTGTTTGTTTGTTTGTTTGTACTTTGTCAGTCTCTGCCAGGGTCCGGCCTTGGCAGTGGAGGGTGGCTCGTACACAGGAAGGTGACATGGGTGATCAGGAACAAAAAATTAGACTGAGACCTCATTGCTCCTTAGCATGTTCTCAGCCGGCCACAGCCAGAGCCAGCTCCAGG
>NW_006159688.1:508069-536400 GCF_000334495.1 Tupaia belangeri chinensis | reverse complement strand
TTTTTCATAGTCAACAGCACATAGATGAGAAACTCTTTGTAGTTGAAAGCTACCTGTTGCTTTAGATAAGAACTCCCAGCTAAAATGGTTAATCTTTCTGTGGAGCCCTCAGCTTTGTTTATTCTGTTGTCCCAGCCAGGTTTTTTCATTTAATAAATCTGTGGGTTCCTGCCTTTTGTTTGTCGAGTCTGCCAATTAGTGAGTTCTTTTGTTTTATCTCTGAGTCTCTGTTATGTGGTGAATGTGCTGACTTTCCAAGCTGTGAGTTAATTTCGGCCTGTAGCTTTAACAAGGGGTATCTACATAAAACTAACCTTAAACTAACTTAGTCTACATATGCTTCTAATGCTAATTCGGTTTATGCTAGCTTAATCTATGTTAATTTTGGCTTAAAAACAGACAGGTGGGGGAGTCTTAAACTTTCTGGTCCTCGAGTCAGTCTTAGGGAACCACATTCCCACAAGATCACTAATTGGCTTTATTGCAATGGTTGGGGGTGATGTTTTACCCTTACAGGGTACCGTAATAACAGTAAAACTCACGGCAGAGAAATTGAATACTGGCCAGTTCAAGGACACAAGGGAGGGCTCATAAACTGGGCCCTGCCTCAGTTTCTTCCCAGTCCAGGCCCTGCCTTAGAATGGGAGGCAGCATCTTCACCAGCTTGTGTTGCCTGCATGGCCCCGTCAAGTCTCACCTTACTTCTGAGGTATTTGTTAGCCTTTCTTTACAGAGAGATGCTAAGGTGGGTATTTCTTTTTTGGTTTGTTTTCTTTTTAGGTTTTTGTCATAGAGTGCATGTGCTTACTGGAGAAAGAGAGACACAGAGAAACAATGAAAAGTGAGAAATCACTTTCCAGAGAGAATGGCCCCTCTGTAATCCTTTCTTCCCTTGGGATTTTGGGCATGTATGCACATGTTATTTTCAGGCTACTGGGTCTGGGATTTGAACTGTGGTAGGTCATGTGGGAGTCCAGTGCCTTAACTACTATGCCACTTGCTGGCCCTGGGGTGGAAATTCCTAGCTTACCATCTTATCCTCCTCTTCAAAAGAGATGAAAGCAGCATGCTCATTCTGCTCCCTCTAGTGAGTCTCAGCCTGGGACTCTGGTTTCATGATCCTGCTGGCCCCTGCAACCAGTGACACCCCTACTACCTCTCTTTCCAGCCTGGAGGTGCTCTCAGTTCCTGGTCATGCTGTAATCTGTTTAAGCTATATCAGGTCCATGGTTCTAGCAATGCTCAGTTGGAAATAATAGCTGCTTCCCTGGTGAAGTTCTCAGTTCCTATACCCTGGGCCCCAGTGATGTGACTGTGACACAGTCTACTCAGACTCGTTGGCTTGCAGTTCCAGTAGCACCAGGGGACTCCCCAGAAAACATCTAAATTTCCAGATTATGGGATCCTGCAGTGGGGCAGTGCAGTTTGGCCTAGTATGGTAGGAAGTGGCAACGAAGTCAAATGCCTAGCATCAGCCACTGCTGGCAGCTTCTTTCTGAGGTGGATTTTTAAAACCTCTCAAAATGGCATTCATCCTTAACCTGCACAATGAGAAGCTCTGGGGCTGGTAGCAACAACGGCAGCAACATTGGAACCTCCCCCCTGAGATCCTGAACAGACAGATCATCACACACACACCCGTACATGTACCACGTTTGCTCTAGCACACACTCACTTATACACACACATGCACACTCACTGCCGTTTTCCTGGAACTCCTGTTTTCAATCTTGTCTTTTCTAAATTCTTAGGAGCCTTCTTGGAGACATTTAGTTGGTTAAGTCAGATCTATTTCCAAGCTGATTGTTGGTGTGTAACTTTTCCCATCATCCCACTTCATTATTCTTATAGTCTCCAAGCTTTATGAAAGCAGAAAGGCAGTTAGAGACTTTTTAATACTCCCTGATTACAGATTAATTGAATGTTAGTTTAAAGGGAGTATTCTTTCTCTTTCTCTTTCTCTTTCTTTCTTTCTTTCTTTCTTTCTTTCTTTCTTTCTTTCCTCTCTTCCTTCCTTCCTTCCTTCCTTCCTTCCTTCCTTCTTCCTTCCTTCCTTCCTTCCTTTCTTTCTTTCTTTCTTTCTTTCTTTCTTTCTTTCTTTCTTTCTTTCTTTCTTTCTTTCATTTGCCAGAGGACAAATGCATTCACTATAGAGAGAGAAAGAGAGAGGGAGAAAGCACTTCACATAGGGAATGGTCATGCCACATTTCCTTCAATTCCATTTCTTCCTCCTTTTCAGGATATTGGGCATGCAAACACATGTCCCTGACAGGTTTCTCAAGCTATCAGGTCCAAGACTTGAACTACACACTACACTTGGTCATGTGAGATCCTGCCACTTTAACCACGATGACACTGGCTGATACACAAGGAGATTTTAAAGAGCACCTACTCCAACATCTTCATTTTACATGTGAGGTGCAGTATTATCATCCAGGGTCTTCTGCAAGTACTGAATAAACAGTAGAACCATTCCTCAGCAGAACAGTCATATTTCCCCCATATAGAGTGATAACAGTGTTTTCCTAATTTGAGCTATTTTCTTTCTTTTCTAAAAGAAAGGAAGAAACTTTTTTTTCTTCCTTCTTCCCTTATCTTTCTTTCTTCTCTTTCTTTACTCTTTCATTTTCTTTCTTCCTTTCTTTCCTTCCTTTCTCTTTCCTTTTTTGTTCTAGGACTCATATGCTTGTCAGATAGGAGAGAGACAGATTCAAAAAAAGATAAAGTGAGAAATCATCCTTCAGGGTGATGGCCATGCTACAATTCCTTCTCCTCTCTTCTCTAGGGATTTTGGGCAGGCATGCACATGTTCCTGGCATGATTTTCAAACATTTGGGTCCAAGACTCAAACCATGGAGTTGGTCATGTGGGAGTCTAGCACCTTAACCACTACGCCACTTGGTGCCTGGTCTATTTCCAGTACATATACTTGCAAAATCTAGAATGAGAAAGCATGAGATTAATACACTTTAGATGATAGCATACTAATGATGCCCATTTGTTGTCATTTATCTCGAGACAGAATAACAATATTTACCTAAGAGAACTTTTTAAGTTAAGTTTAGACATTGTACACAGAGGCACATCTTTATTCAACATTTATGAATCATGGTTGTATATTCAGCCAACTGTATGACTAATAAAAAATGAAGAGTGTTTCTTTTTTGGTGGAAGGGGTGGAATAAAATAATTTCTTGTTCTCAACTTTTTTTCAACAGATGGCACAAAGCAGATCTACAGAAAGGAATGGAAACCATACGTCTATATCTGTGTTTGTACTCCTAGGCCTGTCAGATGACAAAGAACTGCAGCTCCTCCTCTTTCCAGTCTTCCTGACACTCTATCTTATGACCCTGGTTTGGAATCTGGGTCTTATCATTCTCATCAGGATTGATTCCCACCTGCACACACCCATGTACTTTTTTCTCAGTTTCCTGTCATTTATAGACATTTGCTATTCTTCTTCTGTCAGCCCAAGGATGCTTTCAGACTTCTTAAAAGATGAAAATACAATTTCCTTCATTGCCTGTGCCACTCAGCATTTTGTTGGGGCTTGGATGGCTCTGGCTGAGTGCTGCCTCTTGGCCGCCATGGCATATGACAGATACATCGCCATTGGTAGCCCTCTGCAGTACTCAGCAATCATGGCTCCTGACCTTTGTTGGAAGATGGTGGCTGCAGCCTATGGGAGTGGTTTCCTTAGTAGCTTAATTCAAACGGCTTCTTGCTTTCATCTCGACTACTGTGGACCAAATGTCATTCATCATTTTCTCTGTGACTTACCTCAGGTTATTGCCTTATCTTGCTCTAATCCTTTCATTAGCCAAATGGTTCTTTTCCTGGTATCTACCATAGTTGGATTTGGTTCTTTGCTTTTTATTCTCTTATCCTATGGTTTCATTGTGTCTTCCATCCTGAAAATATCTTTACTCAAGCATAGTGCCAAGGCTTTCAACACCTGTGCCTCCCACCTGGCAGCTGTGACACTCTATTATGGCACAGCCCTCTCTGTGTACATGAATCCCAGCACTAGCCACTCCATGAAGCAGAACAAAGTGCTGTCAGTGTTCTATGTAGTATTTATTCCCATGTTAAACCCTCTGATCTATAGTCTGAGGAACAAGGAGATCAAAGAGGCCCTCAAGAGGGTGATAAAGAGGGTGACACATTTACTTCAGCGAGATAACATTTGAGCAGGTTTTATTTTCCTTATAAGAAAGACATGGGTAAGAATACATAAGTGGCATTTTGTAGTTCACAAGAATTCCTGAGTTGCTGGTGTCAGTGTGTTTAACTACTACCAACAAGTGATCCATGTGAGGCAGTACTACTGACAATGAATACAGTTCAAAAACTTATTTCTGTGATTAGTACTTAGGCAGATTTAACCCCAAAATGTTGTGTTTTTGAGAACTGAGATACTTTAGGTAGTATATGCGGAGAAATGACAAGAACCTGAGCTACCACATGGCACGTACTTTTCTTCACCAATTTTTAAATTTCCTTTATATATATAATTTTTAAAAATAATTATTTTATTTTATTTATAAGCATTATTATTATTATTTTACTTTGAACAGAGAGGAAAGAGAAAGCAAGTCACCAGGTCTGGGACTCAAACTGTGCTCAGCCATGTGGGAGTCCAGGGCCTCAACTACCACATTACCTGCTGGTTCCTCCTTTATATATTTTAAACTGGTAAACATTTACTCATAGTATCAAAAAACAAAATAATGCCTAAAATAACATATATTAAACTTTGAAATGATTTAAAACACTTCATAATTTTGAAGTCAGTTAAATGCTTCCTATTTTGTTTTTTTTTTGGAACAGTATTGCCTTGGCAATACAAGATCTTTTATGATTCTTAGCAAATTTTGTAATGCTTTTTTCTATTTTTGTGAAGAATGTCTCAAGTAATTGGATCAGAATCACATTGAACATGTATTTATTTGGGTAGGATTGACATTTTGCTTGTGTTGATTCTTCCAATTTACGAGCAATGGGATGTCCTTTCATTTTCTAGTTTCATATCCATTTTCTTTTTTAGTTTTTCATAATTTTCTTGTAGAGGTCTTTCATATTTTGGGTATATTTATTCCTAGGTATTTGTCTTATAGCTATTGTAAATGAGATTGCTTTCTTCAATTCTGTCTCAGTTTGTTCATTGTTGGTGTATGTATATTACAAAGCAGTGATAATTAAAACAGCATGGAACTGGCACAAAAATAGACATATAAACCAATGGAACAAAATAGAGAATACAGAAATACACCCCAACTCATACAGTCAATTGACCTTTAAAAGGGATATAACAATGTAATGGAGAAAAGAAAGTCTTTTTAGCAAATGGTGTTGAAGAACTGGATATCCATTTACAGAAAAATTAAACTGGATCCCTATCTCTCATCATTAACAAGAATTAACTCAAAATGGACTGAAGATATAATTATAAAGCCTCTAACTACAAACTATTAGTAGAAAACTAGGAGAGACTTTTGAAGTTATTAGAGTAGGCAAAGATTTCTTAAATAAGATCTCTAAAGCACAAGAAATAGTACCTAAAATAAATAGGTGGGATTACATCAAGTTAAAAAACTCTTCACAACAAAGGGACCTAGACTGAAAAGATAATCTATGCAAAGGGAGTAAATATTTTCAAGTTATTCCTCAGACAAGGGCTTGTCATCAAGAATATATAGGGACATCAAGCAACTCCCCCATAAAAGAATGAATAGGCCAATTAAAAATTGCACAAATGCTCACCACCATTTTCTGGCTGCTGTGAAAGTCCAGGTTCTGGTTACTGTGAGAGCAGTGAGAATCTACTGGACCAGGCTTGGGAATGAATGTTGTCCAACAGAAACAGCCTTGGACTGGAAGAAATGACTTAGCATAGTTCATGAACTTACCAATTGTTTTCTATTTAAATAGCATTATATGATAACAATAGCATGTCAAATACTTTTTTTTTTTTTTGAGAGGGTTTTGCTATAGGGCATGTGCATTTACCAGAAAGACAGAGAGACAGAGAGACAGAAAATGAGAAATCGCCCCCCCAGGGGGGATGGCCATGCTACAATCCCTTCTCTATTCTCCTCTCAGGATCTTGAGCACACACACACACACACACGCGCCTGGCATGAGTTTAAGCCACCGGTTCCGGGACTCGAAATGTGGTCGAATACATGGGAGTTCAGTGACATAGCCATTATGCTAACTGCTGGTCCCATATAAAATACTTTTAATGAAAATACATTGGTGAAATAAAGACCACTTAGCAGTATTTGAGCAATAGAAAATAAAAAGGGCAAATGAATTGAATGGACAACTCACTAAGGAAGACTTACAAATGACCAAGAGTCATATACAAAAGTGTTCAAAGACTCTAGTTACAAAGGAAATGAAAATTAAAACCAAAATGAGATGCCATTTAACCTCAGTTAGAATGTCTAGGACCAAAAAAATAAACAATGACAAGTGTTAGTGAGGCTATAGTGAAGAGGAAACTCTCTTACCTTGTTGATAGGAATGTAAATTAGTTTAACCTCTGTGGAAAACAATATGGAGCTTTCTCAAAAACCTATAAAATAGAACTTCCATAAGACCCAGTGATCCCACTTCTTGTTATTCACCCAAAGATTAGGAAAATACTTCATCAGAAAGACATTTGCATAACCACATTTATTGCAGAATGATTTATAATTGCTAAAATATGGAACCATTCTAAGTGTCCCCAAACTGATGCCTGGGTTGAAAAACTGTGGCATGTATACTATGGAATATTACACAGCTGTAAGAAACAATCAGATGCTACTGTTTGATTCTAAATGGATGAATAGTCTTCCATCCCAGCACCCAAACAAGAAGCCATTTTCATCTGAGGTGGGCCTGGTCCTATTCCTTTAACTGAAGAGCTTCTGCTTTAAACCTCTCCTTCCAGCTCAATACCCAAGTGAGTTTGTTTCTCAGCTTCCGTACATTGAGTGTCTATACAGGTCTAGGTGCACAGTAGCCAAACATTTGAATACCTTTAGGATAATAGAAAACCTCAACTGTCATTGAACTGCTACAGAAAGGGAGAAACTCAACTTCACAAAACTGAACTCAAATATCTTTCTGTGTCTACCATGTTGCAAAACAGTAGTATGGGAGAAATTGGCATAGAAGTCTCTCACAATAGAGTGAAGCATATGAGTTTACAGTTGAAGCAACCTTCAACAAATTAGCCAAACATGAATATACAATCTAAAAACCAGAGAAGAGAGACTGCAAAGTGAGCAGCAGTGGGAATATAGAGTTGCAGAGAGAACATGGCTTATCTTTTCCCACACACTTCTCAGTTCTCTGTTGAAACCCTGCAGCCCAGTCCTGGTGTACTATTCTTTAGAAACTGGGTGGCTATAAAATATAAAGTTCCATTGGCAAAAGTAAAGTTTGCCTGGTGACATCAGGGAAACAAAACTGCAGAAGACCAAATCTCAGAAATAAAAGAAAGAAACCCTGTCCTAGAAAAATTCACCAAAAAGGCAGAATAAATAACCCTCCCCAAATGAGAATAATATATGAGTAATACTAGGCACCTGTAAATGCCCAAACATCCAGATCATTGGTATCCCAGGAGGCGAAGAAACTAATAAGGGCATTGATAATCTATTCCATGACATTCTGGAAGAAAACTTTCTAAACCTAGAAAGGCATTCAAAGATCCAGACCCAAGAAATACAAAGGCCCACCCCCCAACACACACACAAATACACATAGAATCAACCCAAGAAGATCTCCAAGGGACATCATAGTCAGATTGACCAAAACCACAGAGACTAGATACTAAAGATGGCAAGAGAGAAACATCAAGTTATTTTCAAAGGATACCCCAACGGGCTAACACCAGACCTCTTATCTGAAGCAATGCAAGCAAGGAAAGAATGGGAAAATATATTCAAAGTGTTAAGTGAAAAGCAATTTCAACCGAGAATACTATACCCAGCAAGATTATCCTTCATATGGGAAGAAAAGACAAAAACATTCTCAGATAAACAAAACCTGAAAGAATTTACCAATACCAGGTCAGCTCTCCAAGAAGTGCTGAAGGGAGTGCTACTCCAGGAAAACTAAAATTGGACACACAGAAATAAGAGTACAAAAACAGCCAAGAAAATGGCCAGCCTAATAGTAGGGACAAGTCTGGAAATTTCAATAATAATGTTGAATGTTAACTTCCAGGATTCAAATGGGAAGATCAGAATGGTCAAGTTATTTACATAAGTTCAATAATACAATAGTATCTGTTGCCTTGCAACAGAAATTGAATTTTTATGGGGTTTTGTGCAAATAACAGACTAATATAAGACTAAACTTTGTTTTCAAATAAGTCAGTTTATATCTCTCTTTAGTAAAAGGAGGAATGAGTTTGAAAAGAAAATGTATCAGAAGAAAATTACAGTGCACTTGTCACTAGATTTTAGCTTTGTCCATATTTTTAGTTTAATTAAGATCTTTTGTGGAACAATAAAATGTGAAAAGAAAAAGTTTAGCATGTAAGAGAGGGAGAGAAAGAGGAAGAAAAAAGTGAAGGAACGTTTAATTGACAAAAAATGAGAAAACTATTTGCTGATGATAATATATATAGTAATATCTTTGTCTTGATGGATATGCATGGTATTTGTGTAGGAAAAAGAAATGTTGTACACTGTGAAGATATATGTGATTAAATGTATGCAAAATAAATTAAAAAGAAGGAAAAAACAAAACAAAACATAAACAGAATGGTTGAATATAGAAGACTTAATGTTGAAGTTAGCCAGACATTGAAAGATACAGATTGTATCTTCCCACTTAATTTGTGCTGAGTGCCACAGCAGAGATTGAGAGACTTGATGAGATGGTGGAGAGGTGGGTTTAAATGCTAGGGACCATGAAGGGGGAAGAGTGGGTTGGAAGGGTGGCTGCAAGGTGCATATAGGTTTTTCCATTTGTTACAATTGCAGGCTTTTCCTTTATATTTTCTCTAGGCTGCATTGTTTGGGGACATCATAGTTGTTCCTACTCAGAATGATTTTTTTTTTTTTTTTGTCTCTGTACTGCAGCACTGTGCCAGTTTTTTTTTTTTTTTTCCCAAAATAGTGTTAGGTATGCTTTTTTCTTTCCCCCCATTTTCTTTATTCTTTATATATTTTGTATCATTTTGTTTGGCTGTTCTAGAAATGTCATTGATAATAAATAAATGAGTATTTTATCTAAAAATATTTTTATAACTTTGGTACCAAACAAGAGACACAGACAGCAAGAGATTGAGAGAAGAGCCAGAAATAAAGAGAAGACACAGTGTGTGTGTGTGTGTGTGTGTGTGTGTGTGTGTGTGTGTGTGTGTTTGTGTTTGCGGGTGCCAGTCCTTTTGTGATAAGCAGTTACTCACTCATGAGCAGGCAGCCCTAAAAGAATAGCAGAAGGACACGTGTCACATCAATCACAGTTTATCAGGAGTTACTACCAGACCTTCTATGAGATGCCTTCTTCCCACCTAGCCCCTGGAGCCAGGAAGGCAAGGCAAATAGCATTTTCCTTCCTTGGTACCTGAGGAAGACACACAGGGATGACTGTAAATTTCTCTCTTATCATCTCTCATCAATGCAAAAAGACCCAACCAAACATTTTGGTCAACACCCTGATTCCTACTGGGACAATAAACTAATTGGGCAGCCTATCCAAGTTAAACATCCTGGCTCACACTGGGCATGCACAGTTAGGTAATCAAATTCCTCAAATTCTTCACCTGTGAGAGAGATGCTCAAGCACAGGAGAAAGCCCTTGAATTTCAAACAAAGGACATAGTGTGACAGACCTCTCACCGTTAAATATTCATGATCACCTCTGGTAATAAAAATAACACCTAACCAGTTCCAAACACAGTTCCCACCTGGCAACCTGCCTGCCCAATAGTCTCTTAGGTTTACTTCTTTTCTGAAATCTTTCTTTCCTATTAAATTGTCTTTCCTACCTACTTTTGTTGTGGTTGTGGCTTTATTTTGTCCTTAGGAACAGGTCTCTAATTTTAGTGATCTGGACCCAAAGAACCAAGGACTTCACAATACAGCTCAACACTCTCCCATCCGATGACATTTTGTCTAAGTTTACTCCTAAATTACCTTGTCCCTTTTTCTCTTGAGCCTATAGGTGGAAGTAACTTGTGAGAAAAAAGATAGAAGAAAAGAATTGTAGAAGGATAAGAACACTTTAAGGACAAGGGCTAAAGAGATCCCTAGAAGCCATTGTGAAGAGAATTCTGATTGCTTTTTCCTATTTTTCCAAAGTCCTTTCCAGACGGCCTGGGGAGAATCATGCCCACAAACATTAACAGACCATTTTTTTCTGTTAATAGGATTCTTCCTACATCCTATCCCTGGCATAATAACTTTGAGATATATATTTCAATCAATTACAGTAGATTCTTTTGCTTATCTCTTCCCAAGACACAGAACTTCCCTTTCCTTGAGATGTAGATTAAGCATTTCTTTTAAGACTCTCTTCCCAAGATGCAGATCTGACCTTCCAATCTCCAACCTGAAAATTCTGGAACCCACCAATAACCTATAAGCTCCCACTTCCACATGTCCTGCCTTTTTGGGCCAGACCAATGGAAATCTCTTCGGTAATTTTGTCTGTCACTCTCAAAATCAAATAAAATGAACCCCTGTACCTGATTACCCCGAGAAAACCATGTTTTCCTCCTCTCCAGGCCTGGTCACTCATATTTTTCTTGGAAATAAACCACATAAATTATTATTAATTTTTTTTAGAGTTGGTTATTCTCTGTCGTCACCAGAAAGAAGACAAAGTCAGCCACTTCTAAGCATAGGTGGTACTGGAGCATGCTCCATGGTAGCTTTCCAGGAACGGTGCAAGACCTCGGAAATAAGGGTTGTATAGGGAGGCAGGATCTGAATTCCAGAGACCTGAGCCTCTCAGGGATTCCAGAGGCTAAAATGAGACCAGGGAGTAGCAGAGCCACCACATCTATGGGACCATAGAGACTGAGGCCCAATCAGAGAATTAAAAAAATTTTTTTTTTTTTTTAGAGGTTTTTTGCTATAGGGCACGTGCGGTCGCCAGACAGACAGAGACAGAGAGACAGAAAGCGAGAAATCACCCTCCAGGGGGGATGGCCACGCCGCAATCCCTTCTCCATTTCTCCTCTTGCGATCTTGGGCACGCAAACACACGCGCCTGGAGTGAGTTTTAAGCCACCGGGTCCGGGACACGAACTGCGGTCGACTACGTGGGAGTCCAGGGACATAGCCATTATGCTAACTGCTGGTCCCAATATTTTTTAAAGAGATATTTCTTCAGACAAGAGTTTGCAGACTAAATTTCATACAGAGTGTGGACAGAAATCTGATGGCTTTTTCCTATTTTTTCCAAAATCCATTCCAGAGGGCACCAAGGGAATCATGCCCACAAATGTTAACAGACCATTGGTAACAGGATTCTTCCTACATCCTGCCCCTGGTGTAGTACTGGAGTATCTTTGTGGTATATTTTAAGGCTCATTATCACTGTTAAAGTACATTCCTTTCAGTTCCTTTCAGATCTCAGCAACTTTCCTTAACCAATCACCATCGTTATAACTGTAAAACTCACTAATAACCTATAAGCCCCTGCTTCCACATGTCCTGCCTTTTTGGGCAAGAGCAGTGAAAAAACTTTTCACTGAATTCCAAACTCTGTCTCTTGCTCTCAAAATCAAATAAAAGGGGGAACCAGCAGTTAGCGTAATGGCTATGTCGCTGGACTCCCACGTAGTCCACCGCGGTTCGCGTCCCGGACCCGGTGGCTTAAAACTCACGCCGGGCGTGTGTGCGTGCGTGCCCAAGATCCCTAGAGGAGAATGGAGGAGAAGGGATTGCAGCGTGACTATCCCCTCTGGGGGGTGATTTCTCGCTTTCTGTCTCTATGTCTCTCTCTGTCTGTCTGGCGAGCGCATGCGCCCTATAGCGAAAACCTCTCGAAAAAAAAATCAAATAAAAGAAACTGTACCTGATCATTCCAGAGAGAAAGGCATGTTTACAAATAAACTACATGAATTACTATTTTTACAGAGCTGGTTATTTTCTGTCAACAATAGCCCATTAGCATTTATACACTAATTTACACTTAATATGCATGTATTTGACTTTTCCTAGTCTCATGTGAGGTTAGCAGGTGAGAAATTATGCCCATTTTATAAGTGGAACATTAGGCTTTTTGAGGTCTGCCACACTCTCCCCAGTGTAGGCAACAGTACTTCCCAAATGTCACCAAGTGTGGTTTGTGGAACATAAATAATTTTGTACCAGGACTCGCTCGGTAGAATGTGTTTTTCTGGGTGGGGAGGGCTGTGAATCAGAAATAAACATAAAGAGTAACACACAAAGACATATAACTATAGAAAAGCAAGGATCACGTGGGCCTGGCTTCTCTGATGAAAAGCCATGACCTGGAAACAGCCTCAGGTTTATTCTTTGAAAGGGCAGAAAGTGGGGGAAGAGAAAAAGGAATGCTAGCTGTTTTTGGAGTTAATTGACTGATGATGCGAGATCAACTGGTGCCATGTGATTTCTCTGATCTTTTGGAGCTGATTCTGATAAACACATGTGATTTCTTTTTACCTGATACAGCAGTATCGATAACAGCACATAGCCAGCACATTCATGTGTTAATTGCCCTCACTGCTATGCAAATGACAGATCATTGAACCACATTTCATGTGACTGGTCCCTATGTTTTCTCAGAATGGCCGCTCTCCACAATTCTGTTAGCCAAAAATATTTCTTCTATTCATCAGTCATTGGGCCCAAATTCTATTTATTTGGTATTATTCTTCAACATTATCTTAAGAAGCTATTAACTTAAAGGATTAAACTTTTATAGTTCTTGACAGGAGGAACATATAAGTATTCACCTATCAATAAGAGGAAAATTAAATCATGAACTCATCGTCTCTACTCACCCTTTCTCTCTATAAGTGAGATTTCCTGGAGCAGATCAAACCAAGAACAGGAAGTTGTTTAAAACATTTCTGTAAACTTAAGAACCTTCAAAAGAGAGAGCGCCCTCCTCAGCCCCAATTCACTTAGCATATCCTCTAGTTCCATCCATGCTGTAGATGTGTAAATAGCAGGATCTCCTCCTTCTTTAAGGTTGAGTAATATTTCACTGCATATACAGGATTGGAGTTTCCTTATCCATTCATCCACCATTGACCACCTAGATTGTTTCCAAATCTTGGTTATTGTGAATAATGCCCCATGGGAGCACAGATATCTTCACAAGGTGGCAATTTCATTTCCTGATGGACCCGGGCATTGGCTCTGGCTCCACTATCTACCATTAGATTGGCTGAGCTTAGTGTAACTCTCTCCATCATGGGTAAGTTAACTGACTTCTTAATTTTATACTGGAGCCACTCATTCTGCTTTTCTGGAGTTTTTGGGTCCTGTGTCCCCTTCACAACCTGCTTTACAGACCACAAGGTTATTTTGTGCTCTGGGAGATAAGTCTTTGTTTATTCCTTTCCAGAAATTCCCAATTGCCCTACCCCCTCTTAGGATGAGATCTTTTGTTTGCATATATGTGTGTGTGTGTGTGTGTGTGTGTGTGCATGTATATCTGTACTTGTAGTATGTTATATGTTATATGGTAAAAGTCCTGAAGGTAGGAGTTGGAAAGTTTAGATCAGAGCCTCTGCCTCGGGGAGACTAGATGTTTCCAACGTGGGAAGTCTGGAAATTGGAAAGGACAATGTCCATGACTAGCATCCTCCTGTCACACCACAGGGGCCTTGTCCCGAATGTTGAGGAGTTGACCACTGGGGACAGGAATGGTTTAAGCTCTGAAGGGAACTTGGGACTCCTGAGCCCATGATGGCTCCTGAAATTGAGGATTGATAGATCCCGAGACCCCAACCACTCCCCTTGTACATCTAGAAATCTCAATGGACAAGCCTTGGGTAACACTTAAAGTGACAAATAAGAATGTGTTGTTTAAGATACTAATTTTGTCTAAATCAGAGTTTAGGTTATTTCCAAAAGTAAACTTTAGAAAGAAAAACAAGTAAAAATAACAGCAAAAGGAAAGAGACACAAAGTTACAGCTGTGAAAATATATTTTGGGAAGGAAGGTTAAAAGGGAAGTTTAGATATAGAAGGAATTTTGTGTGGTAAAGTTTTTGTCTTAAAGTAAAATGAGTAACGTAAAGGAAAAGAAAGGAAAAAACTAAAAGTCTAAAGCATGTTGTTAAAACTTTGAGTTACATTGAAAAAGAGTCTGAATGGGTGTTTTGGGGGTTCCTACATTTGGGGGTGCTTACCCATAACATTTACCAATTTCAAAGGACATGACCAGAGAACCAGAAGAGAGTTTAAACCATGAGTTTACTTACTAGGGAAACTCCACTGATGGGTGGGTAGACAATGGTCCATGCGGTCAGTGAATACGGGCTCAAGTTTTATATACCAAGAACAAAGCATGCATAAATTAAGTAAAGACAGAGATTGTTTAGGGGTTTAGATACCAGATCAGCTTATCAATTAATAACATTAGCAGGTTCTGTCTGGGTGTGGTGTCTGGAGTTTAGAGCCTCTAGCCTGTGATGTTTATGGTGGGAGAGGTGTGAGGCATACCTCTGGAACAGCCCCAGCCACAGGCTAGTTCCAGGAGAGAAGGGAATGATCATGAGGGGCTCATGAAGTCAGTAGCCAGATCTCAGAGGAACTGGGCAAAGAGGAGGTGGGGAGGAGAGCCCAATGTATGGAGCTGACCCTCGGAGGAAATTATAAAGAATTCTTTTGTGAAAGAATTTTATATATGGCAAGTTCACTAAAATTTGAGAAGTGTTTTTCATGTTAAAAGACAAGTTCTTGTCCCAATCAGCTCTCAATAGTCAAAAAAGCTTCAAAAGGTCATGCAGGAGTCAGGAGTAGCCTTGGATGACCTCCTTCAGGCTGCCACTACCGTCTAGGGGTTAGAGCCACAAAGGGATTTTTCCCCAACTGCAGCTTTAGAATTCTTGCTTTACCTGTCTCAGTTTCCTTGTTACGCCAGGTTGTCTTTGCCCTATATTAAGCTCAGATCTTCTTATAAAAATTGGCACCATGGCTATGTTGGGAGAAAGTGCTACCTCACAAAATTGACCACCTACCTACTATCTCACTGGGGCTACTTTGATGAATACCTTAGAAGTTTGGAAGAGACAACTAGAAGGCAGGAATCAAGTCTTGAAACACCTGTTTTCTCTTTTCATTTCATCTTGCTTCACTGTCACTGGCCTGTTCTTTTACTGTGGCTCTTTTACTTACATAAATTTATCTACTAACTGGTTCCAAATATGTACCTTGGTCTTTATCTCCCCTAATATTAACAAAATCCCAAAAGATCTCACCTTATCAGTTCCCTTAGTGGCAGAACAGTCTTTACCCAAAATAGGGCAGTCTAAGTGTTACCTTTCCTGACAGCCTTAGGGATTGCTACAGGAATAGGCACAGGGGGTAGGAGGCATGGCTACATCTCTCACTACTTTATAACTCTTTCCTCTGACCTTCAACAAAGACTAGACAAAACATCCTGAAGTCTCTTACAGAGACTTTGTAAGAGTGCTACTTTTATTCTTCCCCTGATTGCTTCTATTGTAACTCTTGTCTTAGTTTCAGCAGGGCCTCCACTCCTAAAAATGCTAAATCACTTCATCTGAGACACTATTTAACAATTGACCCCAAGACAGGTGAGAAACATGTTGCTCCTCCAGACTGTACAGAATCACATCTGCTCCAGAGGACCCACACCCCTCCCCATTACCCTAAAGGACAACACCCTTCTCAGCATAAAGCAACTCAGGAAGACTGAGAATCACATATAATTCCTTGTCCCGCTCTTGCCTCACCTTTTTATATTTTTAAATAAAGGATTAAAAACTCGGAGGGGCCGTATGGCAGGTGGAGTGGTGGTTAAGGGCTCTGGACTCCCACATGGCCAACGGCGGTTTGAGTCCCGGAGCTGATGGCTTTTTTTTCCTTGCTTTCTCTCTCTCTGTCTTGTCAAATTAAAATAAATCAATAAATCAATAAAGTTAAATGAAATAATTAAAAAAATAAAGGCCAGAAATGTTACATTGACCCCTGAATGGCTGTTAGGTAATTTCCCATCAGAAAATAAAGGATGGTTACAACAACCTTTGGCCAGAACCCTCTGGCCAGAGCTCTTCCTTACTGGCAAACAAAACCACAAAAATGTTTCAGCTGACATTTATAGATGGGTCCACAATGTCATGATGCCAAATAAACTAATCAAAGTACCTGACATTCTCATGACCCAATCCTTACACCCCTACCATGTAAATACACCACATCTTCTCAGTAGGGCTGGCTGAAGCACCTCTGGCTCCAAACCCCTAGACATTCTTTCTTTTAATAAACTTTCCTTTCCACTTGAAAAAGAAATTTTTTTCCCCTGGCATGAATACAGAGCATATTATCAAGTCATAGATATTAGCAGGTGCATTATCATTAGCAGGTCATTTTTCACTGATGGTTCTGTTAAATATTTTGTAACCCTATCCCCTCCCTCCCTAGCTCTGCTACCTACCCCCTTTCTATACTGTTTCTAGTACTTGCAGTTGCCTTTCCTGTTATTATACCTTCCAGTCTTTCCATATGAGTACAGGCATTTGTTATACATTAAATGGGGATATACAATGGTCTTATGTTTACTTATTTCTTTGTACTGTAAGCTTTTGACATTAAAAAAAGAAAAACAAATGCAAAAAACTCCATTGTCAAAGCCAATGTCAAGGACATTTTCTCAGTGTTTTCTCCTAAGAGTTTTATGGTTTCAGGTCTTATGTTTAGGTCTTTTATTTATTTAATTTTTGTGTGTAGTATAAGTGTCCAAATTCATTTATTTGCATGTGGAAATCCAGTTTCCCTATACCATTTATTAAAGAGATTATTTTTTCTCTGTTCTACCTTCTTGGTGCTCCTGTCAAAAATTAGATGGTATATCATCTATATCTATGTCTATATATATATGTATATGAATTTATTTCTGGGTTCTATTCCTTTCCACTGGTCTATGTGTCTGTTTTTGTGCCTGTACCATCCATGCTATTTTGACTGGGTTCTATTCCTTTCCACTGGTCTATGTGTCTTTGTGCCTGTACCATCCATGCTATTTTGATTACTATAGCTTTGTATTATGGTTTAGAGCTTTGTAATCTTTTTTTTTTTCTTTTTTAAGAGAGAGATTTTTTTGCTATAGGGTGTGTGTGCTTGCCAGAGATACAGAGAGAGACAGAGAAATCATCCCCAGGAGGGGTGGCCTTGCTGCAATCCCTTCTCCTCCATTCTCCTGTCAGGATTTGGGACATGCATGCCTGGAGTGAACTTTAAGCCACAGGTCTGGCCTGGAGTGAATTTTAAACCACCAGGTTTGGGACTTGAACTGCAGTTGACGATGTGGGAGTCCAGCGGCATACCTGTTCCATCATGTGCTGGTCCTGAGTTTTGTAGTCTTTACCTAATTTAATCCTATGAAGCACTACTCCATACATTAGTTACTACCATTAGTCCCATTTTATACCTGGAAATATGGGGCTTGAAAATGTAAATTTGCTTAAAGTCTCACAACCAACTAGTGGCAGAGGTAGAATTCAACCCAAATGATCTAAAACCAATGCCTCTAGGGGTAACTATGATAATTCATGGCTCTGTAATGAATTAGTATTTTTGTAATTCTTATGCCTTTATTTCCTCACTTACACATAGGAAATAAAGCCATGTCTGCTGTACAGGATTGCTGTGATTATTGTTTTTATTTGTAAGCAGGGAAGTGTAAACACATGCAATTTCCTGTTACCAAGCTATATTGCCTGCTACGTGTATCTCCATGGACACAGTTTCTAGCATGCCTAGCCTCGGGTTCTGGACCTGGAAATCGAGAGTTTTTGTTTTTTTTTTGAGAGGTTTTTTCACTATAGGGCGTGTGTGCTCACCAGACAGACAGAGAGAGACAGAGAGACAGAAAGCGAGAAATCACCCCCAGGGGGGATGGTCACGCCACAATCCCTTCTCCTCCATTCTCCTTTCGGGATCTTGGGCATGCACGCACACGCGCCCGGCGTGAGTTTTAAGCCACCGGGTCCGGGATGCGAACCGCGGTCGACTACATGGGAGTCCAGAGACATAGCCATTACGCTAACTGCTGGTTCCTGAAATCAAGAGTTTTGAACTAGAAATTTCTATCCTTTCCAGCTCAATGACTTCCACATCAGTAAATGAACAAAGCTGAGATTTGATTGGACCACAGGAAGTAGAAAATAGATCCAGTAGGGACATAACAACGTGGGGTTGAAAATCAGCAGGGAACAAAATCTTAATGGCAACCATGACACCAGGGAGCGAGTAGAGCAAGTACCTGGAGAGTTTTTCCCTCTGCTTGGTGTTTTTCCATTGAATTCCGCCAGCACTAATAAATTTGAGAGGATCCCAGTTATGGTCATCACTTTTGTGACAGCAGTTACATGGCCTAGGTGCTCATCTTAGAGTTGGCAGACCTAGAACATCCTTTTAGAAAAAAGGAATTCCCACGTTTTGCAGGAAGTCTTGAGTTCCTGGAGGATCTGGGTCAAGTTTAGAAGGCAAGAGTTGAAGAGATCAGTGGATAGTGTGTTCTTTCAATATCCTTGTAATTCTTCCAGTAGGATCCATGAGGAACAAGGTCTGTGGTCCTCAGTCTCCCATTGTTCAATTCTTCTCTCCTGTACTTCCCCACCACATACTTTGAGCTCTTTCTTGTGTTTCTCTTCCTCTGAACCCAAATTTGCTACTCTTTAGCGAAAAGAATAATCCAAACACAACATTTTAGATCTCACTCTGGAGTAAGGGATAGATGTTAAAATTTTAAGAATGTGCTTTTAAACTCTGTTACCTTCTGTTTTTTCACCTATAAAATGGGGATAATATGATCATCTAGAGTCTAACATGACAACAGCTCTAAAGCCTGAGAGACAGTAAAAGTCAATCATTGAGAGCTGAATCAAAAATAATAATTGACAGGCACCAGATGGTGAAGCAGTAAAATGAAATGCTCTGGGAGGTTGTCTCCTATGGGAAGGTACTGGACTCACAGGTACTAGGTTCACATCTGGACAGTTTTGGAGTATTCTGGGGACGCATATGCTCAGGATTTGGGGCTGGCTGAATCTGCGGGTAAACTGAAGAGTCAAGATGCACTCTCTCTCTGTCTCTTTCTCTTGCTCTCGCACTCATCTGCCTGTCTCACTTATGGAAAAATAAATAATAAAACTAAATAATTTACATATTTCAAGGGGAATTCTAAGGTTGAAATATACTTCTCTATGTTTTCTAGTTTTGTCTATTGCAAGATGGCTTTTTTCTTAATTTTTGCCCTTCAGGATCATTCTTTTGAAGTAATAAAAATTAATTTGATTCTATTTAAATACACAGCTTCTATTCATAACTTCTGAGTATCAAGATGAATTGAGTCTTAATGATATGACGGAATACTCAGGTAACTTTCCACTAGACCATTTTGAAATGCTTCAAGTAGCTCTTTATTGTCATCTTTGGAAACCCTGGGGGTCTGGAAACACCAGCCTGGGCAGCACAGACATCAGAGATGCCACTCTGAGCACAGGTAGTGTTGATCTCAATGTCCTTTCTTGTCCTCCCTTGCTCTTTATTCAGTACTATTCCTGGCTTCCTTTATCTGATTTGTATTCTGGACAACTTCTCAAACTAACCGAGTCCGTATCAGATCAGAATTGCAAAGGGTTTTGATTAGCTAGAGTCATCTAGTTATATACCCAACCAAAAGGCAGGGTCTTCAAAAATGTGTATTATGAAAAAAAAAAAACAAACCACTATGCCTGCATTTTTTAAAAATTGCACTAAACTTTCTTCCTTCTATTTTTTTTCCACAAACTTTTAAAGTCCTATCATATTTACATCAGTCACTTTTTCTTCTCTGAATTGTCTGGAAGATGGCAAATACATGCAAAAAATTAAAGAGAGGGAGTGCATTCAGAATTTTTTTTCTTTTTCTCTACCTTGCCAAATTTTAACAAAATGAGAACTTAAGGATATATTTTACATGAAAAAGAAAAACAATGTACACTCCTCACTCTTTTCTGGAATAGACAAGTACATATAATACATTTAATTATAACTTCATCTGTCACCAGGATGTAAGTAAAAAGTCTGAGTTTTCATGTAGTTAACAGTTTGACTTACAGTCATTGAATTGACCAACTATACTAGTTTTTCATAAATATTATCTGTGAATGTTTATATTTTCAAAATATTTTCATTCTGGGGACCAGCAGGTGGCATGGTGGTTAAGGTGCTGGACATTCCCACTTGGCCAACCATGGTTCGAGCCCCAGACCTTGTGGGATGGTGGTTAAGGTGCTGGACATTCCCACTTGGCCAACCATGGTTTGAGCCCCAGACCTTGTGGGTTCCTTTCTCACATTCCCTTTCTCTCTTTCTCTGTGTCTCTCTCTCTCTCTGACCAAATAAAGAAAAATAAATAAATCAATAAACGAATAAATAAATAAAATTAAATAAAAAATTCTTTAAAAAATATTTTCATTCTTGGACTATGTATCTGAGACTTTATATTGACAAGACTCTATTTTAAGAGTAAATGTAAAGATATCAACTTCATAAAATTATAACCGAAATTAAACCAAAATAAGATATTCTTACTTTCATATCCAAGGCTGGGCTTAAGACCTACTTATTAATATTTTAAATATATATACACATATATATGTGTGTGTGTGTGTGTATTATATATGTGTGTGTGTGTATATATATATATATCTATATATATATATATATATAGAGAGAGAGAGAGAGAGAGGGAGAGAGAGTGAGAATTACATACTTAGTAATAAGATGATTAGCATTATGTAGCGAAATATCTCCACTGGCCCATAGACTATATACAGTGATGTTGTTAGTTCAGGGAGATTTGCCAGCAGTGGAACACAAAAGGTGGCCTTAGGAATTTACAATCCAGTGGAGTGGGAGATAGAATAACAGAAGATTGAAATAGATATAATAATCTATTACCAATATTCTGAGTCTAAGCATATAATTTTGGATATAATGCCATCAAGTACTCCCTGATACTTCATGTTAATTCTGTCTTTATTCCCTTTTACAGACAAAAAAGAGCTCGCCAGACAGACAGAGAGAGACATAGAGACAGAAAGCGAGAAATCACCCCCCAGGGGGGATGGTCACGCCGCAATCCCTTCTCCTCCATTCTCCTCTCGGGATCCTGGGCACGCACGCACACGCGCCCGGCGTGAGTTCTAAGCCACCGGGTCCGGGACACGAACCGCGGTCGACTACGTGGGAGTCCAGCGACATAGCCATTACGCTAACTGCTGGTTCCCTGTCTTTATTCCCTTTTACAGACAAAAAAGATGATGGGAATAATGCTAAGATTTGAACGCTTCTGGTTTTTAGCCCTTCATTCAGTCCCAACCACAACCCTCCAAGATGGTAACTATTACTAACTCCACTGATGGATGAGGAAACTGAGGCAGAGAAATCGATAATTTGCTTAAGTTTCTCTAGTTAGTGAGTATATATTAGAAAAGTCCCTCTGTCTCTCTCTTGCTTATCTACTCTATTTTTTCTCTTTCTTCACACAAAATATTAAGGATTTATGTATTTTAATAATTTTGATAAGAAAATTGAGAAAATTCAATAAAGTATAAAGAAGATAAATTATACTAATCATTATTTGATATTTGGTGTTATAAATGATTCACATTATATGGTGCATGTGTGTGTGAAAACAGAGTCTCAGATACCATGTCTCTGGCTGACACACAAAGAGATTTTAAAGAGCACCTACTCCAGCATCCTCATTTTACATGTGGATCCAGCATTATTCAAGTTCTCTGCAATCAGAGCTTGCCTCAGTGGAATAGCCCTCTTTCCCCAGATAGACTGATGACAGCAGTGTTTTAATTTGTTCTATTTTTAAAGTTTCATATACTTGAAAATGTAGAACAGAAAAGCATGAAATTAATACATTTTAGGTGATATAATCCTAATGAGGCCTATTTATTGTGCTTTGTCTCTAGAGACAGACTAATATTTACCCAACAGAATTTTTAGTTAAGTTTAGAGATTATACACAGAGGTACAAATTACTTCAATGTTTATGATTTGAGGTTGTCTATTAAGCCAGTCATATGACTGATAGAAAATAGTTTTTTGTTTGTTTGTTTGCTTGTTTGCTTTTTAGTGAAGAGGAGGAATAAAACTATTTCCTTTTATCACTTTTTATTTTCCTCACAGAAGGCACCAAGCAGATCTACAGAAGGGGATAGAAACCATACATCTGTGTCTGTGTTTGTTCTCATGGGACTGTCAGATGACAAAGAACTGCAGCTCCTCCTCTTTCCAGTCTTCCTGGGGATTTACCTTATGACCCTGATCTGGAACTTGGGTCTTATCATTCTCATCAGGATTGATTCCCACCTGCACACACCCATGTACTTTTTTCTCAGTTTCCTGTCATTTATAGACATTTGCTATTCTTCTTCCATCAGCCCAAGGATGCTTTCAGACTTCTTAAAAGATGAAAATACAATTTCCTTCATTGCCTGTGCCACTCAGCATTTCGTTGCATCCTGGATGGCTCTGACTGAGTGCTGCCTCTTGGCCGCCATGGCCTATGACAGATACATCGCCATTGGTAGCCCTCTGCAGTACTCAATGATCATGGCTCCTGGCCTCTGTTGGAAGATGGTGGCTGCAGCCTATGGGAGTGGTTTCCTTAGTAGCTTAATTCAAACAGTATCTAGCTTTCATCTTGACTACTGTGGGCCAAATATTATTCATCATTTTTTCTGTGACATAGCTCAGATTATTGCCTTATCTTGCTCCAATCCTTTCATTGGCCAAATGATTCTTTTTCTGGAAGCTATCATTGTTGGATTTGGTTCTTTGCTTTTTATTCTCTTATCTTATGGTTTCATTGCATCTTCCATTCTGAAAATATCTTTACTCAAGCATAGTGCCAAGGCTTTCAGCACCTGTGCCTCCCACCTGGCAGCTGTGACACTCTTCTATGGCACAGCCCTCTCTGTGTACATGCATCCCAGTACTAGCCACTCCATGAAGCAGAACAAAGTGCTGTCAGTGTTCTATGTAATCTTTATTCCCATGTTAAACCCTCTGATCTACAGTTTGAGGAACAAGGAGATCAAAGAGGCCCTCAAGAGGGTGATAAAGAGGGCAACGTATTTACTTCAGCAAGAATAACATTTAAGCAGGTACTATTTTCCCTATAAGAAAGATGGAAATAGTCATACATAAGTGACATTTTGTTGCTCACAGAATTGTTCGGTAGACAAAAGAAGTGAAAAACATGACTTCCTTAATTGCTGGTATCAATGTGTTTAGCTGATACCAACCAAGTGATCTGTCTGAGGCAGTACCACTGACAGTGAATACAGTTTAAAAAGTGAGTTTCTAAAAAGCTTCTGCACATGGGACCAGCAGATGGCATAATGGTTACATTATTGGACTCCCATATAGTCGACCGCAGTTCAAGTTCTGTACCTGGTGGCTTAAAATTCAAATGGGCACATGTGCCTATGTGCCCAAGACCCTGAGAGGAGAATGGAGGAGGAGGGATTGCAGCATGGCCATCTCCTTGGAGAGTGATTTCTCGCTTTCTGTCTTGGTCTTTCCAGTGAGCATATGCACCCTACAGCAAAATCTCTAAAAAAATAAATAAATAAATAAAAGAAAAAAAAGAGCTTCTCCACAGAAAAAGACACAATAGAGTGAAGAGACAACTCTCACAGTGGGAGAATATATTTGTAAACTACACATTAGATAAGGGATGGAAAACAGAATATACAGGATACACAAGCAGCTTAAATAAATGATTAATTTAATTAAAATATGAACCAAGGAACTGAACAGACAACTCTCCAAGGAAGACATCAACATCATCATCATCATAAGTAAAATAAAACTTTTTAGACAAAAGAATGATCAAAAAGCACATGAAAAAATCCTCAGCATCTCTTATTATAAGAGAAATGCAAATCAAAACACAATGAGATATCACTTAACCATAGTCAGAATGACTAAAATAAAAAAATAAAGAATGGTAAGTTCTGGCAAGGTTGTGGTGTAAAGGGAACCCTGTCATACTTGGTCGGAATGCAAATTGGAACGACTACTGTGGTGGTTGTATGGTATAGAGGTTCCTTAAAATACACAAGTAGAACTACCATATGGCCCTATAATTTCACTCCTGAGTAGATACCCAAAGGAAAGAAAAATGCAAAGTCAAAGAAACACCTGCACATCTATGTTTATTGTGGCATTATTTCAATTGCTAAGACATGCAATCAACCCAAATGTCCAAGAACATGTGAAAGAATTGAAAAATTGTGGCACTTATACACTATGGAATACTATTCAGCCATAAAAAACAATGAGACCCTGACATTTTATACAAAATGGATGAATATGGAAGATTTAATGTAAATGAAGTAAGCCAGACTATGAAAAACAGGCATTGTATATACCCCTCCTTAATATATACCGAATGTCTGCACTCTATGGCAGAAACTGAAAGATTGGAGGGCATAATGGCAGGAAGGGCAACTATGAATGCTAGAGGCAGTATAGGAGAGGATGGGTAGTGTAGGGGTAGGAGAACGGAGACCAGGGAATAAAAGAATTTAACAAACACAGGAGAGGATGGGTAGTGTAGGGGTAGGAGAATGGAGACCAGGGAATAAAAGAAAAGAAGAATTTAACAAACACAAAAATGAAAAGGTATCTGTTGATTATAATGTATGTGGTAATATCTTTGACTTGACTGATATGCACTGTTTTCATGTTGGGAAAATTTTTTGTGCACTGTAAAGGTGTACAGTGATTAAACATAAATTTTTAAAAAGTAATAGAAAAAGAAAAAAATGAAGTTTCTGTGATTAGAACATAGGTAGATTTACTCCTAAAATTTTATGTTTTTGAGAACAGAGATACTTTTAGGTTTTATATGTAGAGAAATTACAAGAACCTGGAATACTACATAGCATGCCTTTTTCCGCACCAATTTTATTTCTTTTCTATATATATATATATACACACACATAATATTTAAATATTTTTTTGGAGAGGTTTTTGCTATAGGGCGTGTGCGCTTGCCAGAAAGACAGAGAGAGACAGAGAGACAGAAAGCAAGAAATCACCCCCTGGGGAGATGGCCAGGGCCCAATCCCTTCTTCTCTCAGGATCTTGGGCATGCATATGCACACGTGCCTGGTGTGAGTTTAAGCCACCAGGTCCGGGAATCGAACTGCGGTTGACTACATGGGAGTCCAGTGACATAGTCATTATGCTAACTGCTGGTCCCTCTTTTATATATTTTTAATTGGTAAAAAGTTATTTTTTTAAGAATTATTTTATTTAACTTTATTTATTTATTTTAATTTTACCAGAGAGGGACAGAGCAAATGAGAGTGAGAGAATGATAAAGCAAGTTGCCAGGTCTGGGACTCAAACCACGGTCTGTCATTTGGGAATCCAACACTCTTAACTACCACGCCACCTGCCAGACTCTAATTATATTCTTATAAAATAAATTAAATATATAAAAAGAAGAATAATTAATAAAAGAACATGGAGAAAGAAGGAGCAAAAGGGAGACACTGAAATCCCAGAGATAAAAGATAGAAACTGCTACCCATGTGTGTTGACACAATTCTGCCACTCAACCATCCAAAACCAATAGGCAGGCCCAAGCCAAGCTGCTTGGCTTGAGCTTATCAGCAGGGACCCAATGAGCCTGTTATGGTAGCAGAGGGGCTCTCCATCCTTCAAGAATCAATATCTGGTTCTTGCAATCCCAGAGAAAAAAGGAGTAACTGGGAGACCCTGCCATCTTATGCTTGTCAACTTAACCTCTACTATGTTGGCAGCAGTTAGATTTAGATATACAAGAACCAAACATCAGAAAACAGGAGTCTCTGGAAGAATTCTTTCCCCTAACTCTCTTAACCACAAATAGAGAGAAACTCTCCTCTGAAAAGTTAAACCTCAAAGTCCAACTGTGGATTTCACACTCCCATCCACAGTAGAGGAGGAAATTGTCACAGAGCTTACACATATCATAGAGAAGTGCAGGAGCACACAGGTACAGAAACAGACTGCAAAGAAGTAGGAGGAAGTGAGTATACCACCAAACAACTAAAAATCAAAGCGAAGCCCCAAGGAATATGAAAAAATCAGGAAATACCTCCCCCAAAGGATTATAACACCTCACCAACGATGGATAAATCACAAGAGATTACAGAAATGTCAGAGAAAATTAAAATATTTATTGTAACAATACTCAATGAGAACCCAAAAGACCAACAGAGAAGCAATTGCAGGAGATGAGACAATCCTTCTATGACTTAAAGAAGGAACTCCATAAAGAGACATTCTAAAAAAGAATCAAACAGAATTTCTGGAGGTAAAGAATACAATGAAGAAAATAAATACTTCCCTCAAAAGTATTAACAGCAGATTAGAACACACAGACGAAAGAATCTCTGACCCTGAAGACAAAACCTCTGATTTAGTCCAAGCAACCAAAAAGAATAGAAGACTAACCATTAAAAATGAAGGCAATATATGGGAAATCCTTAGATACTATTAAACAGCTGAATATCCACATAATAGATGTTCTAAAAGGTGAAGAGACAGGTAAAAGCATAGAAAACATTTTTCATAATATATTAGCTGAAAACTTTCCAAATTTAGAGAGGCATGTGGAAATCCAAATCCAGGAGACACAAAGGACACCAACCAGGTATAACATGAGAAGATTCTCTCCAAGGCATATCATAGCCAATTTGTCAAAAATCAAAGAAAAACAAAATTCTAAAAATGCCAAGTACTTTATAAAGGTTACCTCATTACACTAACATATTAGTCCTATTGTATAAATGGAAATATAGAGCCTGAAGAGGTGAATTTGCTTAAGGTCTTACAACTAACCAGTGGAAGAGGTAGAATTTAACCCAAATGATCTGAAACCAATGCCTCCCTGGGTTAACAATGATAAGTCAAGGCTCTGTAATGAATTTTTATTCTTGTATGATGTCTTCATTTTCTCACACACAGGAAAAATGATCTGAAACCAATGCCTCCCTGGGTTAACAATGATAAGTCAAGGCTCTGTAATGAATTTTTATTCATTTTCTCATACACAGGAAATAAAACCTATTTCAGTAATTGTGTACCTAACTAGTGCATTCTGTAGAATGGTTCTGTTAAATAATTTACTTCATCACTGTTAATTTTGCTATAGTAATCTATTGACAGTGTGTATTTTTTCCTGCTGTTGCCTCCTGCTTATTTTTGTCTCAGTTAAGCAGCCAAGATAGCAACTGTCTATAATTCTTGCTCTGCAAAAGTACAATAAATGTTAAATATGGGGAAAAAAAAGAAATAAAGCCATGTTTGCCTTATAGGAGTGCTGTGATTGCTGATTTTGTTTGTAAGCAGGGAAGTGTAAACATATGTAAATTATTGCTGCCAAATTATATTGGCAGCTCCCTGTGTCATCATGGACAAAGTTCCTAGCATGCCTAGCCTCAGGTTCTTGACCAGGAAATTGAGAGTTTTGAGTTAGGAGATTTATATCCTTTCCAGCTCAATGAATTCTCTATCAGTAAGTGAACAAAGCTGGGATTTGATTAAACCATAGGAGAGTAGGAAATGGATCCAATAGAGACAGCAATGTGGAACATAAAATCAGCAGGGGAGAAATCTTGAAGGCAACCTAGATACCAGGGAGCAGGTACCCGGAGAGTTTTCCCCCTCTACTTGACATTTTTCCATTTATTTCTGCCATCTCTGATGGATTAAGAAAATCCTCATTGTGGTCATTGCTCTTGTTGTGACAGAAATTACATGACCTCAGGACTCATCTTAGACTCACAATAGGACCGACCTAGAAAGTCCTTGAAAAAAGAAATAAGCAATTTCAACATTTGGCAAGAATTCTATATTCTGGATCTGGGTCAAGGTTGGAGGGCAAAAGTTAAAGAGAGCAGTGGATGGTGTGCCTTTTCAGTATTCTTGTGATTCTTCCAGTAGCATCCAAGAGGAACAAGGTGTGTGGTCCTCAGTCTCCCATTGGTAACTCTCCTCTCCTGCACATCCACACCTGCACTTTTGGTTCTTCCGTGAGTTCCATTCCTCTGAACCCAAACTTTCTACTTTTTAGCAAAAAAA
>NW_006159688.1:500910-507821 GCF_000334495.1 Tupaia belangeri chinensis | reverse complement strand
TAGCAAAAAAAAAAAAAAAAAAAAAAAAAAAAAAATCTCAAATTAGATCTCACTCTGGAGTAGGGGATGGATTTCAGAATTTTAAGGATGTGCCTTTAAACTCTGTTACCTTCTGTTATTGCATCTGTAAGTGGAGATACTATGGTCATCTAAAGTCAAATAAGACAACAGTTCTAAAGCCTGAGAGATGGTGAAAGTCAATAATTGAGAGCTGAACCAAAAATAGTAATTTACAAGGGCCAGATAGTGGTACAGTAGTAAAGTTCAATGGGAGGTTGTCCCACATGGGAAGATACTGGGCCCACAGGTACTGGGCTCACATATAGACACCTTTAGAGTATTCTGTGCATACATGTGCCCAGGATTTGGGGCTGGCTGAAGTTGGGGGTAAATAGAAGAATCAAGACCCTATGGAGATGCTGTCTCTTTCTCTGGCTCTCACTCCCACTCTGTCTTGCTTCTAGAAGAAATATATTAATAAACCTAAAAATAACAGACATATTTCAGGAGAAATTTCTAAGACTGAAATATGCTTTTCTATGTATTCAAGTTTTTTCTATCACAAGTCCCTTTTTCCTTGATTTTTGTCTTTCAGGATTGTTCTTTTGCAATAAACAAAAATTAATTTGATTCTACTTAAATACACAGCTGCTATTCATGACTTCTGAGTAACAATAGACAAACTGAGTCTTAATGATATGACAAAGTTCTCAGGTATAATTCTACCAGACCATTTTGAAATGCTTCAAATAGCTCTCCATTGTCATCTTTGGAAATCTTGGGAGACTGGAGACACCAGCCTGGGCAGCACAGAGCTCAGAGGTGCCACTCTGAGCACAGGTAGTGTTGGTCTCAATGTCCTTTCTTGTCCTCCCTTGCTCTTTTTTCAGTACTATTCCTGGCTTCCTTTACCTGATTTGTATTCTGCACAACTTCTCAAACTAAACAAGTCCTTATCAGATCATAATTGCAAAGGGTTTTGAGCTAGAGCCTAGTTATATACCCAACTAATATGAGTGACCCTTAAAGTTGTATATTATGAGAAAACTATGCATGAATTTCAAAAAAATTTTTGCACTAAAATGCTCTTTTATTTTCTACAAAATTTTGAAATTCCTTTATATTGGTATCAGTTACCTTTTCTTCTCTGAACTGTCAGGGAGACAGTGAATACATGCAAAAAAAAATAAAGAGAGGGAGTGCATTCAGGATTTTTTCTTTTCCTCTACCTTGGAAAATTTTCTTTTTAAAGATGTTTTTACTTTAGGGCACATGCGATCACCAGGGAGAGAGAGAGAGAGAGACAGAGACACTGAGAGGAAAAGTCAGAAATCACCTGTGTGTGTGGGGGGGTGACCATATTACAATCTCTTCTCCTCCATTTATGTCCAGTGTGATTTTCAAGTCATCAGGTCTAGGACTTGAATTGCAGTGGACCATGTAGGAGTCCAGTGACATAACCACTATGCCATCTGCTGGCACCTACCTTGCCAAATTTTAACAAATTGCAATTTAAAAATAAATTTTATCATGAATAGAAAGAACTCTTCACTAATTCCTGGAATAGGCAGGTTACATACAATACATTTAATTATGACTGCGTCTTACACCAAGATGTAAGTCAGTCCAAATTTTTATCCAGTTGATTGGTGGACAGTTTGACTTATATTCACAGAATTGACAAATACTTTAGTTTTTCAAATATATTATCTGTAAGGGTTTACATTTTCAAAGTATTTTCATTCAATCTAACTATTATTGGCATTACTTTCTTCTAAGAGTAAACAGAAAGTTTTCAACTTCATAAAATCATAATCAGAATGAAACAAAAATAAGATGCTCTTAGTTTCATATCTGAAGCTGAGTTGAAGACTATTTATTAATGTATTATATATTTGTATTTGGTATTAAAAATCTTAGTATAAAAGATGCTTAGCATTAGGTAGCAAAGTGTCTCCACTGGTCCACAGACTGTACATAGATATATTGTCAGCTCAAGGGGATTTGGTGGTGGTGGAACACAAAGAGTGGCCTCAGGAATTTACAACTTAGATGAGTAGAAGATAAAAATATAAAATAGGAATAGATATAATCTTTTTATTACCAATATTCTTCTTCTTCTGAGTAGAAGATAAAAATATAAAATAGGAATTGATACAATTTATTATTTTTTATTACCAATATTCTTCTTCTTTTTTTTTTTTTAGTAGAATTTTTCTTTTGGGCCTTCATTGTTGCTTTGCATGCTTGCTGTAGAGACCGAGAGAGACAGAGAGACAGAAAGAGAGAAATCACCCCCTAGGGGGTTGATCATGCCACAATCACTTCTCCCCCATCCTCCTCTCAGGATTTTGGGAATGCATGTAAACAAGCCTGGCATGAGTTTCAAACCAGGAGGTCCGGGACTTGAACCACAGCTGACCACATGGGATTCTAGTACCTTAACCACAACACCACCTGATGGCCCCCATGTTACAAATATTCTTGAGTCTAGGATTACAGGTCATCTAATTTATGAAGTAATTTTATTAAGAGCTCCATGATACTTCCATGTCAGTTCTGTTTTTATTCTCTTTTGTGCACAAAAAGGATGATGAGAATGATTGCTAAGATTTGAGTTCTTAATGCTTTTAGCTATTTATATAATTCAGCCCCTATGCTCACCCTCCAAGATGGCAACTATTATTAGCTCCATTCATTAGTAGATGAGGTAACTAAGGCATAGATAAATTAATAATTTGCCTAAGGTTCTCCAGTCAGTGAGTAAATGTCAGGAAAGTCTCTCTATCCCTCTTGCTTGCTCTCTCTCTCTCTCTTTTTCTCATTTTCTCCTCATACACACAAAATTTTAAGGATTTATATATTTTAATAATTAAAATATATGAGTTACATAAAATTTGAGAACATTCATTTAGGTATAAAGAAGAAAAATAATACCAGTCATTTTTATTTTTATTTTTTTTAGAGATTTTTGCTGTAGGCTGTGTGTGCTTGCTGGAGAGGTAGAGAGAAACAGAAAGCAATAAATCACCCCCCAAGGGGATGGCCACAGCACAATCTCTTCTCCTCAATTCTTCTCTTGAGATCTTGGGCACACACACACACATGCCAGGCATGAGTTCCATGTCTTCTGGTCCAGGATTCAAACCATGGTTGACTACATGGGAATCCAGAGATGTAACCATTACACCATCTGCTGGTCCCCTCCAATTATTATTTTTAACATTTGTCATTATAAATGGTTTACTTAATATGGTATGTGGTGTGTGAGTATGTTTGTAAAAACAGAGACTTGAAAGAGTACATAAAGCAAAATATTTTATCCAGAAATGTAGATTCTGCGCACTTATCAGTTTGACTTATAACATATCTTACATATAAAAGGCATTATTATGTTTTCTTTTTTATATTTCATGACCATTTTCCTCAATTCCTCAATTATATTTCAAATGTTTCATGTAAGTGGATTTGTATGACATAATAGAGTTTTAAATTGTTTCATCTTTTTAATTTTATTTTATAGTTTCTGTTAGGAATCCAGAGATGAGATTTTCTTTTCTTTTCTTTTCTTTTTTTTTTTTTTTGTTATAAGGGATGTGTGCTTGCCAGAGAGACAGAAAGCTAGAGAATGAAGGAAAGTGAGAAATCACTCCTTGGTGGGAGGAGGTGGCCATGTGGCAATCCCTTCTCAACTTTACTCTTGGGATTTTGGGAATGAATACACACATGCATGGTATGTTTTTCAAGCTGCTGGGTCTGCATCTCAAATCACATAGTTGGCCACATGGGATCTTGTAACTTGACCACCACTCCACCTTCTGGAAATATCTTTTCTGTTGCAAGATTATATAAATATTTATCTATTTATTCCTCTGATAAGTTTTACCCATAGTGAGTCAAGTCTTGCAGACCATTTGTGAAAGTTTATCCTCTTTAAATTAATTTAAAATTTAATTTAATCTAAAATACTAACTTTGCTATATATATCATTATACATAAAAAGAATGCTTATTTCTTCCCCAAATTTTTATCTATTCCCTTGACATCTATCTATTATTTCAAGGATAATGAATTATCAGTTTAGACTTTTTAATATCTGAATGTCCATGTCTCTTTTGATTTTTTCCCCCAGATCTTACTGTCTTTTTTCATTGATTTACTCTTTGAGCTCAAGTAGGGACAGCTTGTTTACGGAGCATATACAATAGGTACTATTTATTATGAATGTGTTAGTGAGTTCTAATGTGATTATATCTACAAATAAGGGTATTATATTTACGTAGTATATGAGAATTGAAACATTTACTATGACCCTTTCTTTCTCTACATCAAGGCTCATTATAATTCAATGCTGATTGCCTGTTTATGCACTACACCCAATATCAGGGAAATTAAATAAAAATGGTTTGTGTGACTTATATCTTTATGGCCTTAGTAGTTTGATCTCCACAAACATTACATCTGAATCTAAGCCTGGCTAGGGGCAGTGATGATGCCTACATAATGCTATTTTATAATTTTCCCAAATAAACCCATAAAGTTTTAGCACCCTTGGCATTCCTAGCAACAGATATAGCTGTCATTTATGGTTATCTGTAAGCAAGCAGAGATAATAACAGGCAACGTCTATTGAACAACCAGTATGTATATACTTGTGTGCTGAGCGTTTCCGTGAATTTCCAGTAGCCTTATAGTTAAGAACTATTATTGTCCTCATTTTCTTATAAATAAATCAAATTTAATGTGTCTTAGCCACTAAAACAAGTTTATCGAGCAAGAGGTATCAGAAATAGAACTCCGAAGTCTGAACCCTTAATAATTTTACTATGCTATTTCTCAAGAAGCAAATTGCCCTAAAATTAAGAGAATAATGGGCATCAAGAGTGACCTGTGCTCGTCTCCTTTTGGAATACGTCATATGATGGCTTCCCTAAAAAGACTTAATCCTTAATTTTATTGAGCACTAATGATCTGTCTCACCAAGATATTATCAAAATGATACATTGTGATATTATATTCCAAGCCAGTTTGAGAATATTGCATTACTTCTGCAAAAAGCTCTGAATAAATTTTAAAACAGGGTAAATAAGTTTTCCTAAGGGTACAAAAACAAATTTAAACTGTTTAGAAGGCAATTTAGTCTTGATGAACTATTTAAGATTTATTTTTGGAAGATATCACTCATACTTTCATAATTATAAAACAGCTATTACATAATGAGTTGTCAGAAGATATTAAAAATATGTTAAATTTTTAAAAAAGTTTTTGCTATAGGGTGCATGTAGTCACCAGAGAGAGGGAGAGAGAGACAGAGGAGAAAGAGAGAGAGAGAGAGAAATGGAAAGTGAGAAATCACCCCTCCCGGGGGGATGGCCACACTACAATCCCTTCTCCTCCAGTCTCCTCTCAAGATTTTGGGCATGCGTGCATATGTACCTAGCATGATCTCCAGCTACCAGTTCTGAGATTTGAACTGCACGGCCAGCCATATGGCATCCAGTGTCTTAACCTCCAGCCACCTGCTGGCCCAGAGAAAGATATTTTATTTTAATCAGTGACCTCTACTTTGTATATAATAATCTCAGCATTTCTATGGTACTCACCTGAGTGAGTAATGCATTTTCTTGTATCCTTCCTGACATTAGGAGTTGCATGCCAATGACTGGGGGAAGAAACATCACAGAAATCACCTATTTCCTCCTCCTGGGATTCTCAGATTTTCTTAGAACCATAGTAGTGCTCTTTATTCTTTTTCTGGGGATCTACATTACAACTCTGACCGGGAACCTGGGCCTCATTGTTTTAATAAAGATGGATTCCCACCTCCACACATCCATGTATTTCTTCCTCAGTAATCTGTCCTTCATAGGTACCTGCTGTGTCACCTCCATGATCCCTAAGACACTCTCCAACTTCTTCCAGGAGCAGCAAACTATCACCTTTGGGTTGTGTTGTCCAGTACTTTGTCTTCTCAACTATGGGACTGAGAGAATCTTGCCTCATGACAGCCATGGTGTACGACTGCTGTGCTGCCATTTGTAACCCACTGCTCTATTCATCAATCATGTCACTCATCCTGTATGCTCGGGTGGTGCTGGAATCTTGTTTGGCTGGACTCACCACTTCTTTATTTCTTTATTTGCTTCAGTTCCATTTCTGTGGGCCTAATGTCATCAGGCACTTCTTCAGTGACTATGCCCCAACTGCTAATCCTGTCCTATACTAACACTTTCTTTATGTAAGTCCTGACTGTTACATTAGCAATGATATTTGGGATAGCAAATGTCTTTGTTATAATTATATCCTATGGTTATCTTGCCATCTCCATCATGAAGATCACATCAGCTAAAGGCAGGTCCAAAGCTTTCAACACCTGCGATTCTCATGTGACAGCTGTTTCTCTCTTTTATACTTCCAGCATGTTTGTCTATTTGAGTTCCAGCTCTGGTGGTTCCTCCAGCTTTGACAGATTTTCATCAGTCTTCTACACTGTGATCATTCCCATGTTATGCTCCTTGATTTACAGCCTAAGGAGCAAGGAAATCAAAGATGCCTTGAAGAGGTTAAAGAAGAAGAAAAGACACTGCTGAGGTCCCGGATATGAGATTGCTGACAGATTGGCCTGTCAGAATCACCTTACCCACAAATATGCACATGAACTGAATATAACTAATTTCATACTGCTTTTGGACAAAGAAAGCTTAATTTGACACAGTACACTAATATAAAACAACAGCCAAGTCAATGCCACAGAAACACAATACCTTTAAATCCCAGAGGTTCATTATTTTCATCTTACATCAGGTGTGATCTTATTACTTATCAGTTTATGAAGGTTGTGAAACAGCAGGGTTTAGACATTGTTCAGTTCTTTTAGATTCTGAGATTGCAATCTGCCTAATCTCAGGATT
>NW_006159688.1:491751-500879 GCF_000334495.1 Tupaia belangeri chinensis | reverse complement strand
TTTCCCTAGGGAAGCGATGCCTGGCAGATGCCCCCAGGAGTCAAGAAACTTTGCCTTCTAAATAGTCTCATGCAACATAATGAAGACATGGTGGTGAAGAGTTTTAGAAAGAAGTATATAGCTCCTTCAGTGCCACTTACTTATGAGTCTGAAGACTTAATTTTGTTTTCGTCTAGAGTCTAGGTTGACGGTGAGAGATAATATTCAGTGTACATGTCATAGCCAATTATAATATCTTTTTTTAAAAAGTTTTTGTTGGGACTAGTAGTTGGCGTAATGGTTATGTCACTGTACTCCTGTGGCGTCGGCTGTGGTTTGAGTCCCAGATCTGGTGGTTTAAACTCACGCTGGGTGCATGTGCGTGAGTGCCCAGGATCCTGAGAAGAGAATGGTTTGGTGTCAGTATGAGAATTCATTGTAATAACAGAGTTACTGAACATTCAGTGTTGCAAAGAGTAAGAACAAATATGGTATACAGTCTTTCTTATTGCCTTGATCAACACTCTGTATACTAGAGTTTTTGGCTGTGTAGTGGTGCTATAATGGATAGGGTAGGACAAGTATTACTTTAAGGGTTATATTTTCTAGGAAACTCTATGGGCCCAGAGAGGAAATAAACAGTGCAAAACATTTGCATATTAGCATTAGAGATTTATTTAATTTTTATGTTGTCTTGGGGCACACGTTTTAATGAATCCCATGGATTTTTCTGTTTAATTAAGGACTATAAGTTAAGAAGTATTTGAAGGCTTTTCCAAGTCTTCCATGAGTTAACACATGGACAAGATTGAGAAGAGAGGAGATTATAAACCTCTGAAAGATGTGTAGGCTCATTCCATGCTAAGGAAACAATACAAATAGAGGATACGTGGCCCCCACATACAAACATAAATGTGTGCTTGAAGCATTGTTCTATAAAGATATATAAAAATGTATGAGAAGTCTATTTCTAAGCATCAGAGATGATTCAGTAGGACACTGGTTTATGATAGGTATTAATGGGAGATTTTTTCATAATATCACACAGTTCCACCTCTTGATGGGCCATATGCGCGCAAGGCGGTAATGGCTGATAACATCGGCTGTAGGAAATGGGAAGTTAGCCTTTAGAGCTGCAGTGGATGGGTGACCTCTCTGGCAACTGCTGCCTTCCAAGAACTACCTCCATGGGCTGCTGTTGAGAACCACTAGCAATAGTCACTGATAAGTTTTGTCATTAAAGTATTATATTAAAGAACAAAACTGGGGAAAACAAAAGCCCAGTTACTCATACTTGTCCTTGAAGAACATGTAGACCAATGGCATGTTACAGATTCTGCTCTTTTTAAAAATTAAAAAATATGTATTTTTTAAATTAAAAAAACTTTTTTTTTTAATTTAAAATTTTAGGGCACGTGTGCTCCCTGGAGTAACAGAGAGACAGAAAGTGAGAAATTATTCCTCAGGGGGGATGGCCATGTCTCAATCCCTTCACCTCTATTCTCCTCTTGGGATTTTGGGCAAGCATACACATGTGCCTGGCATGAGTTTCAAGCCCACGGGGTCCAAGACTCAAACCATGATCAGCCATGTGGGAGTCCAGTGCATTAACCATTATGCCATCTGCTGGCTCCTAGATTCTAATTTTAACTGACAACATACTCTAATACAGACCAGCTGACAGGACTATAAAGATAGTTAAGCTTGCCACAGAAGTTGCATGGAAATTTCTCATCTAATACATGGAGGGAAACAGTTAATCTTTCACTCATCACTAAAGGTTTGCTAGCTAAATGTGTGAAGATGTGTGGGAAAAACAAGAAGAGAAATAAGAAAGGATTCCTGTTAGGAGCCAGTCCCATATAAAAAATTGACAAATTCTACAGTGTATGTGTAGTTCAGTGCAAGATGACTGAAATAGACCTACAGGTATAGTAGAACTAAGAGTTCATGTGAATTAACAGGGAGTCAATAAATGATTTAGTCAAGAGGAGAAACTTGAGCTAATTTTTTTTTTGTATAAGAATAAGCAGTAAAGAATTTTAATTGGCTCATCACAAAGGTATTAAGCAAACAAAATAATGTTAATAAAATTTTTTAATAAAATATTTAAAAATATTTAACAGCAGTGCAAAAAAGAACATTAAAATGTTTTCTTAATTACATTTTAACACTTCTACATTCATTCTTCCTAGAACCCAGGCTTTCAAGTTTTGAAACCGTGTTAACTTACAAGAAAAAAGAACAGTGCAGATGAACAAATTCTACATGGTTACAACTTGGAAACGAATTCCTTAGAGTCTCACGGCAAGATAGCAGTTAATTTTTAGAATGAGTACAATCTGAATGATTCTTTGCTTTTCAAAGTATCCCAAGAATCATATTAGAAAACCATGTGCATATTTAAGTATATTTACATGTCATCTGTAAATATACTCTGGTCTATCATCCTAGGCCCATTTATTAATCTTGGTTCCATTACCAAATCTTGGTTCTATTTTCTAACAACTTATACCAGATGTTTTAGAACAAGTAAGGTTTATTTTAGACAAGCCAAAAATTAAAAAAATGAAACCAAATGAATCGAATACTACAAGGTACTCATTTTGTTAATAGCATCAATTATCAGTAATGAGTTCCTTAAAAATAAGTAGCACTACAGTACTTTCACATGAGAAAAATTAGAGAAATGATAATAGTCTAATTACTAAATCTGATGAAATGTGCACTGCACTAATTTGATTTTCAAAGTAATTAAAACATTAAGCTACGGAATTATGCTCTGTTCTGCATAAATGGGTATGAGATAACTTGCTCATTCCTTACCATCTTCTTTTTGTTACAAATTGGAAAGTCAAAACACTTTCTAAATATATTCTAACTGAGTTACTACAGAGAAGTGCCTATCAAGTGAACTGTGTATACAGAATTCAGGAATTACCTTTCAAAGTTGGACATGGCAGTTATTTGCTTGGATTTAAATTAGCAGTTTTGCTTCAGATGGGGTATGAGAAAATCTTGGTCTAAAAGTATACTTTAAAAAGAGGTAAGTGGTCACTGTTCTGCAGAAAACCCCTAACGTGCTCCTATGTAGGAGGCAAGTAATCTTATAGCTACAGCAACAGTATTTCATAATTAGGGACACCCAGTGCTAATCAGTACATGAAAGATTTCTCCTTTCTATGAATGCCCAACTAATGTGCAACACATTTATCTCCGACTTTCAACTTACAAGTAATAAAACTGACATGTTATGTGTGTGTGAATATGTCTCAATATTTATTTTTATAATGTATTAAGTATCAACAGTCCATATTGTAAGATAAGGGGCCTTTTTGAATTTACCCATAAAGTAACCATTTTATAGTTGTGATCAGATTTAACTATTAAAATTGTAAACAAGGAAATTAGGGGTATTGTAGTACTTGGTTGCAAATAACTTGACATTGGGTGTTGGGTCAGAAAATGCTATTTCTACAGTGCTGAGAAAAGAGCCAAACATGAAGCAATTCCTGAGAGTAGCAACCAGTCGTCTTGTAATGTGCTTTCTTCTCTTCAATCTGAAGACCCAGATCCTACTTATCATACAGAGTGCAGTTCTGGTACATCTGAGCATCGCCAAGTTTTATGAGACTCTTTAGAACTTGAGGATTCTGGGGCAGTTGATTCACATAAGACCCGGAAGGCCTGTTTGATGGGCTCTGCAATTAAACACCCAACCACTCTCTTCTCATCAAATGTAAAGAGAAAAGTTTTGGCTTTATTTGGATACCTGGGAACAACTTTCTGGAAGCCCAATTATCATAAGTTCTTGGACATCTGCTACCTTTCTGAGAGCATAACTTGGATCATGAGACAGGACCAACACAATTTTCCCCAAACTGTGCTACTACATGTTCTTTCTTCCAGCCCACGTATTTCATCCCTTCCAGGATCTGTGGTGATATTGATCATGCTGTATTTCATCTTCAGGGTTAGAAGCGGTATAGGTCATTGCCACTAGATTTACACACAGTAGTCCCAAAATATTTCTGACCTACATTAATGATGAGTTGGTCTTTTGTTTCTTTCTTTGTATCTCCAGCATTAGTATTGTTTTTTGAATTGGTAAATTTCAAGAAGATAGCACATACAGTGGATTCCACAGAAGACTGTTCCTCAGCTAGAGATCTTTTTGTATTGCCTAAAGACATGCTGAAGATGGGATAGACAACAGACTCAGAGGAAATTGTCTTGTTCTCACCAAGAGAATTCTCTGAAGAAAAATAGTTTTTTTTATCAAGTTTATATTTCCCTGAATAAATTACTCCATCTGATGAATCCTTTATTAATCCCTCTTCATTTTTACTTCTTGAATTTAGCTCAATGTTTAGTTTCTTTTCTAGTATTCAGTCTTTTGGCACTTGCCTTGTCTCAGAAGTTCTTCTTTCACTGACAGTCTCTATATTAGAATCCTCAGTTACTTCTGACTTTTATGATTTATTTTCCAGAGACAAATTTCTGAGATATTTTTCCTAAAAAAAACCCAAAAAATGCTGCTCTATCCTGTAGTGTAACTTGTAGTTTTTCTTTTTGACTTAGAACCCAAGGAGGATTCAAATAATTTTCAGCTGAATCACATTAGTTCTCTTTCTTCACAACTGGTTTATAGACAACTCGATTTTCTTGGGATTTTTAGAATTTCTTGATACAGGCTTGATGCGCTTATAGCTTGGTTGATATCTAGCAGTCAAACTCTTCTGGGTTTTTTTTTTGTTCCTCTTCTTGGGGCAGATTGGCTTTCCCTGTCTTTTTTCTGTCACACTGGGAATTGGTATATCTGCATTATTATATTTTAAGTTAGTTGCTCTACTGTCCTTTATCAGCTTCCTCTCCAATGGACTGAGGTACCACTTATCTTTGTTGTAAAAGGATACAGTGGACACAGCAGTTTTAAATGGTGAACCTTCATTTGCAGATGGTAATCTATTGTTTTTTCTTTAGCTGTTTTGAGTGGACTCAAAATGAAATGGCCTTGTTGAGAGTATTTGCACCTTTTCTTCATCTTTACTACTGATTTGACAAACGTGCTTTTTAGTAGGTGATGGAAACATACTTTCAGTAAAGTCCAAAATTAATTTCTTTGATGGAATGTCTAATAACATGCTGCCACAGTTCAAAGAATGCTGGTTCTTCTTCCTTGGAGTAAAAGCTGCTATCTTAAATTAATTCCTGAGCCTCCTTGGGATCATTTTTGTAGGATTAAATTCGAGAAAAGAGAAATTCATTCCAAGTGTGTAGGAAAATTGAATGAGTTGACTGCGCAGAGAGCTGCCCTTTAGAGCCATGTGAGTTAGGAAAGTTTACCATGAATTTTAATGAAACAAATTCAGAATTTCGCTTTGAATTTTATTAAGAGTCAAAGAGTCCTAATTTGGACACTGCAGTCTCTCAGTGGTTAAGGGGCTGGATCCCACATGGATCACTACAGTTTAAATCCTGGTTCTGGTGAATTGAAAAACATGCCAGGCATGTGTGAACGTATGTCCAAAATCTTGACAGAATGAAGAAATGGAGGAAAAGGGATTGGGTTTTGACCACATCTCACTGGGATAGTCTCTCTCTCTCTCTGGTAAGTGCATGCACTCTCTGCTAATTACAAGAAAAAACAACAAAGAGCTATAATCACTGAGACTCTAGATGTTCATTTGTGCTAAAGCTTACAACTGACTTTTTCCCCCAGATAATTTTTCTTTTTTTAAAAAATAATTATTTATTTAATTTTATTTATTCATTCATTTTATTTTCATTTGACCAGAGAGAGACACAGACAGAGAGAGAGAAAGAGGGAAAGTGAAAAAGCAAGCCACCAGGTCCAGGACTTGAACCATGGTCAGTCATGTGGGAATGTCCAGTGCCTTAACCACTATGTCACTTGCTGGTCCCTCCCCAAATAATTTTTTAAAAATTATCTTAACAATCTTTCTAAGGTACCAAAGCCTTTTGTCTTTTTCAAGCACTTTAAATGATATTCTATTATTAATATTTTAAAAATAAAATAGAACATATTTATTAAAAATGTTTTAGAAAGACTGTTTGGACCAAGTACTTATAATAAGTAGTAGAATAATGTGGGAAAAGGGTGGGAGAAAGGGAAGAGTATAAGGAAAGAAATTAAGGATGAAAACAGAGAAGCAAGACATTTGTGAGATACAGAAATGGATTATCTGTTGATGACAACATGTTTTGTATCCTCAGCTGGACTGGTGTAAAATGTATTCATGTCGGGTAAATTCAATTTACATGCTAAGTGATGTATAGTGATTAAGTGAATAAAACGAAGCAAAAGAGACATGTTCAAGGCCTATACCATTAAAAAAAAAAAAGAACAAAGTTGTAGAAATTAGAACCCCAAATGATCTGGTATCATCTGATTTTGATATCTCAGCTCACAGACACTGTCTAGGTCTAAATAATAAAGAGAAACAGAGCCTTAGAGGTTGGCAGAACTAATTTAAGACATGAATGTTCTTCTGTTAGCAGATCCCAGTTCTCTAGATTTTTATATTTTCCTAAAATATGTCACTGAATGTGTGCACACTAGGATTAGCATTTAGTTTTTAGTCCTATGGAAAAATGATTAAAGTCTGTCTATGTTTTATTAATTCTACTGCTATCAACTGTCATTCAAATTTGGTTTGAAGGTGTTTCAAATTGTTGGTAGGATTAGAGTTAAGAAGCTATAATTTACATTAATATGTTTTTAAGTTCTGTAAACCTGAAAATGTGTTGAGTTTTTAAAAAAAGTAATTGTTGGAAATTTTTGGTTATGATATCAGGTGTTTTGTTTGTTGTTCTTGTTTTTTTTTTTTTTTTTCCAGATTTCTTGCTCCTTCTCAATTACATCCCTACAAAAAAAGCTTGCAATCAGAAGGTTGTATGGAAGCCTTGATCTACTTACAATATTTCTTTTTCTTAGAGAGATTTTTGCTATAGGGTGTGTGTGCTCACCAGAGGGACAGAGATAGAGAGACAGAAAGCAAGAGATCACCTCCTGGGGGGAATGGCTATGCGGCAGTCTCTTTTCCTTCATTCTTCTCTTGGCATTTTGGGTATGCATGCACATACACCCAGTGTGCTTCAAGTCTCCAGGTCTGGGACTCGAACCATGGTTGGCCATGTGGGATTCCAGCAACGTAACTATTATGCCATCTACTGGTTCCACAATATGATTTTTCAAAGCATGCGTGAAGTGTGAGATAATCAAATCAAGGATTATACCATATACATTGCTTTCAACAAAGACTGTTACATTCTTGTGTCTGTTAAGCCGTTTTTTCCTTTCTTTCTTCCTTTTGTTTGTTTGTTTGCTACAGGGCATGTACACTTACTGAAGAGAGAGATTGGGGGATGGGTGGAGAAAGTGAGAAAATACCTCCCTGGAGGATCTCCACTTTGTAATCCCTTCTTCTTTCTTCTCTAGGGGTTTTGGGCATTCATGCACACACCTCCGATGTGATTTTTTTTGAGAGGTTTTTCACTATAGGGCGCGTGCGCTCGCCAGACAGACAGAGAGAAACAGAGAGACAGAAAGCGAGAAATCACCCCTCAGAGGGGATGGCCACGCCGCAGTCCCTTCTCCTTCATTCTCCTCTCATTATCTTGGGCATGCACACACACGCGCCCGGCATGGGTTTTAAGCCACCGGGTCCGGGACACGAACCGCGGTCAACTACGTGGGAGTCCAGCGACATAGCCATTACGCTAACTGCTGGTTCCCAATGTGATGTGTTTTTCAAGCTTATGGGTCTGAGATTCTAACCCTGAAGTCGGCTCCCAGTGTCTTAGCCACTTCGTCAGTGGTTGGTCCCATATCTCTCTTTAATCTGTGAACGTGCAGAAACACATGAAAAGATTCTTTTTACTTACAAGTATGAAAGGCAGAGAAAAATGCACTTAGTTCATGGGAACTCCCATTATTGGCCCATAAAAGACTACTTTTAGAGTAATTATGGTTCATAATTATTTTTTTCTTTCCTTCTTACTTCCCATTCCCTTTTTCTGGAACAGAGAAACAACTAAGAGAACTTTGGAGTGAAAGATTACGTTTCCAACTGCCACAAATTTTTAAAATGAATAATTTTTAGTTTAAGTAACAGTATTACAATGCAATTTTTCAGCACATGAATACCATGTGTATTGATTAAATTAGGGTAATTAGTATACTCATTATTTCACTGTTTGCAACATTATGTCCAATAAGCTTCCAACCACTAAAACTGAACAGCAACTTAAAATAAAAAATGAGTGGGCTAGCAGGTGGCATGATGGTTAACGCTCTGGATTCCCACATGGCCGAGCATGGTTTGAGTCCTGGATCTGGTAGCTTAAAAATCTCAACAAATAGATAAATAAGTATTTAAAAATATGAGTCACACAAAATTTAAAATGCTACATTTCTTGCCTGTCTCAGCTGTGGACTAAAATTAGTATTGGATACCAAAAGAATTTCAGTATCACCAGGAAAAACGATTTGTTCCTATGAAAATATACTAAATAAGCATGTAAAAATATGATTGTGCAATTGTGTAAAGTTAACAATTTTCCCATTTTATTCAAAGCTTTTTAAATTTTTAATTATCATCATAATCTTCTTTATATTACACTGGATTACATATAAGTTTACAGTGTATTACGTTGTTTTTTCAAAAGGGAATGCCATGCATGTCAGTCAGTACAGAGACATTAATCTCCCCACTTCAACATTCATTATCTTTTCTATGTTTTCCCCAATCATTATTTTTATTATTCTAATGATTTTTTTTAAAACAGTCAATTGCTATTTCTCATTTTGCTTGTAAAAATACTTTGCCCATCATGAAATACTTCTCAGACCAATCCAGTTGAGAATACTATACATATCATCATCAACAGTTAATAAGCCATATCTGTTTCTCACTAACGTCCTGCCTCTCTATTGTTCACTTGCTATCTTTCTCTATCCTCTTCTCTTCCTTACCCCATTCCACACTGTCCTATTCTCATTAAGTACCTTCACTGCTTTTATGTCCTCCAATTTTTTGCTCTCTATCATAGAGTGCAGATAGTCGGTATATATTGAGTGGATACATACAATATCTTTCTTTCATAGCCTGGCTTACTTCACTCAG
>NW_006159688.1:483229-489457 GCF_000334495.1 Tupaia belangeri chinensis | reverse complement strand
CTCACAATTACCATTAACTGTTGCCACTAGCCCTGGATGGCCCAAAGTCCTCGCTGTTTCTAAGGAGTGGTGAGCCTTCAACTGACCTAATAAGCAACACCCCAAGAGCAAAGAAAAACAAAATGGAAAAAGTAAATCACGCGCCGCGTGCTACTCAAATCACCAAAATTCACAGTCCAAAGGCTAGTGGAAAAGGATCAGACGATGAGTGACAGTACCAGGTTGGTCGGGTCTTCAGCCTCAGTCTGCCTGGTGTCCAGAACTGCTGGCCAGCTCGATCCGGATTTCAGGTGGGGTGGGGTGGGGGTTCACCTTAAAGTCCCAGGCAACCAACCTGGGGTCCAAGGAGGAAGAATGGAGGGGATGCGTGGAGATTCGGAAAGGTCGGGCCTGCAGCCTCAGTCCGCCTGGTATCCCTATTCAAAGCTTTATACATGTATGTGCATGGCTAAATATAGCTCCACTCTCTCTCTTTTTTTTTTTTTTTCATTTATAGAAAATGACTGACTACAGAGTATTTCAAGTAAGAGACAATAATTTATTCCACAAGATTTTGTTGACTCTTAGTACATTTCGGATGCTTTGCCAGTAAATAAAACATAATCCTTATCTCTGTGGCCCTCACATCCCGGTGGGAGAAAGACAAGATAATGGGAAATATGAGTCAAAATAAGAATCCTGTGTGCAGTTAAAGGACAAAGTAGAAAGTGCTGAGGGATTGGGCTGAGAGGGGGCCAGTGAGCCTGGGGTTCAAGGAAGGGCAAGGAAATGACTACTCTTTGTAACTATAATTTTGGGTGTTCCCACCTTATGACAATACTATAGAAAACCAGTGCCTAAACTCTATTGTATTTTGGATATCTTTCTTTCCTGTAATTGGAGCAGAAAGGTAATGACAACGTCTGAAAACATTTCGATAAATTTTCCTATAAAATCAAAAAACCGTATACACACTTGCTAACGTTTCTTTCTCTTCTTTTCTGAACCATGAAATCTCTATTTAAATTACAGGTTGGATATCACTTATGTGAAATGCTTGGGACCAAAAATGTTTCCAGTTTTGGATTTCTTTGAGTTTTGGAAACTTTGCATATATACAATGAAATATCTTGGGGATAGGATTAAAGTCTAAACACAAAATGTATAGCCTGAATATAATTTTATATAATACTTTAAATAATTTTGTTTATGAAACAGGTCTTGTGTGCATTGAAGCATCAGAAAGTAAGGGTGTCCTTATTTCAAATATGCATGTGGGCAATCTGTTGTTTGGCATCACCACTATTTCTTACTCTTAATGTATGTGCTACCCACAAGTGATTATTTTCCTACACTTATTCACAAATAAGATCATCTGTGGAGTTTTCCATGTCAGTGCTCAAAAAGTTTCAGATTTTGGAGCATTTTAGATTTGGGGTTTTCAGATTAGAAATGTTCAATTTGTAGTAACATTTCTATCAACAAAACACTGATAAAAAGATTTATTAGGTGTACATGTATATACATATGTGTGTATATATATATGTACATACTCAATGATATATGTATATGAGTATTTATTGGTATATATAATATCCTATACATAAAATATTTTGTATGCTGTGAGAAAAATAAGATTTCTTTTAACTTTATTTCTTCCATGAGAGAGACAGAGAGAGATAGGGACAGATCGAGGCACTCTTAACAGATCTCTAGGTTGTGATCCAGATCCCGTTTCAGCCAGCCTAGATGATGGGCCCACATATGTGTGCCCAGGATGTATAGGGAAGCTTTGAAAGGTGAACCTGGGACCTTTTCATGTGGGCTCAGCCTTACTGATGCACTAACAGCTGGCTCAAGAGAATATTTATTTTGTATGTATTTTTTAAAAACAAATTCTATTGAGGGACCAGCAGATGGCATAATGGTTACTTTGCTGAACTCCCACGTAGTTGACCACAGTTTGAGTCTCACACCTGGTGGCGTGAATTTGTGCATGCCCAAGATCCAGAGAGGAGAATGGAGAAGGGATTGTAGCATGGGGGTGATTTCTCACTTTCTGTCTCTCTCTGTCTCTCCAATGAGTGGAAAGCAAAAATCTCTTGCCCTATAGCAAAAATCTCTAAAATTTTTTAAAATAATAATTTCTTGTTTATATATGATTTCTCACTTTCCCTCTCTCTCTCTCACTCTCTCTCTCTCTCTGGCAAGCACACTTGCTATATAGCAAAAAATGTAAATAAAAATAAAAAGAAAGAAAAAACAAATACATGGGAGTGTGAAGGCAAGACTCGCAGGTCACAGACAGCAGTCAGCTCTTTAAGTTGTCCTTCTAAGGACCTAGGATGCCACTCACAAGCTTCACAATGTGGCTGAGACATCTGACTTTGCTGACTTTTCCTTGCTTTTTTGTTTGTTTGTTTTCTATAGGATGCATGTGTTCACCAAAAAGAAACAGAGATTGAGAGAAACAGAGGGAGAAAGAGAGAGAGAAAGTGAGAAATCACTTCCCAGGGGGTTGACCACACCACAATCTCTTCTCCTCTATTCTCTTAGGATTTTGGATACACATGTGCATCACCCCGCATGATTTTATTTTATTTTATTTATTTTTTTGGAGAGGTTTTTCTTTGTGCTATAGGGCATGTGCGCTTGCCAGACAGACAGAGAGAGACAGAGAGACAGAAAGTGAGAAATTACCCCCCAGAGGGGATGGCCATGCCGTAATCCCTTCTCCTCCATTCTCCTCTTGGGATCTTGGGCGGGCACGCATGCACATGTGCCTGGCGTGAGTTTAAGCCACTGGGTCCGGGACGCGAACCGCAGTTGACTACGTGGGAGTCCAGCGACATAACCATTACCCTAACTGCTGAAGCCAACATGAGTTTTAAGCCACTGGGCCCGGGACTTCAATAGTGTACTCAGCCATGTGGGATCCAATTGCCTTATTTTCCATGCTACCTGCTAGTCCCAACCTGTCCACTTTTTAAAGATTGCAGTTATTTTGGCAATCAAATTAGTCACATGCAATCATTCAATAATTCCTTTTCTATAAAACTGTTCTCAAAAAGGATAAGTATATTTAAGGGGTCCTTTTTTTTTGGAGTTTTTTTTTTTTTTTCTTTTTTGCTATAGGGCACTTGTGCTTGCCAGAAAGTCAGAGTGAGAAAGGAAGCGAGAAATCACCCCCAAGAGGGGATGGCCACGCTGCAATCCCTTCTCCTCCATTCTCTTCTCAGGATCTTGGGCAGAACGCACCCAGGCCTGATGTGAGTTTAAGCCACCAGGTCTGGAACTCAAACCCCGGTCCAGCGACACAGCCGTTACTCCAACTGTTGGCTCCTGCCAGGGGTTCTTAAGAGTTGATGGAAAATGTATATTATGAAAAAAAACTATACATTTATTTTAAAAAGCTTTGTGTCAAGATAAACTGCTACTAATGAATTGTAGTGTATTTGAGCAGGATCTAATTTGAAGCACTAAGAAAGATGTGACACCATGTTGAAAAGAGATGCTAACAGAGCGACATGAACTCTGCTGAAATTGAAGTGAGAACAAAAATCAAATTTATGATGAAGCTTGGTTGGAAAACTGGTGAAATCATTGATGTTTTATAAATAGTTTACGAGGACAATGCTCCAAAGAAATCAGCAATCATTGGTTTACACATGAATAATTCATTTTAAGAAGGGGCTGAACAACGTTGAAGATATATCTCCAGGAACAGGCTATTCACATCAATGTTTGAAAGAAACATTTATCTTGTTTGTGCCCTTTTTGGTAATGACCAATGATCAACAGGAGAAGCAACAGCCAACACCACAGATGCCTCAGCTGGTTCATTTTACATATTTATGGCTGAAAAATTAAAGTTGAGCAAACTCTCTGCTTGACAGGTGCCAAAATTGGTGTGTCAAGATCAGTTGCAGATAACACTGAAGCCTTCAACGGAAATTTTAAATAAGTGTGATTAAAGTCCTGAAGTGTTTCTTTGAAGAATTGTAACAGGAGTTGACACAGGGTTTTACTAGTGCTGAAGACAAAGAACAGTCCAAGCAATGGCTACCAGCAAGTGAAAGTGGTCTAATCAAAGCAAAAATGGACTGGTCAAGAACGAAGGTTGGAGCAACAGTTTTTTTGGATGTTCAAAGCATTTTGCTTGTTGACTTTCCTAAGGACTAAAGAATAATAACATCCGTTTGTTGCGAATGTTTTGAGAAATCTAGCCTAAGGTTTAGCAGGAAACTGCCTGGAAAAGCTTCACCAGAGGTATCTCTAGCAGGACAACATGCCCATTCATTCCTCTCATCAAACAAGGGCAGTTTTGTGAGAGTTTCTATGGGAAATCATTCAGAATCCATCTTATAGTTCTGATTTGGCTCCTAACTTCCTTTTTTCCCCTCTAACCTTAAAATAGCTTTAGTGGGCATCTATTTTTCTTTAATCAATAATGTAAAAATAAACAAAGAAGCAAGACATTTAAGGAACACAAAAATAGAAAATTATCTGTTGATGATAACGTGTATAATACCTTTAATTGAACTAATATATAGTGTATTCATGCTGGGAAAATTCATTTTATAAGCTTTAATGATATACTGTGGTTCAATGTATAATAAATATATAAACTGTGAAAAATTAATGTAAAAATACTGCAGCAACATGGTTGAATTCACAGGACCCTCAGTTCTTTAGGGACGGACTAGATGGCTGGTTTCTTAGTCTGCTATTGAGTGGTTAACAAAAATTCATAGGACTGAGTCACTTAAAAAGAAATAGAGGTTTATTTGACTCATGATTCTGGTGACTGGAAAGTTCAAAGGCATGGGACTGACATCAGGTTGGTCTATGTCATAACATGGCTGACTAAAGCAGAGAAGATGGCAGTTGCATGCAGAGAGCAACCTAGGGGCTGTCATCCTCTTTTTATAGCAACCTGCTCTCATTGGAACTAACCTCCTCTCAGCAGAGTTAGAACTCATTCAATTTCTTTTGAGACCACGTTAATCCATTTGTGAAGTTGATGTTGCTATGATCCATTCACTTCCCACTAGATCTTACCACTTCCCCAAATCATTACATAGGGCCCAAATTCCAAAATATGAACCTTTGGGAACACATCATTATCCAAACCTTAACAGTTGGTATTACTGCTTATAAAAGTACCTTAAATTTTGAAACTAACATTGAAAAATAGCTTATATTTAAATGTTTTACCTTTTAATTTTATTTTCCACAAAAATTTTGAAGTCTTCTGCTATGTTTAATAGTGATAACTACATTTCATTTTTTGTATTTTATTTTGTATTTTGACTTTTAAATTTCTTATTTACATTTAATTATGGTATATCTTTGTGATGTGCAATATGGTTTTTCTTTTTTTTTATTTAGAGAGATTTTTGCTATAGGGGACATGCACTCACCAGAGAGACAGAGAGAAACAGAGAGAGAAAATGAGAAATCACCCTCGTGGGGATGGCATGCCACAATCCCTTCTCCTCCATTCTACTCTTGGGATTTGGATTATGCATTCACATGCACCTGGTGTGAGATTTAAGCCACTGAATTTGGGACATGAACCAAAGTTGAGTACATGGGAGTCCAGTGGTGTAACCATTACATCATCTGCTGGTCCCGCAATATGTTTTTTCAAAGATGCATGCAACGTGTGATAATCAAATGAAGGATATTACTATATTTTTGTATACATAGCTTTCAGCAAAGAACCTTATATTAAGCCCTTTTTTCTTAAGCCCTTCGTACCTACCTTGCGCCATCTACTCCACTCCCATACAGTCTCTAGTACCTACCCTTGTCTTCTCTGCTACTATGCCTTTGAATCTTTCAACTTCTGTCATAGAGCAGACATTCAGTATATATTTGTTGAGTTTCAGTTACATATCATATTTTATTTTATTTTTAAAAGAATTATTTTACCTATCTATATTTAATTATTTATCTTATTTTTATTTTATCAGCAAGGGACAGAGTGAGAGAGAGAGAGGAAAAGTGAAAGCAAGCTGCTAGGTCTGCAGCTTGAACTGTGTGTGGTCAGCCATGTGAGAATTCAGTGCCCTAACCACCACACCACCTGCTGGCTCCACGTATCATATTTTAAAAAGCCACATTACCAAAGTTTGATCTGGTGCCTTTTGCACAAAACTTTCATTGTAACAAGTCTTTTCTTTGTTATTGAGATTTCAGAGAATATTTTCATTCTTCTTGTCCCTTATGCTGCATTGAGGTCTT
>NW_006159688.1:479620-483206 GCF_000334495.1 Tupaia belangeri chinensis | reverse complement strand
CAAGCACCCTCTACAGGTTTTAATTTTTGTTTTCTCTTCTTCTGTTTATTATTATTATTATTTCTGTTAAAATTAGTTATTGTCATCCTTTAAAAATATGATATCTAGGAATACAATGTGATAATAACCCATGGAGATTTTGGAAATGACAAGTGATTCTTTTTTGTTTGTTTTTCACAAAAGAGGGAATTTCTTGCTGAGAGAAGTAGTTGCAGATAGCAGAGAGAGCTCTTCATTGGATTGCTGGTTCCATCTTATCCTTATTCTGCCACCAACTAACTGAACGATGAGGGCTTGGACTCCTCATCTATGAATTATGTAGATGGTGTTAGCCCAAGCCATCATGGGAGAGGAGGAATCTGAGTCTAGAGAATATATTTGTTTGAGAGACTAGAGGCTACAAGACTGAAGGAGAACAGAGATCCCTGAGTCCAAATGCAGGTGTCCAATTTCAGCTCCGTATTCATCTGTTCCTTCTTATTCTTCCTGTTCCTACCATCAGGAGATCTGTAGGCAGTTGGGGAACAGCCAGTTGTGGAGTCGTGATGTCCTCTCTAGTCTTCACACTACAAGACTTAAAATATCTTGTGAATGGTTCACTTATGTACTGCAATTAAGAAAGGATTTTACTTCTTTCTTACATATGAAGAAAGGATGCTCAGAAAGATGAGCTCATGCCTAAAGACTCACAATTGTGTAAGTGGTACATCTGAGAATCAGAACTCTTCTTTTCAAAGCCAAAATCTGTGTTCTAGTCACTGTAGTATACAATCATTATTTAAGCTTTCATTTGATCAGAATTATTTTTGCATTCATTTTAGGAAAAAAGTGACATGAAAACAGTCTCATATGAACTGTTAATTTTAAAAAGATTATAAAATTCACAGGTAAGCTTGGAGCCAACCTAGGTTCAACCCAATCTCTATCCCTTCTGGACTATCCTCGGTAAGATTTTGCTTCAGAAATGAATGTTAGTAAAATAGAAGCTTGTGCCCTAAAATTAGATTCAATTACATTCCTGACTCTGCATTTATCAGGGCTAGTAAAACTGCAATTACTTAGTCAAATTGTCCTTTAATCTGTCAACATACATTTTGTGATCCTGACAGTGTAATAGGAGTTCTGCTAGTACTAGAAATATGCTACTACAGATGAGTGTGACAATGTTCTCACTATGAAAAAAATTAAATAATATTTAACATGTTACCAACATGCACATGTGTGTGCACACAGAGACACATTTTATATCTAAATATATAAACATATCTAAGGTATGATATTAGTATAACAGTGTCATGAGAGCACAGCAGAGCTCTATGTGGAGCTAGTTTGGGAAGCTTTTTCAGACAAGGTGAAGTTTTCATTCAAGTCTTGATGAATTTCCAGGAGAAAGAAGCAGTGATGGATGAGTCATACAACAGAAATATCCCTTAAAAGACTGGTCAGCAGTGAAAATGACATCTTGTACAAAGAACACTGGAAGCATAATGTGGCTGACACAGAATGGGGGAGTGTGGAATGGAAGAAGATATTTTATTAGCAATGGCAAATTTGTTACCTTATCAATAAAGGTCATATTCTTCCATTCAATGTTTCTTAGGTATTGTTTGGTTGGTGAATGACTGATCCAAGCCTCCTGACTTTCTTGTTTTCCTATTCAGTAATAAAATGTCCTTCCATAGTGTGACTGGGTTTTATTCTTTTGAGTTATTTATTCTCAACACTGATCTGTGTGTATCCAGTGTGACATGGAGGGGGCTGTTCTGGAAGGGGCTAATGGAAGGTGGTGGCTCTTGCTGGAGTGTGAGGGGACTAAAAAAGATAGTGACCCTCTTTTGAGAGGTGATACACATTGAATCATTCTTTTTCAATCTGCACATCTATTTTTGGACATCTGAGTTGATTCTATGTCCTAACAATTGTAAATAATGCTGTAATAAACATGAATGTGTAACTATTTTTCCAAGTTAGAACTTTTCTATCCTTTGGGCAAATACCTAAGAATGAATTTACTGGGTTATACAGTATTTTCTATGTGAGAAAGACTTGAACCCTTGGGGCCAGGGACAGAATACTCTGGTTTGAATAGTGGCTTCCCCTCATGATTCATGTTTTGGAATTTGGCCCCAGTTTAATCATGTTGGGAAGTAGTGAGACCTTTAAAAAGTGAGGTCTAGTGGGCAGTGATTGAATCATGGGGGGGAGGGGGTATCACCCTCATGAATGTATTAATGCTGTCCAAAAGACACAGTAAGTTTCAGCTGTTGTGAGAATGAGTTGGTTCTCATGATAATGTGTTGTTATAAGAGGAAGAGTGATGTGCCCAGGTCGCTTGCTTGCCACCCACCAACCTCTCTGCTACTGTTGGCTATGGTGTGACATAACCAGCCTGATGCCAGTCCCATAGTTTTGGACTTTCTAGTCACCAGAATAATAAGCCATAAGCTTATGTTCCATATAAGTCACCCAGTTTCAGGTATTTTTGTTAGCCACACAATAGCAAACTAAGACCTATGTGGAAAATTTTAAAACAGCCTCCAAGAGTAGAGAATTGAAGAATGACTATTATAGGCTAGGAAGGCTAGGGGAGCAGGACAGAGGGATGTTGATTAATGGAAACAAAATTACAGACAAATAAGAGGAAGAATTTCAAAGGTTATAAAACACAGTAGGATAAGTATAGTTAATAAAAATTTATTAAAAATCTCAGAGGATTTTGAATTTTTATAGTATATAGTAATGACAAATGGCTGAGATGGCAGATGTAATAATTGCCCTAATTCAATCAATAGACATTGTATTTTTCTATTTAAAAATAATATATGTATTATTATGTACAATTATTTTGTCAATTAAAATTTCTGTCTGCCAAGATTAGAAAAATTTGAAAACAGTTAAACCATTAACTCATTGCCTCTATTCACCTCTTTATTCTTTTTTTTTATTTTATTATCATCATAATCTTCTTTCTATTACACTAGATTACATATAACTTTACATTGACTTCCATTGCTTTTTCAAAAGGGAATGCCATGCATGTCAGTCAATACAGAGATATCAATCTCCCCGCTTTATCATTCAATATCTTTTCCATGCTTTTCCCAATAATTATTATTATAATTTTTTTAAACAGTCAATCACTATTTCTCATTTTGCTTATTAAAAAGACTTCACCCATCATGAAATACTTTCCAGACCGGTTCAGTTGAGAATACTATACATGTCATCATCAACAGGTAATAAACCATATCTATTTCTCATTAACATCCTGCCTCTCTATTGTTCACTGCTGTCTTTATCCTCTTCTCCCTCCTTTTTTTTTTTTTATACTTTGTTTTTTATTATAAATTTTTTCTCATCACAACACACATATGAATTTTCCATCCAAAATACACTGTGCATTGGCTCAATCAAGCACATCAACATATATGTTCTCAGCAAATGATTTCCCAATTTTTGTGTCCTGCATACCTTGCCTTTTGTTTTGCCATCCTAGGTTCCCCATCCCCACCCTCTGCCATGTCCCATCTTCCTCCTCCATTGTCCCTGACATTCATGATTGCCCTCAATGGCTTCCGCCCCCCCC
>NW_006159688.1:462588-478822 GCF_000334495.1 Tupaia belangeri chinensis | reverse complement strand
TAGCAGGGCCCCGGGGGGACACGCAGAGCCCGGAAGGGCCCGCGACGTCCCCAGGCCGGACGCAGCGTTGGCGCCCGGCCCGCCTCCTGCCGCCGCCAGCTTAGCAGGGCCCCGGGGGGACCACCTCTTTATTCTTGTAAGTAATACTGACTAAAGTAGATCAAACTAAGAATGGGACCTTGTCCAAAACATGTCTTTAGTCTTAGGAACTGGCAAGATGGATGAGTTTCTTCCCTCCCCCTCAATATCTAAAAAAATAATAACAACAACATTTGAGAATGACCATTAGTAGATATTTTAAATGAAGAATTTTAATTAAGGATTAGAAATTCAGCCATATGTGGGAAAACTCTCCAAATCAGACTACACAAACTATAAATAGATAGAAGGTATTTACTATTTACTATCAATAAATAGAAGGCATGATGTTACTACAGACTACAAGTACTTTATTGTCTTTCTCCATTTAACTCTATGAAGAGCTACTGAATGTATTAGCTACTTTTATAAGTCCATTGTATAGGTGAAAATGCTGAAGCTTGGAAGTGTTAATTTGTCAAAGTCATTCAACCACCAAGTAGCAGAAATAGAATCCAACCCAAAGTGACAATATCTTCATTCATAGCTATAACAATGACAAGTCATGAGATAATTTTATTGTAGTTCTTAGGGCCTCTATGTTCTCACTAATGCTTAGGAAATAAAGTTATATTTGTGGGGGCAAGCAGATAGCATAGCAGTTACATCACTGGAGTTTCACATGGCCAACAGTTGTTCAAAATCTGTACTTGGTGGCTTGAAACTCATGCTGGGCGTGTTTACATGCATGCTCAAAATCTCGAGAGAAGAAGGGATTGCAGCATGGTCATCTCCCCTTGGGAGGAGGGATGACTTTTCACTTTCTATTTCTCTGTCTTTCTGGGAGTGTAAGTGCCTTATAGCAAAAATGTCTTTCAAAAAAAACAAAAACAAAAACAAAAACAAACATATTTGCCTTATAGGATTACTATGATGAATGAAGTAGTTGTGAGCATGGAAAATGTTAATTTATTCTTATCATGTTATATTATACAGCTAGCTGTGTATCATGTTATATTACCAGCTAGCTGTGTCATCTTGGGCAAAGACCTTATCATTTCTAGCCTGAGATTCTTTAACTAGAAATTGAAAGTTTTAGACTAGAATATCTAAATTTAAATACCCTTTCCAGTTCTAATAATTCCAAGGTCAGTAAAGAAGAACTGCTATTCTGAGATCATGACAGGACCTAGGTAAATAGGGAATTGGTCCATGTGGCAAAATTGGGCATGAACTCATCAGGGACAGAAATTCCATGACAACCATGACACTAGAGAGCAAGTACTTGGAATGTGTTTCCACCTAATTGACTTTTCTCCTTTTACCATTGCTCCCAACAACACATTTAAGAGGTTCACTCCTCTCCCCAGTTCTGGCCATCTCTTGCTCTGAGTGGACAATTTCATGGCCAAAGTGCCCATCTTAGAGTGCAACAGGACCCATTTATAAAGTTCCTTTGGGAAAAAATAGGCAATTTTAATCTTTGGCCAAAACTCTACCTTGCTGGGAGATATGAGACAAGGTCAGAAGGCAAAAATTGAAATATGTAATTTTGTGCTGTTTCAATATCCTTGTAATTCTTCCAGGAGGATCCACAGGTAACAAGGTTTTCAGTCTTCACTCTCCCATTTTTCATTTCTTCATCTCCCTTACTTCTTCATCCTCAAGTTAGTGCTCTTCTTAAGGTTCTCCTCCTCCTTCCCCAAACTCTATGCTCTTTGGTGAAAAGAAAAATCTCAAACATAAAATTCCATGTTTTACTCTGAGAAAGAGATGGTGTTGAATTCTTAAGGATGTGACTTTCAACTCTGTTTTCTTCTATTTTTTTTTTTTTACCTGGAAAATAGGGATAATAGGATCATCTAGAAACCAATGTGACAACATCTATGAAGCTTGACAGAGTGTAAAAGTCAATAACAGAACTAAATAAAAATAATGATATACTGAGCTTCAGAAAAATTTCCTAAGAACATATGTTTGTCTAAGTTTCCCTATTTTTTCCACCCAAGTCCTTTTCTATTCAATTTTTGTCCTTCAGTATTCTGCTTTTGAAATAGCAATAATTAATTTGATTCTGTTTAAATACACAACTTTGCTTCATGACTTCTGCGTAGCAAGGGACAATATGAGTCTTAATGATATGACAGAGTACTCAGGTACAATTCCACTAGACTACTTGAAATACTTCAAATAGCTCTCCCTTGTCATCTTTGGAGACCCTGAGGACCTGGAGACAGCAGCCTGAGCAACACGGACATAACAGACACCACTCTAAGCACAGGTAGTGTTGGTCTCAATGTCTAACTTATCCTTCTTTTACTTCTATTGTTCTTTATTTGACAACATATCTGGTTTACCTGACTTTAGACCTCGTACTTCTCGAACTGAACTTGTCCATATTGGTTAGTATTGGAAAGTGTTCTGATTTGCTGTATCTACCTACTAAAATCTTGAGCAAATATTTACATCTGTTATGTTTTCTTTTCCAAATTTTCTTGAGGGTTGGTGAGCACATGAAAAATTAATCAAAGTAAGTATATTTAGAATTTTTTTCCTTTTCCTCTAATTTGCCAAATTTTAACAAAACAAATTATAAGAATAAATTTTGCCATAAACAAGAAAAAAATTACAGATTCTTTCTCTTTAGAAAATGGTAGATGATATACGATTACAGAATTATGACTGTGTCTGTCACCAGAATGTAATAAAAAGTGAAGCAATTTAGTGCAACCTCTGGATTAATAGTTTATTTTTATTAAATTGGCTCATCAATTTATGCTTTTGGAATTTTAGGTGTTAAAGTTAATGTTTTAAAATATTTTCATTAAGTATAACTCATTTTGAATAAAATATGTTTGAAATTATAGTAGCACTCTGTTCTAAGAGTAAACAGAAAGATTTCAAGTTCATAAAACAAATGAAATAAAATGAACTATAAAGAAGACATTCTTTTTTTATTATTTACTTTTTTATTTTTATTTTATATATTTTCCTTTTATTTAAAATTTTTTTTTCCATTTCATTTTCAAAGAAGACATTCTCTCTTAGTTCTACACCCAAATCTGGGCAAAAGAGCCATTTAATAATATAGACAACATGTATTTATTATTTTTTTATAGTTTCCTATAGGGTGTATACACTTGATGAAAAGAGACTGAGAGAGAGAGAGAGAGAGAGAGAGAGAGAGGAAGTGAGAAATCACACCCCCAGGGAAGATGATCACACTACAATCCCTTCTCTGTTCTCCTCTTGGGATTCTGGGCACAGGCATGCCTGGTGTGTTTCTCAAGCCACTTGATCCAAGATGCAAAATGTACAGTTCATCATGTGGGATCCAGCCACCTTTATGTCCTCACCATCTGCTGGTCCCAAGGCTTAGTACTAAATCATAAAAAAACTCTACTATTTCATATACTGTATATAGTAAGTGCTGACAGTTCCAGGGTACTTTGTAGTGGTTAAACACAAAACATGCCCTTAGCGATTTACAATTCAGCTGGGTGAACATACAATACTATGAGACAGAAATAAATACAATTATTTATTTATAATATTGTCAAGTCAATGCTTAAGGACCATTGAATTTAGGAAATAATAATTTTGAGAAACCTTAATGTTCAATATTTATTCTTCATGTATTCCCTTTAACAGAGAAAACTGATGACAAGAATAATTGCTAAGTTTTCTTTTACTGTTGTAAGGCTTTTATGTCATTCATCCCTGGAACAGCCCTATGAGTTAATAACTATTATTAGCTCCATTGAGCTAAGAGCACAGAGAGGTTAATGATTCTCTAAACATCAGAGAGTCAACAAGTGAAACTCAAAGAAGAATTCTCTCTTTTTTCCCACTACAACCATAATATCTAAAAATCCTTCTTCTGGGTATATACCGAAAGGAAATGAAATCATCAGTTCCTAAAGATATCTTCACCCAGGCCAGCTTATGACATGGTGAAGGCAGCTGGTCTCACATGGCTAACATGGTTTCAGTCCCAGACCCAGCGGCTTGAGAAATACACTAGGCCTGTGAGCACGTGTGACCAAAATCCTGACAAGATGGAGAAATGGAGGGAAAGGGAATGGAGTGTAACCATCTCCAAGAGAGCATGCTTTCTCACATTCCCTGTCTCTCTCCGCTGAGCACATGCACCCTCTGGCAAAACTGAAAAGAAAAAAAAAGAAAAAAAAAGGAAAAAAGATATTTTCACTCCCTTATTTATTGTAGCATTATTTACAACAAACAGCCTCAAGATATGGAAACAAGGTGTCCATCAATAGCTGAATGTGTGAAGAAACTATGATGCACATACATTTCATAACTTTATAGGGCACAGATGATTCTAAGCTCCTAAAATATTCTCAAAATTACAAATTATGATATTTTCCAGACATTTTTGGAGATGTTGCATTAAATACTTTTGTGAGAAAAAAAGTAACTTTTATAGACAAAGACATATTTTTTCTTCAAAATAATAGAGTGTATTTTAAAAGTCTATTTAGGTAGTAATTCAGATACAAAGACTATTTGAAACTTATTTTGGAAAGATGCTCCTTATGCTTTTGTGATTATAACAGCAGTTATAGGAGGGGGTCTTCAAAGAGTTCATGGAAAAAGCGTATGAATCTGGGGGGGGAGGAAACAGAAAAACTAAAAATGTATTTTAATATCATCTGTCCATGAACTTTTTTGAGACCATCATATAATGAATTAACAGAGGTCTTTTAAAAACTTTAATTTTAGTCAATTACCTCTGTCTTTTATGTAATAGTCTTAGCATTTCTATGGCACTTTTTTTTAAAAAAAGGAACCAGTCAGCATTTTAAAATCCTCACAAAGATTAAATTAATAGAGAACCTGAAGCACTGAGAAGGTACTTATTGACAGTCCAAGAAGAAAAACTGAGGTCTTTCTACTAGGACAGTGAAGTTTTTTCTTTTTCCAATGCTCACTGGAGGAAAATAATGACACTGGAGATAATGGTAATATGGTTAATTCGCTTAAGTTTGCAAGGCATTATTTTATATCCTTTCTGATATTAGGAGCACTAAGGCAATGACTGGACCAGGAAACATTACAGAGATCACCTATTTCATCCTCCTGGGATTCTCAGATTTTCCCAGTGTCCTATCAGTACTCTTCATTCTATTTCTGGGGATCTACATTACAGCTCTGACCTGGAACCTGGGCCTCATTGTTTTAATACGGATGGATTCCCACCTCCATACACCCATGTATTTCTTCCTCAGTAATCTGTCCTTCATAGATGCCTGCTATGTCACCTCTACAGTCCCCAAGATGCTCTCTAACTTCTTCCAGGAGCAGCAGACTATCAACTTTGTGGCTTGCATTGCCCAGTATTTTATCTTCTCAACCATGGGACTGAGTGAGTGTTGCCTCATGACGGCCATGGCGTATGACCGCTATGCTGCCATTTGTAACCCACTGCTCTATTCATCAATCATGTCACCCACCCTGTGTGCTCAGATGGTGTTGGGATCCTACATGGCTGGACTCACCGCTGCTTTATCTCAAATGTGTGCTTTACTTCAGCTCCACTTCTGTGGACCTAATGTCATCAGGCACTTTTTCTGTGACTTGCCCCAACTCTTAATCCTGTCCTGCACTGACACTTTCTTTGTACAAGTTATGCTTGCTATATTAGCAATGATGTTTGGGATAGCAAACGCCCTAGTTATCATGATATCCTATGGTTATATTGTTGTCTCCATAATGAAGATCACATCAGCTAAAGGTCGATCCAAGGCTTTCAATACCTGTGCTTCACATCTGACAGGTGTTATTTTATGCATCAGGTATATTTGTCTATTTGAGTTCTAGCTCTGGTGGTTCTTCCAGCTTTGACCGATTTGCATCAGTCTTCTACACTGTGATCATTCCCATGTTGAACCCCTTGATTTACAGCCTAAGGAACAAGGAAATCAAAGATGCCATGAGGAGGTTACAAAAGAAGAAAGTAACCCTGTAAGGTCAGATATGCTTAGACTTCTGACAGATTTGGCCTGTCAGAGTCATCATAACCACAATAATATGTATGTGAATGGAATACAACAAATTTGGTACTGATTTTGGACAAAGGAGGCTTCATTTGAATCATTTGAATCAGACAATATGCCTATAAATCAACTGCTGAGTGAATGCATAGAAATACCACATCGTTAATCCTAGAGATTCATTATTTAATCCTACATCAGGACTGGACTCATCACTTACTCATCTGCACACCTATTTGTCAGACTGTGAAATTTAGAAAGTCTGCTTATTTTTGCTTCAGAGGTGGAATTTTGTTCACTCAGGCCGCCCCATTAGGTAAGAGATGTATAACAGAGGCCCTCAGGAAGTCTAGAAAACTTTTCTCCCAAATAATATGATGTGTCTAATTAGGATATGATGGTGACCATTGACAACTTTGTGAATGGATGGAAATTAAAGATCAAGGGCATCTCCTGTTGAAAAGTAATGAATCTATTACTTGGCTTGGTTGTGGCTCCTGGAAAGACCAATCTGAGGTAGCTAATGTTTATCTAGGACCTCTGTCAGTGCTAATCATCTAATAAGCTTTGTTCATATTCTTGTCTTCACTAGTTATAGCCTAAGGAAGGGGATTATTAGAATTATAAAGAGAGGGGGAAAAGGATATGGTACCTCCAGGGTCATTTAATTGTGAATCTGACGATTCAGTTCATTGCAAGGAGAGCCCAATGAGGATTATGATGGGAGATGATATTCAGTCTTTTCATATTTAGTAACAATATCTGAGATTGTGGGATTTAGCTGCTCTTTTTCTTCACCATTAAATTCAGAATATTTACTCTTGATTGATGGAGCCAATTGAATCACACTACGAATTATTTCTGATATTTCAAGTATGTGTCCAAATTACGTATAAAAAGACCTCTGTGAATTCATTGCAATAACAGAGTCACCAAATGGTCAATGCTACAGAGTAACAACAAATATGAGAAATTGGTACACATTTCTTTCTTATTTTCCATGTTCAATATTCTGTGTCCTAGATGTTTATGATTATATAGGGTGATACAATGATGATCCAGTAATTGTAACTTTTTTGCTAATATTTTCTATGCGGCTGCAAGGGCTGGCAGAATAAATAAATAGTGGTATAAATGTTCTTCTAATCTTAGTCACTTAGACTTTTTTAAAGAAAGAAATAAAGATTACAATTTCTACTTTATAGTAAATAGAGATCAAGATATGTAAGGACATTGCCTATTGATTTGGTGCATTGCCCAGACTTGAACAAACCGAAATAAACCAGAAGTCATTACATTTATATATTAGGTTTGGAGAATCATTGCATTCTTAACTTTGTCTCAGGTTTCCATTTCTTTAAGAGCCACATGAATTATTCTGTTTATTAAGGGCTATCAATAAATAAAGTATTTGAAAGTTTTGCCAAATAGTCCACAAGTTTGCCATGGCCAGGATTAAGAGACAGGAAAATTATAGAACATTCAAGAGAATGTGAAGGCTTACCCCATGCCAAAGAAATAATGAAATATGCATAGAGAATATTTGACTCCCTGACCCAAGTACAGATGTGTGTATTAAAACACTGATCTTTTTTTTCTTTTTTTAGTTTTAGTTTCTGATTCATATATAATTGTTGTACATCTTTGTGGGGTACAGTGTGGTTTTTCAAAGAATGATACAGTGTGTGATAATCAAATAAAGATATATTCACCTGTTCATCATCTTCATCAAAGCATATTATTTTATGTTGTACAATTTCAATATGCATTCTATGTGGGCTTTATTATTATTATTATTTTGTATGTACTAGGTTGGGAAAGTCCTTTTTAATTCTGTTGTGGCACACCACACCATCACTCATTTCCCTTGTTTACATGCATTCCTATTGTGTTGATAATTATTTCCCTAACTCCTTCCTCCCAACTCTTCCCCTTCTCCCCTCCCCCAGTAGTCTGTGGTATCTTCTGTTGCTCCCTCTACTTCTAAGTCACCTAGTCTTTCCATTTCCACTGCACAGTGCAAACATTCAGAATATGTTAAGTGGGAACATACAGTGTTTGTTCTTATTTCACTTAGTATTTGACCTTCCTGGCTTTTCCACTTCTGACAAATGATAGGTTAACATTGTTCTTAATGTCTGAGCAGTATTCCATTGGATGTAGGCACCACATTTTTTAAATCCCTTCGTCAGTTTTTGGGCACTCAGGTTGACTCCAAGAACTTTACTCTTTTTTGTATAGTATTTCTTTGACAATACAAGATCTTTTGTGATTAAAGACAAATTTTATGATTTTTAAAATTTCTGTAAAGAATATCACTGGTGGGACCAGCAGTTAGCATAATGGCTATGCCGCTGGACTCCCACGTAGTCGACTGCGGTTCGTGTCCCAGACCCGGTGGCTTAAAACTCATGCCGGGTGCATGTGCGGGCGTGCCCAAGACCCCAGAAGAGAATGGAGGAGAAGGGATTGTGGCATGGCCATCCCCCCTGGGAGGTGATTTCTCGCTTTCTGTCTCTCTGTCTCTGTCTGTCTGGCGAGCACACATGCCCTATAGCAAACCCCCCCCCCCAAAAAAAAGGAGAGACTTAGATATATTAATTCTATCAATCTATGATCAATGAGGTCTTTCCATTTTATTGTATCTTTTCCAGTTTCTTTTAGTTTTTTTAAAATAATATTCATTGAAAAAAAAACTCTCATCTCGGTTAGATTTATTCCTAGGTATTTTATTTATTTATTTTTAAAAGAGATGAAAAACATTATTGAAATAGCTCTCTTGTTCAAAGACAATGGTTGAGAGTGAAACTTCCCATTGTGTTTTGAATACCATTTTGTGAAAAAGAGTCTAAACAAGTTGCAAACAAAGGCATATCCCTATAGACAATATTTCTCAAACTTTAATCTTCAGACCAGCAACACCATGACACTCCTCTGGTTTCTCCAGCCTATTTTTTTTTTTGATAATGTATCCTTTCTTTTAAACATTTTTTAGGCTATTTTAATTGGTATTGCTTTTTTCATGTATATTTCAGTTCATTCATGATTACACAGAAATGCTATTTATTTTTGTGTGTTGATTTTTGTATACTGCAACTTAAATGAATTCTTAAGAGTTTTTAAGTGGATTCTCAGAGTTTTCTATGTAAACCATCACATCATCTGCAAATAGGAACAACTTAACTTCTTTCCCCCGCCCCCTATTTAAATGCCTTTATATCACTCCTGCCTGATTGCATTAGCTACAACTTCCAGTACTATGTTGAATAGGAGTGGAGAAAGTGACCTCCTTGTTTTGCTCTGGTTTTAAGAGAAAATGCTTTCAACTCTTCCCCATTTGGCATAATGTTAGCTTTCTTAAATGGCCTGTGTTGTTAAGGTATGTTCCTTCTAAATATATTTTATCTAGATTCTTAATCATAAAGGAAAGTTATACTTAATCCAATGCTTTTTTTCTGCATCAATTGATATAATCACATAATTTTCATCTTTCCTGCTGTTGATGTAATGTATCATACTCATTGTTTTGTGAATATTGATCCATATGTGCATCCCTGCTTTGAATCCTACATAGTCAGGATCTGTATTTATCAGAAATAATTGGTTTGTTTTTTTCTTTGTTTGTTATGTCCCTGTCTGCTTTTTGAATGAAGATTCTGGTGGCCTCATAAAATAAGATCAGGAGGGCTCCCTCTAATTGTATTTAGTTTGAGGAGTATTGGTGTTAGTTCTTCTTTAAAGGTTTTGTAGAATTCAGCAGTAAAGCCATCCGACCTAGGGGTTTCATTGTGGTTGCTGAGGAATTATTTATTGCTAATTCAACTTTATCATTATTTTTTTTAAGAGAGATTTTTACTATAAGATTTGTGTGCTCACCAGAGAGAGAGAGAAAGTAAGCAAGCAAAAAATCACTCCTCCAAGAGGTTGACCATGCCACAATTCCTTCTCCTCTATTCTCCTCTTGGGATTTTGGGCACGCACACACATGTGCTTGGCATGAGTTTCAAGGTACTAGGTCTGGGACTCAAAGCAGATCTGATCGGCCATGTGGGAGTCCAGCAGAATAACCATTATGCCATCTGTTGGTACTCAACCGCATTATTTTTTTATCGGTCTGTTCAATCTTTCTATTTCTTCTTGGTTCAGTCTAGGTATTTTACACACATCCAGAAATGTGTTCATTTCCTCCAGGTTTTCTAGTTTGTTGACCTAGCTTCTCATAATGTTCTTATGTAATTTTGTGGTATCTATTGCAATGTCACCTCTTTCATTTCAGGTTTGATATCTGATCTTCTCTCTCTTTGTCTAAGCATCTATCTATTCATTTCCTCTAGGCTGTTCAACTTGTCGTCATATAATTGTTTTATAATAGTCCCTTATGGTCTTTTTTATTTATAAGGTATTTGTTGTAATGTCCTTACTTCCATATCTGTTTTTATTTATTTGGGACGTCTGTCTTTTTTGTTTGTTAGTGTAGCTGGAGGGTTCTTAATATTGTTTACTTTTTCTAAGAACCACTTCTTGGGTTTATTGATTTCTCCCCTTGCTTTTATTCTGTTCTTTATTTGATTTATATTTGTTCCGATCTTTATTATTTTCTTTTCTGCTAACTTTGGGTTTAGTTTGTTCATCTTTTTCTAGTTCTTTGAGGTATATTAGGCTATTTATTTGGGATTTTTAAAAATATCAGATAGCGTAATTTTTTTTTTCTCTTTTGTTTTTAGAGTTTTTTTTTTTTTTTGCTATTGGGTGCATATGCTCTCTAGAGAGACAGAAAGACAGAAAGCAATAAATTATCCCCCCACCCCCCAGGGAGGATGGCCATGCCACAATACCTTCTCCTCCATTCTCCTCTTGGGATTTTGGGCACACACACACACACACACCTGGCATGAATTTGAAGCCACTGGGTCTGGCACTCAAACCACTGTGGACTCTGTGAGAGTCCAGTGATGTAATCATTATTCCACCTGCTGGTCCTGGAGAGTTATATTTATTTTTAAGGTTATTATTGCTAGACAAGGACCTACTCCTGCCATTTTTTTCATTGGTTTTTGGTTGTTTTGCAGATCTGTTGTCTCTTTCTTTCTTTCTGATTGTCTGCTTTTATAATTTGGTAGACAAGTTCGGTAATTCTACATTTTATTTATTTACTTTTCTTCTTTGTGTCTTCTGTAGTTTTTACTTTGTGAATAACACAAGGCTTACATAAAATCTCTTATAATAGACTTTTATAAGCTGATAAGAATTTAACCAGTTACATACAAATTTTCTAGACTTTTACTATCCTCCCTCACAATTTATAGTTTTGTTGTCCCATTTACATCTTTTTAGATGGTATATTCCATAACAAGTTATTGTAGCTACAGTTACTTTTGGTCATTTTGACTTTGAATTCTCATAGTAGTTATTTGAAAGATTATACACAACCATTATAGCAATTGAGTCTTCTGAATTCATTTAAATAGTTAACACCTATCAGTGAATTTTACACTTTCATGTTTTTCTGATAATAATTATCATCCTTTATTTTCAATTGGATATCCTTAAGCACTTTTCATAAATCAGACTTGGCTTGTCCAAGAAAGACTTTCTGCCTTATTTATGAAGGGAACTTGGCCAGATATAATACTTTTGACTGATAAGGTTTATTTACTTTTCTTCCAGCATTTTGAACATATCAGATTTCTATTGAGAAATGCACTGATAGTGAATTCCTCTCCATGTCACTTGACACTTCATCTTGCTGCTTTAAAAATTCTCTTTGTAGTCAGTTACCATCTCTGTAACAGAAAGAGTGGTGGTGACAGAATTTGTAGAATGTAAAATAAATAAATAAAGAAATGAAGAAAGAACAAGACAGCTCCATTCCTTGTGCTTTTTCAATACCAACTAAATTTCTACAAAGCATCTCTGTTTCTCAAAGTTAGTATTATAAACAGCAATGCAGGCAATACCATAGTATTTTATAGTTTTGTTTATATTGACAATCACTAATTTTTTTTTTTAGAATTCTTTATTTAATTTAAACTATTATTATTATTTGCTACAGGGCACATGTGCTTACTAGAGAGAGACAGACAGAGAAAATGAGAAAGCAAGCCTCCAGGTTCAGGACTTGAATCATGATGGGCCATAGGGGAGTCCAGTGTCTTAACCATCATGCCACCTGCTGCAATAGTTTTTTTTTTTTTTTTTTTGGGGGGGTTTTTTGGTGTTTGGGGGCATCTGCTCCCCTTGGCTATAGGGCGCATGCGCTCGCCAGACAGACAGAGAGAGACAGAGAGATAGAAAGCGAGAAATCACCTCCCAGGGGGGATGGCCACACCGCAATCCCTTCTCCTCCATTCTCCTCTTGGGATCTTGGGCACCCATGCACACGCGCCCTGCGTGAGTTTAAACCACCGGGTCCGGGTCTTGAACCACAGTTGACTACGTGGGAGTCCAGCGACATAGCCATTATGCTAACTGCTGGCCCCCTGCTACAATAGTTTTTAAAGTGAGACTGAGAAATTTCATTTAATGGCAGGTGAAGGGCCATTTTCAATCAGGAAAATTTACTTATGTCTCTGATAAACTTCATCTTGATGAAAATGTACTAGTATTTTATCATCAGATGAAAAAAAGATGAATATTAGTTAAAAACTGATGCATTTAAAGCACAAAAAAAGTATATAATATATAAGACTTTGTTTTGAATGAATCTTTTCTCTGATCCTTAATGTAAAGATCCTGTGCTATAACTTTTAAAGTCATAGTACTAACAATGCTAAAATGTGGACTTAAAAGTAGGTGTATTACTTGGAAAATAAAATATAACAACCCCCCCCAAATAATTCTCTCTTTGTTTTTGACTTTTACATTTTGATTATAGTTTGCCAATTAGGATCTCTTTGGGTTGAATTTTTTGAGTACTTTTGAGCTTTATAGGACTGAATATATCTATTTCCCTTAAGACTTGATAACTTCCCAGCAATTATTTAATTAAATAAGATATCTGCCCCTTTCTCCATCTCTTAAGGTAAATATTTGTTCACTTAATGGTATCCCATAAGATCTATAGGTGTCTTTCATTTTTCATTCTCTTTTTCTTAATTTTTTCATATATAAACATATATGTATATAAACAAATTTATATGCATATATGCAAACATGTATTTATACACATATGCATACATATATGTAATATATATATCTATATTAATATGTATATATGTGTGTGTATATATATTATATTTGTATATGACAGAAAGTGAGAAATTACCCTTCTAAGAGGCATGGCCACACTGCAATCCCTTCTCCTTCGTTATCCCTTGGGATTTTGGGCATGTATGCACACACACTCTGCATGAGTTTTAAGTTGCCAAGTTGGAGACTCGAACCACAGTTGACCATGTGGGAGTCTAGTGACAACCATTATGACATCTGCTGGTCTCTTATTCATGAATTCTTAAGTGTTAAGATTTTCAAAAAATTTATATCTATCATTTTATTGAATTTCTCATTTAGTTAATGAATAATTTTTTTAATTTAATTGAATTGTTTATCTGTAGTCTCATGTGTCTCACTGAGTTTCATCAAAAACATTATTTTGAATTCTTTTTTAGGTGGTTTGTGTATTTCTATTTTTTTGGAGTCAGTTAGAGAAACAGTTATTTTGTTCCTTTGGCATTGTCACATTTTCTTGGTTTTCCATGTCTCTTTTGTTCCTTCATTGAATCTGCATATCTGGTGGAGCAGTCACCTCTTCTGAATTTATAGAGTGCCATTCTCAAGTGTGACTGCTCTGTGGGGTTGCTCTAGGTTCCAGAGAAATGGGTGCATCATTGTTACAGGTGATGTGCTCACTCTTTTGGGTTGAAGTTTAGACTCCCCAGTGGGCAGGGTGTTTCATTGCCTGAGTCCAGGAGTACAGCTGGTCCAATGGGCTTTTTGCTGGATAGTAGAGTACTGCACTGGCTTTGTGCCAGAGGCATGGCTGCTCTGCTGGGCTGGGCTCAATGTTAGCTCAGGGGCAGGTCTCCCTGTTGGCTCAGGTGCCAGGAAGAATGGCTCCCTTTTTGTTTTTTGTTTTTGTTTTTTTTGGAGAGGTTTTTGCTATAGGGCACGTGCACTCACCAGACAGACAGAGACAGAGAGATAGAAAGCGAAAAATCACCCCCCCCCAGAGGGGATGGCCACGCCACAATCCCTTCTCCTCCATTCTCCTCTTGGGATCTTGGATACACACACACATGCACCTGGTGTGAGTTTAAGCCACTGGGTCCGGGACTTGAACCGTGGTTGACTATGTGGGAGTCCAGTGACATAGCCATTACGCTAACTTTTGGTCCCTTGGGCTTGAGTTTTGAGTAGCCATGGGTGGGACACAGCAGCAGCAGGGATTGGGGAAGATAGAGTGCCTTTCAAGCAGCTTCTCTCAAGAAGTAGGGAGCTGAAGCAGCTCGACTGGTGAGGGATGCACTACTATGCATGCCAGCACAGTACAGTGATGGAAGAACCTCAAGGATGAAGGGACACAATGGCTATTGACTCCTGAAGTAGTGGCTCCAGTTTCAAGGAGAACCACAGTAGCAGCTTGAGGGTGGCAAACAGCCAAAATGTGGACTTCTTTACTGGGGTTGTAGAATTTTTGGAACTACAGGAAACTCTCTAAATGGACTTAGGACCTGTGAAGACTGTAGGATTCTTCAGTAGTCAGACTGCAAGTATCCACAATGGTGATGGGACCATCGAGAGCCTCTTGCTTATAATTTTCTCATGGAGAGAAGTCTCTTCTGGTTCTGAGCTGCGTGTCACTAGAAGGATGGAGGACAGACACTCATGTTTCCTTCTCTTCTTTCTGCAGCCAGTCTGAATTTCTGGACTCTGCCACTCCCTTGCTATACTCCAGCACTCACCTTTAGGCATTCTGGTTGAAATATGGTTATTTATTGTTTTGGTTCGTCTTGTAAAAAAAAATGTTTGGATCAGTAGTTGGCGAAATGGCTATGTCTCTGGACTCCCATGTAGCTGATCATGGTTCAAGTCCTGGACCTGGTGGCTTAAACTCACACCGGGCACATGCGCATGTGTGCCCAAATCCTGAGAGGAGAATGGAGGAGACAGGGTTGCAATGTGGACATCCCCCCGGGGGTGATTTCTCGCTTTCTGTCTCTCTGTCTCTCTCTTTCTGGTGAGCGTATGTGCCCTATAGCAAAAACCTAGCCAAACAAACAAGAAAGAAAGAAAAAAGAAAGAAAAACAAATGTTAGGCACTTCTACTTGGTCATTTTGTTGTGTCACTGTAACTGTCATTTATTTTATTTATTTATTAATTGTTAAGTATGTATTTTAATCTTTATAAGAATAAAATAAAATGTAAAAAATTAAATATATGAAAATTAAAAAGGAATATTTTATTACATTGGTTCTAAATAGAGACACAAAAAAGGGTTAGTAAATGAGAGAGAGAGTAAAAGATAAGGGAATAGAACAGAACAGAAGGGAAGAGCAGAGATACAGCGGGGGAGAATCAGTATTTGTTTGGATTTCCTCTCAAATAACCTTGTTCCTTCCGCCTTACCCCTTGAACCTATAGAAGGAAATGAACTGTGAAGAACGGGTGGGAGAGAAGAATGGTAAAGGAAAAGAGATACTTCAATGTCGAAGGTTGGGAAGATCCCTAGAGGTCATAAAGAAGTGAAACTCAGCAATTTCTGGGTAGGGTAGACGTGGAGCACACTCCATGGTAGCTACCCAGATGCTATGTGAGACCTCACAAATCAGGGCTGTCCTGTAGAGATCTGAAGCCCAGTGCTCTGTACCTCAGAGGAGTTCCAAGGCCTTAAATTTGACCAGAGAGCAGCAGAACCACCAGATACAGGCATAGTACAAAAACTTCAAGTTCAAGTGAGAGAACAAAAACATTTTTTAAAAAAGTATTTCTTCAGAACAGAGTTTATTTATATACTAAATTTCATAAACATTCAATTAGCACTTACACAATAACTTTACACTTCATATAATTACATGTATATATATATATATATATTTTCCTGCTACCCTGTGAAATTGGCAGGCAAGAAAGTATCCTCATTTTACAGATAAAACAGTTAAGGATTTTGAGGCTTTCTATGCTTTTTTCAGCATAGACAAAGAAG
>NW_006159688.1:414796-458930 GCF_000334495.1 Tupaia belangeri chinensis | reverse complement strand
GTGACTCCTGAAGTAGTGGCTCCAGTTTCAAGGAGAACCACAGTAGCAGCTTGAGGGTGGCAAACAGCCAAAATGTGGACTTCTTTACTGGGGTTGTAGAATTTTTGGAACTACAGGAAACTCTCTAAATGGACTTAGGACCTGTGAAGACTGTAGGATTCTTCAGTAGTCAGACTGCAAGTATCCACAATGGTGATGGGACCATCGAGAGCCTCTTGCTTATAATTTTCTCATGGAGAGAAGTCTCTTCTGGTTCTGAGCTGCGTGTCACTAGAAGGATGGAGGACAGACACTCATGTTTCCTTCTCTTCTTTCTGCAGCCAGTCTGAATTTCTGGACTCTGCCACTCCCTTGCTATACTCCAGCACTCACCTTTAGGCATTCTGGTTGAAATATGGTTATTTATTGTTTTGGTTCGTCTTGTAAAAAAAAATGTTTGGATCAGTAGTTGGCGAAATGGCTATGTCTCTGGACTCCCATGTAGCTGATCATGGTTCAAGTCCTGGACCTGGTGGCTTAAACTCACACCGGGCACATGCGCATGTGTGCCCAAATCCTGAGAGGAGAATGGAGGAGACAGGGTTGCAATGTGGACATCCCCCCGGGGGTGATTTCTCGCTTTCTGTCTCTCTGTCTCTCTCTTTCTGGTGAGCGTATGTGCCCTATAGCAAAAACCTAGCCAAACAAACAAGAAAGAAAGAAAAAAGAAAGAAAAACAAATGTTAGGCACTTCTACTTGGTCATTTTGTTGTGTCACTGTAACTGTCATTTATTTTATTTATTTATTAATTGTTAAGTATGTATTTTAATCTTTATAAGAATAAAATAAAATGTAAAAAATTAAATATATGAAAATTAAAAAGGAATATTTTATTACATTGGTTCTAAATAGAGACACAAAAAAGGGTTAGTAAATGAGAGAGAGAGTAAAAGATAAGGGAATAGAACAGAACAGAAGGGAAGAGCAGAGATACAGCGGGGGAGAATCAGTATTTGTTTGGATTTCCTCTCAAATAACCTTGTTCCTTCCGCCTTACCCCTTGAACCTATAGAAGGAAATGAACTGTGAAGAACGGGTGGGAGAGAAGAATGGTAAAGGAAAAGAGATACTTCAATGTCGAAGGTTGGGAAGATCCCTAGAGGTCATAAAGAAGTGAAACTCAGCAATTTCTGGGTAGGGTAGACCTGGAGCACACTCCATGGTAGCTACCCAGATGCTATGTGAGACCTCACAAATCAGGGCTGTCCTGTAGAGATCTGAAGCCCAGTGCTCTGTACCTCAGAGGAGTTCCAAGGCCTTAAATTTGACCAGAGAGCAGCAGAACCACCAGATACAGGCATAGTACAAAAACTTCAAGTTCAAGTGAGAGAACAAAAACATTTTTTAAAAAAGTATTTCTTCAGAACAGAGTTTATTTATATACTAAATTTCATAAACATTCAATTAGCACTTACACAATAACTTTACACTTCATATAATTACATGTATATATATATATATATATATTTTCCTGCTACCCTGTGAAATTGGCAGGCAAGAAAGTATCCTCATTTTACAGATAAAACAGTTAAGGATTTTGAGGCTTTCTATGGTTTTTTCTTATATATATATATATTTTTCTTCTACCCTGTGAAATTGGCAGGCAAGAAAGTATCCTCATTTTACAGATAAAACAGTTAAGGATTTTGAGGCTTGCTATGTTTTTTCCAGCATAGACAATGAAGCTTCTCAAGTCTTACTTAAGTGTCATATGTAGAACATAAATCATTCTTTTTTTTTTTTTTTAATTTTGCTAGGGGATGCCTGAGAAACAGAGAGACAAGGAAAGTGAGAAAGCACCTTCCCCCTGCCCCCCATGGAGATGGTCATGCTGCAATCCCTTCTCCTTTATTTCTCCCTCCTTGTGGGATGTTGGGTACACACATGCCTGCCTAATGTGCTCTTCGAGTCTCTGAGTCCGGGCCTGGAATCATGCAGTTGGTTATGTGGGATCCAGCTGTCTTAACCACTAGTCCACTGGCTGGTCCATAAATGGTTCTTTGCCAAAAGTATTTTCTCTGTTGGTCAGACCCTACCCAGATTTCATATTTTGAAAAGATATTTTATTATTATTTGCAACACATATAATAGTTGCAAATGCTTGGAGGTACAGTGTGGTGTTTCAAAATATGTATCCTTGTTTCTTGATCATACAGGGCAAAAACCACATCTACCATCATATGCACTTATTATTATCCTGTAATGTGTACATCTGAAATATGTTCTTTTAATGGTCAGTTATACATTGATTGCCACCTAGACTTCATACTTCTAATTTTATTCCTCAAACATATCCTAAGAAGCTATTCAATTCACTCAACTTGGGAAATGGGGAGTGGGGAGGGAGGGAATCAAGAGGGAAAAAAAGAAGCAAAACATTCAACAGACAAAAAAAAAAAGAGAGAGAGAGAAAATTATCCATTAAAAAAAATCGGAGGGCCAGCAGTTAACGTAATGGCAATTTTGCTGGACTCCCATGTAGTCAACCATGGTTCGAGTCCCAGACCTGGTGGCTTAAACTCACGCCGGATGCATGTGTGTGCATGCACAAGATCCCAAGAGAAGAATGGAGGAGAAGGGATTGTGGCGTGGTCATCCCCTCCGGGGGGTGATTTCTCACTTTCTGGCTCTCTGTCTCTTTGTGTCTTTCTGGCGAGTGCACACACCCTATATCAAAAACCTCTCCCCCCCACAAAAAAAGTACATAAATTTAAAAAAGAGCAGAAACACATGGTAAAAAAAGATTTCACATGTAAGTGGGGGTTATGGTTAATAGTGTATTATACTCTAGATTTTTTACTAAATGAAATTTTAACTACTCTTGCCAAGAAAACCTGGGTGTGAGATGATGTATATGGTAATTTTCATTATATTGACCATTTTACTGTCTAAATGTCTCTCTCTCTCTCTCTTTTTGGATAAATCCTAAAACATGACATATGTTCTAGAAGTAATCTAAAGCGGATTACATTCATCTTGCAAAAGCATTTTAAGTGTAAGGGTTCTCCCACTACTAAATATCATATATACGTGTTTGCTAAGAGAGCTGTAATTAGGGTATTTATGAAGGTATGAAAACAGGTCATCTTTCTTTTTCCTTTTCTGCAGTATCCCCAAAGATAAAGGACACCACACCATATTGCTTTGACCATTTCCTTCCCACACAACAATCTCTTAAAAGTTTTATAGCATCTGTGTTTAATTATTATTGAGTTTTTACATATATGTCCTACCTATCTATACTACAACCATTAATTGTTATACTTTAAATTCTGTAACACATATTTTGTATAGACATTTTACAGATATATAACTTTTTTCATATTACATTTAATCACATATATCTAAAGTATATTGCATTTCTTTTTCCAACATGATTACCATGCATATCATTCAAGACAAAGGCATTACTATCCACATCATCATCAAATACCTTTTCATTTTTTAAAGATTTTTAAAATTTTCATTATTTTATTTTTTAAACATTTAATCACTATACATCATTTGGCTTGTAAAGAGATTTACCTAACATGAAATACTTTTCAGATCATTCCAGTTAAGAATACTATACATGTTATCATAAACAGGTAAAAAACCATTTCTGGGAACCAGCAGTTAGCGTAATGGCTATGTCGCTGGACTCCCACGTAGTCGACTGCGGTTCGCATCCCGGACCTGGTGGCTTAGAACTCACGCCGGGTGCGTGTGCGTGCGTGCCCAAGATCTTGAGAGGAGAATGAAGGAGAAGGGATTGCGGCGTGACCATCCCCCCCTGGGGGGTGATTTCTCGCTTTCTGTCTCTATGTCTCTCTCTGTCTGTCTGGCGAGCGCACGTGCCCTATAGCAAAAACCTCTCAAAAAAAAAAAAAAAACCCCACCATTTCTGTGTCCCACAAATGTCATGTCTCTCTATTTTTTCTCCAGTTTTCCCTCTCTATATTCTTCCTTTCACCCTCTCTCCCATTACACATTAGCATCCATATCTATTTTCACTGCCCTCCATATTTCAATTTCCACCACAGAGTGTGGAGAGTCTGTATATATTAAGAGGATACATACAGTATCTTTTTTCATAGCCTGGCTCGCTTCACTCAGCCATACATCTTCCATATTTGACCACTTTCTATCAAATGCCAGGGTCTTGTTGGCTTTTTTTTTTTAATTGCTGAATAGTATTCCACAAAGTATATGTGCCACACTTTTTCAATACATTCATCTATTGGTGTACATTTGGATCGGTTCCATGCAGTATCAATCATGAATAATGCTGCAATAAACATTGGTGTGCAGGCACTTTTCCAACTGAGCATTCTCCTGTCCTTTGGGTAGATACCCAGAAATAGGGTTTTAATCTCTACTGATTACAATGTTGGGCTGGAAAGGTCCATGTTATTTTATGTTACAAGTTTTTTCATATATCTTCTCTAATCCTCTCTGCGAGGCAGAACTATTTATGGTGCCAGGTTTGTTGTTATGCTAATACCATGCTGTTTTGATGATCACAGCTTTAGAGTATATTTTGGTGTCCGAGAGTAAGTTGCTGCTCACTCTTTTCTTCTTGTGCAGGATTACCTTGGCAATACATGGTCTTTTATGATTTCAGACAAATTGTATGATTGTCTTTTCTAGATCTGTAAAGAATGTCCCTGGTAATTTGATTGGAATTGTGTTAAATATGTAGATCAATTTGGATGGAATTGCCATTTTGATTATATTATTTCTTCCAATCCAGGAGCATGGGATGTCCTTTCACTTTTATGTGTCATTTTCAATATCTTTTTAAAGATTTTCATAGTTTACTTTGTAAAGGTCTTTGACTTCCTTAGTTAGGTTTATTGCTAGGTATCTTATACATTTTGTCGCTATGGTAAAAGATATTCGTTTCTTCAGCTCTATTTCATTCAACTTTTTGTCTGTGTATAGAAATGCTATAGATTTTTGGATGTTCATTTTGTATCCTGACACTTGACTGTATTTATTTATTACTTTGAGAACTTTTTCATAGAAACCTTTGGGTCTTCTAAGTATACTATCCTGTCATGTGCAAATAAAGATATTTTCAACTTTTCTTTGCCTATTTGAAGGCCTTTTATATTATTCTCTTTTCTGATTGTGTTGGCTAAGACTTCAAGAACTATATTGAAAAACGGTGGAGAAAGTGGGCAGCCTTGTCTAGGACCAGTTTTTAGTGGAAAAGCTTTTAACTTTTCCCCATTCAGTATAATGTTAGCTTTAGATTTTTCATATATGGCTTTTATTGTGTTGAGAAATGAACCTTCTATACCAATCTTGCTAAGAGTCTTAATTATGAAGGGATGTTGTATTTTATCAAATACTTTCTCTGCGTTTGTTGAAAGGCTCATATGGTTTTTATATTTCCTTCTGTTAATATGGTGTATTATATTTATGATTTTATTATATTTATAGTTTTTAATTTTTCTTTTTGTTAATGTGGTGTGTATATTTATGGTCTTGTGTAAATTGAACCACTTTGTATCCCTGAAATAAAGCCTACCTGGTCATGATGAAAAATCTTTTTTATATATCGTTGGATATGATTTGCAAGTATCTTGTTGAGAATTTTTGCATATATATTCATCAGAGATATTAGTTTGTAGTTTTCCTTTTTGTCTTTATCTGTTTTAGAAATAAGAATGATGAAGGTTTCATAAAATGAATTTGGAAGGTTTTCTTCCTTTTCAATCTTTAGAAATAATTTGAGCAGAATGAGGGTTAACTCTTCTTAAAAAGCTTTGTAGAATTCAGAAGTGAAGCCATCAGGACCTGGGCTTTTCTTTGTCAAGAGGTTATTTTTGACTGATTCAATCTCATGGCCTGTTATCAATCTATTAAGGTTTTCTATGCCCCCCTGATTCAAGCTTAGTAGATTATATACATTCAGGAATTTGTCCATCTCCTCCATGTTCTCTTGTATGTTGGCATATTGTCGCACATAGCATCCTATAATTATGTTTTGTATTTCTGTTTGGTCTGTTGTAATGTTCCCTGTTTCATTACATATTTGGCTTATCTGGTTTCTTTCTTCTTTTTCAGTCTAGCTAATGGAATGTCAATCTTGTTAATGTTTTCAAAGAACCAGCTTTTGCTTTCATTTATTTTCTGTATAGTTCATTTATTTTTTATTTCATTTATTTCTGCTGGAATATTTATGATTTTATTCACCTGTTTTTTTTTTTTTATTTTTGGCAGGTGGGGGTGTGTTGTTCTTGTTTTTCCAATTTCATTCCCTGAGGCATCATGTTAGGTTATTTTCCACCTTTCCATTTTTCTTATGTGCACTATTTACTATGAATTTCCCTCTTATGACTATTTTTGCAGTGGCCTATAATTATGGAAACTTGTGTATGCATGATCATTTGTTTTGTTAAATTTTTTGATTTCAGACTTAATTTCTTTGGTAGTTTAGAAGTCATTCAGAAGTAGGTTGTTTAGTTTTCATGTGTTTGTGTATTTTTAAGGCTTTTTCTTGAAATTAATATTGAGTTTAATTCCATCATTGAGAAGATGCTGGATATAGTTTTTATGCCTTTGCCTTCAAATCTGTAAAAGTTTTATTTGTGCCTGGTCATATGGTCAATCTTTGAAAAGGTTCCATACTGGGATGAGAAAAATGTATATTAGGGTGGAAAGTTCTATAGATGTCTGTCAAGTCCATTTGATTTATAGTTTTGTTTAGGTCTTGTATTTCTGTTTTCTTTTTTGTTTGTTTTATTTCTTTTTTTTTTTTGTCAAGAAGACCTGTCTAAAGCAGATAATGAGGTTTTGAGATCCTCAACAATTATAGCGTTGCAATCTATCTCTCCTTTTAGCTCTAGCAGTCGTCCTTCACTTATTTAGGTGATCCTGAGTTGGGTGGATAGATATTTATAAGTGTTATGTCTCCTTGATGAATTATCTCATTTACTACTATATAAGGCCCTTCTTTGTCTCTTCTTGCAGTTTTTGTCTTAAAGCCTATTTTGTCTGAAATTAGTATCATAACTCCCATCTTTTTTGATTTCTGTTTGCATGGGATATCTTTTTCCAGCCATTCACTCTTAGTCTATGTATGTCTTTATCCATAAGGTGCATTTCTTGTAGGCAACATATAGAAGGTTTCTGTTTTTTTAATCCATTCAGTCAGTCCATGTCTCTTGATTGGAGAATTTATTCCATCAATGTTTAATGTATCATTATTATCGATATTTCCAGACATGTTCCTAATATTATTTTTGTTTTTTTGTTCTCTTAAATTTGTCTGTCTCAATTTTTAGTTTTCCTGGTATAGCATTTTCTTCAGAACCTCTTGAAGAGCTGGTCTGGAGCTTGTAGATTCTTTCAGGTTTTGTTTATCTGAGAATGTTTCTATCTTTTTTTTTTCCTGTATGAAGGATAATCTTGTCAGGTATAGTATTCTCGGTTAAAATTGTTTTTCGTTTAACACTTCGACTTGCCTCCATTGTTTCAGATGCATTCTTTCCTTGCCTGCATTGTTTCAGATGAAAGGTCCAATGTTAGCCTGATGGGATAGCCTTTGTAAGTAACTTAATGTTTTCCTCTTACCAATTTTAGTTTTTTTGTCTTTGTCTGTCGTTTTGGCCAATCTGGCTACGATGAGCCTTGGAGAGATCTTCTTGGGTTGTTTCTATTTGAGGTCCTATGTATTTCTTGGGTCTGGATATTTGAATGCCTCTCTAGGTTTGGAAAGTTTATTATCAGGGTTTTAAAGAATAAACCAATGCCCTTATTATTTTCTTCTTTCTGAGATATCAATCATCTGGATGTTTGGGCACTTGGTGGTGTCTAGTATTTCTTGTATATTATCCTTACTTTTCTTGGTTGTTTCCTCAGTCTTTTTGACAATTTTTTCAAGGTCAGAGGTCTTGTCTTCTACATTCAAGATGTGATCTTCTGCGTGATCTAATCTACTTTTAATTCTTTTGAGAGAGGTTTTAATTTCCTGTATCACATTCTTCATCTCTAAAAATTCCATCTGATTCTTTTTTATGGTGTCTATTTCTTCTTTTAAATAGTGAAAGGACTTCCTCACCTCCTGAAGATCTTTATCTCTTTTCTCTTCCATCTCATTTAGTTTGGTCACTATAAATATTCTGAGTTGTTTATTGAATATTTCCACAAGTTTCATTCTGTTGTCTGCGGGTGATAAGGAATTGATGTTTCTTTTCAGGGAGAGACATTGTGTTGGTTAGCCATATTTCTTTGTGCCTCTGTGATGGTTTCTAGTCATGGGGTGATCTATACATTCCTTCTTTTTTGTTGTTGTTGGAGAGTTTTGTTTTTTTTTTTTTCTATAGGGCATGTGCTCTCTCAAGAAAGACAGAGAGAGACAGAGAGTGAGAAATCATCCCGCAGGGGGGATGGCCACACCACAATTCCTTCTCTTCCATTCTTCTGTCAGGATCCTGGGCATGCACACACATGCGCCTGGTGTGAGTTTAAGTCACAGGGTCCAGGACTCAAACTGCAGTCAACTATGTGGGAGTTCAGCAACATAGCCATTAAGTTAACTGCTGATCCCTATTCATTCCTTCTTAAATTATTCAGTGTATCTCCAAACTTTCAAAGGAGTGGAGTAGGCAATTGGCCATCTCTCTTCTCCTTTGCCTCCCCATTCCTCACTAGCATCCTGCACTGTTGTCACTGGTCCTGGGCCACCCAAAGTCTTCCCTATTTCTAGAGAAGAGTTATATGTATCTCTTAATACTAAGTTGTACACCTAAATACAATACAATTATTTAAAAACGAAACTATTTGGTTTAGAGAATTAAATCATTTTAGTTTTTATGAAAGGGAACATATATACTAATCTATTAATAAAAGTTCAATAATTAACTCATTGCTTGGACTGTCCTGGAAGTAATAATGGCCAAAGCAGAAAAAAGCAAGAATGGGAAATTGTGTAAAATATCTCTGTAATGTTAGAAACTGTGGACAAGATGAGCTTACTCCACTCCAATTCCCAACTCCTTTCCCCCCAAAAATATCCCACAATGTTTTTGGAAATGCCTTTAAGTACATAATTCTGATGGATGACTTTAATGAAAGATTAGAAGTGCAGTGTATGTTAGAAAGATCTCCAAATAAGAGCACATAAATTATACCTATTATTAATAAATAGAACACATGATGCATATACTACAGTATGATAAATGCTTTATAATCTTTATCTAACTTAATTCTATAAAGAACTACTCTATGAATTAGCAACTACTGTACATTTTTACCTGGAAATTGAGAGTTTTGGACTAACAGATCCCTATTTTAGCTGAATATAATAACCCTAAGTTTAGTAGAGAAAAGTTGTAGTCTTGAGCTCATGATAGGACCATAGGGAGTTAGGGAATTGATCCACACGGCCAAGTTGGGCATGAAGTCAGCAGGGACAAAACAATCCATGACAAACATAACACTAGAGAGCAAGTACCTGGAGTATTACTTCCCTCTAATTAACTTTTCTTCTTCTACCTTTGCTCTCAAAAGCACATTTAAGAGGAACTCCAGATATGGCCATTTCTCTTGCTGTGAGTTGACAGCCAGTTTCATGGCCCAAAGTCCCCATCTGGGAGTGCAATCGGACTCACTTTGAAAATTTCTTTAAAAAAGAAAGAAGTAATTTCAATTTTTGTTAAGAACCTTGTCTTCTTGGGGGATCTGGGTCAAGGTCTGTAATCAAAATAGCTCAGCAAAAATCGCTGCCTAGACAGTCGAAGTAGAACACGGCATCTACAAGACTCAAGTCGTTGGCCAGAGATGATAAGAACTTAGAGGCATCTCTCCTGCTTAGCAGACTGTGTTACCTACTTTCCTGTCCCTTCCTTTAAAGGAACCCTTTCGGTGTTGCTCAGTGAACTTAAAATGACCCACACTCTATTGCCTTATATATACCTCTAGTTGCCTCTCTCCCTCTCTCTCTTTTTCTCTCTGCCTGACTCTTCATTCCTGACTAACTCGCCTGATCTGGGGATAGAGGACCACCTACCTTATACATTCCATCTTTCCTGCCCAGGATCTGTAAGTAAAGAGTCTATGAACATGTTTCCTATTGCAGTGGTATATTGAATTTGTGCCATGTATCTGAAAAGCCTGGGACTACCCAAGGCAAGATTTTTGCCAGAATGCTGAAGAGAACACAAGATCTGCTTCCAGAGTCAGAGCAGTAGTCTCCTGGTCATAAAAATGGACACGGGTCAGACAATAGCCACAGGGGCGCTTGCCAATATGAACAAGTTAACATTACGGGGATGCTCTGATCATCACTTAGAGAACTGGCACATAAAAGAGGAATCCTGTGATGGGCGTGCTGCAAACCCCACGTTCAGTTCCCCTTTATTTCCCTTTAGAGCAGGGTTGGTAGGCTCTCTGGTACTAGAAGTTGGTTAGCTCAGTGTTCTTGAAACAGATCAGAAACAAGACTTAGAACGGCAGCTTCTGTGCTATCATAATATCCATGTGATTCTTCTAGGAAGACCCGCAGGGAACAAGATTTGTGGTCTTTAGTCTCCCATTTTTCAACTTTTCACTCTCCATTTTCATTTTCTTTCACTTAGGGCTCTTTTTTGGGTTCTCTTCCTCCTCACCCAAATTCTATGCTTGTCAGTGAAAATAATAATCCCAAATATAAAATTTTAGGTTTTACTCTGGATGAGAGAGGAGTATGAAAATTTTAAGGGTGTGACCTTGAACTTGGTTACCTGCTAATTTTTCACCTGTAAAATGGGAATCACAAGATCGTCTAGAATCAGATAATACAGATTGTAATGTCAATAACGAACAGCTGAACAAAAAGATAATTTACTCAGCTTCTGAGGAAATTTTTAAGATGAAAACATGCTTGTCTCTGTTTCATCAATACTTCTCCACCCCAAGGTTTCTTTTAATTTAAATTTTGCCCTTCAAGATTCTGCTTTTGAATAATAAGAATTAATTTGATTCCACTTAAATGTACAACTTTGATTCATGAATTCAAAGTATCAAGAGAAAAATTAAACCTTTTTTTTAAAAGAATTACTCATATAATTTTTTTTATCAGCATCATTATTTTTAACTTGCCATACAGCCCATGTACTGACAAGAAGCAAGCTCTCAGGCCCAGGACTCAAACCGCAGTCAGCCCTGTGAGAGTCCAGCACCTCTAACCACCATGCCTGACAAACTGAATCTTAATGATATGACAGAATATTGAGGTACAATTTTACTAGGCCACTTAAAATACTTAAATAATTCTCCATTGTCATAATTGTAGACCCTGAAGGTCTGGAGACACCAGCCTGGGCAACATAGATATCAGCCTTGAACATAGGTAAAAGTTTTGGTCTCAATGATTCTTTTACTTATTTTTGTTTCTTTTGCTTATTTTCTTTACATTCTTGGCTTAACCTGATTTTGTACCTCACACTTCCTTACTTGACCAATTTCTTATTAGATCAACATTGTAAAGGGTTTTGATAAGCTATATCCAGTTAGTAGAATCTCTAAGTAATGTTTATATTGTTCACCTTCTCCAAATTGTCTTGGGAGATGTTGAACATATGCAAAAAATTAATTCAATAGGTAATTGTATTTGGATTTTTTTCTTGTAGTTTACCAATTTTTAACAAGATAAATGTTCAGGATAAACTTTAACTTAAAAGAATCTTTAGCTCCACACTCTTTTCTGGGAATGGTGAGCAAAATGCAATACATTTCATTGTGACTGCATTAGCTTCTAGAATGTAATAAAAAAAAAAGTGAAGAATTTTAGTGCAGTGAATTGATAAAAATAATTTTAACTGAATTGGCCCAACATATTTGTGTTTGGGGGATGTTATCTGTGAGTGTTTATATTTTTAAAATGTTTTTGTTTCACTCTAATCATGAATTAAATAACTGAGAAATTATGTTGGCAGCACTATATTGTAAGAGTAAACAGAATGATTTCCAAGTATATAGAACCATAACTGAAATTAAACAAAAATAAGATATTCTTAGTTTCACATCCAAGCTGGGTTTAAGAGTTACTTATTAGTGTATCGAACAATATTTATTGAGTTATGCAAATCTTAGTATACATGAGGCTTAGCATTAAATAGTAAATATCAGTAAATGGATGTGAATATCAGATGTAGTGTGTGTGAAAGAGTAGTCTGAGGAAGGACATTTAGAAGAAAAATAGAGGGACCAGCAGTTAGGGTAATGGCTATGTCGCTGGACTCCCATGTAGTTGACCATGGTTCGCGTCTTGGACCCGGTGGCTTAAAACTCATGCCGGGCGTGTGTGCGTGCGTGCCTAAGATCCCAAGAGGAGAATAGAGGAGAAGGGATTGCGGCGTGGCCATCTCCCCTGGGGGATGATTTCTCACTTTCTGTCTCTCTGTCTCTCTCTGACTATAGCAAAAACCTATAGCAAAAACCTCTCCAAAAAAAAAAAAAAGAAGAAAAATAGAGAGGCAAAGCATTAATAGGACAAAGAAATGTGGTATTATCTGTTGAAGATAATTTTATAGTTTTATCAACTGGACTAGGGAGAAATGTTCACATGTTGGAATATTCACTTTGTAAGCAAAATAATGTGATTGAATGTATAAAAGAAAATGAGATAAAATATATTTAAAATAAAAAAAATAGTAAATATCTCCACTGGTCCGTAGACTAAATATAGTGAGTATTTGCAGGAGAAGATTAACAGTTGGGCATGTCACAGAAGTGCCTGCTGACATTAGGCCTGACCTCCAGGGTATTTGGTGGTAGTGGAACACAAAAAAATCAGCTTAAAGAATTTATAATCCAGCTGGGGAGGGAACAGAGTAGAAGTAAATGTTTTAGCAATATTCTTGAGCCTAGACTTAGAGATCATCTTATTTAGGAAATAGTTTTATTAAAGAGTTCCTTGATCACTCACTATTAGTTCTGCCTTCATTCCCTTTTCCAGAGTGACATGATAATGGAAATGATAATCACTAACATTTTTTTTGAGCTCTTCGTCTTTTAAGCCATTTACATCATTCAATCTCTGACACAGCCCTGTGAGATGGTAACTATTATTAGCTCCATTGATAGATCATTGAGGCACAGAGAGATTACTATCTTGCTAAAAATCACACAGCCCACATGCAAAATTCAGAAAATTATATCCTCTATCTAAATCCCTCTTTTCCCATGTTGTTAAGGATTTTTATATCTTAATACCCTTTTCTTATTATAAATATAGGAGTTGTAGAAATTTGGAAAAATACATAATAGGTAAATAGAAGAAAATTATGTCACCCATACTTATAATATTTGGCATTATACATTTATAAATGATTCATATGGTGTGTGTGTGTGTCCATGAAAGAGAGAACAAGAGATCATATAAAGCAAATTTTTTTCTCTAGATAATACAACCATATCGTGCGCTCATCAGTAGTGTATGTGTGTGTCCATTCCTTGTCGATTTGTAACATAAGCTTTCATATCAAAAGCTTCACTATTGCTACTATCTTTTTTTTATATTTTGTGACTATTTTTCCTAGTTTATCAACTGTATTTCAAATTTACCTAAGCATGTTTTCATGCTATAATCAAGCCTTAAATTATTTTATAATATTTTTTTCTCTTATAGTTTCTGTTTGTTGTTATGGATCAGGAAGATCTTTTTCATCCCCAAATTATATAAATGGATATCTATTTTTTTCCTCAAATACTTTTAACTCATACTCTCTTAGTCAGGTGCCACAAACCATTTATGGAACAACTTATCTTTCCCCTATCAATTTAAAATTCTGACATCATCATATAATTACCAATATTTTAATTCTAAAAGTTATTTTTGTTCTTTTGATGTGTAACAACAGTTATGAGTTATCATTTTTGGTAAAATTTTTCAGTATCTGAATGTTCAATTCCTTATAATTATTCACCTTTTTCAAAATTATATAGACTGTTATCATTGCTTTTCTCTTTTATCTTAAGAAGAATGAGAGTTTGAGTATGGAGTATAACAAATTGGTGTTATTTCCTATGAATCTGTTATGAGCTCTAACTTGCTGATTGCATCTAAAAAGGAAAAAAAAATTATAGTCTGTCATAGATGAGAATTGAATTGAAGGCCTGTTATAGCTTGATGTTGGTTGACCAATGATGTGGTATATTAAACATCAAGCAAAATAATTAAAAAATGACTTAAGTGGGACCAGCAGTTAGCATAATGGCTATGTCACTGAACTCCCATGTAATTGACCACGGTTCGAGTCCCAGACTCGGTGGCTTAAACTCACACTGGGCATGTGTGCGTGTGTGCCCAAGATCCTGAGAGAAGAATGGAGGAGAAGGGATTAGGGCATGGCCATCCCCCCTGCGGAGTGATTTCTCACTTTCTGTCTCTCTGTCTCTGTCTTTTTGGCGAGTGCACATGCCCTATAGCAAAAACCTCTCCCCCCCAAAAAAGACTTAAGTGACTTATATGTCCATGACACTACATGATTTGACCTGTATAAACACTACATCTGAATGCCTAGGCAGTGGTGCTTGCCTGTCTATGAGGCTGATAATGTCTCAGAAATTTCTTCAAATTAAACTATAAAATCTAGTACTCATTGCATTCTTATCCACATATGTAGCTGTATTTATGATTATTTGTGAACAATCAATAATACTAATAGCCAACTTTTGTAAAAAAACATTGAGAAATTATTATTAGGGTAAATAATTTTTTATGATTAAAACAAGACCATTTAAGAGACTTTTAGGTTATTCATTTGGAGATAGAGTCAAGAAATTAAATACTAGTAAAGCCATTTATGTCCTTCAATTCCTGTAACAACCCTGTGAAAAGGTAACTAAAATTTTATTTTTATAATTTCTTATTTACATTTAATCATTGTAAAGCTTTGTGGGGAACAATAGCTTTTGATGCATACCTGAAGCATGTGATAATCAAATCATGAATATGATTATACCATATTCATTATCTTCAACAAGAATATTGTATTATATTGTGATCTGGTTAGGTGACAATTCTGGCCAGAAGGACAGGAAAGCAGTTTTTTTTTTCCAGTGCTTATTAGAAGAAAAAATTGACACACAAGATAGTGGTAATACTATTATTTCACTTGAGTCAGCAACGCATTTTCTTATATTCTTTCTGATATTAGGAGCTCCATGCCAATGATTGGGGAAGGAAACATTACAGAAATCACCTATTTCATCCTTCTGGGATTCTCAGATTTTCCCAGAATCATAGCAGTGCTCTTCATTCTATTCCTGGGGATCTACATTACAACTCTGACCTGGAACTTGGGCCTCATTGTTTTAATACGGATGGATTCCCACCTCCACACACCCATGTATTTCTTCCTCAGTAATCTGTCCTTCATAGATACCTGCTATGTCACCTCTACAGTGCCCAAGATGCTCTCCAATTTCTTCCAGGAACAGCAGACCATCACCTTTGTGGGTTGCGTTGTTCAATACTTTGTCTTCTCAGTCATGGGACTGAGCGAGGCTTGCCTCATGACGGCCATGGCGTATGCCCGCTATGCTGCCATTTGTAATCCACTGCTGTATTCATCAATCATGTCACCTACCCTGTGTGCTTGGATGGTGCTGGGATCCTACACGGCTGGACTCACTGCTTCTTTATCTCAAATATGTGCTTTGTTTCAGCTCCACTTCTGTGGGCCTAATGTCATCAGGCACTTCTTCTGTGACATGCCCCAACTGCTAATCCTGTCCTGCACTGACACTTTATTTGCACAAGTCCTGACTGCTATATTAACGATGATCTTTGGGATAACAAATGCCCTAGTTATCATGATATCCTATGGCTATATTGTCATCTCCATCATGAAGATCACTTCTGCTAAAGGAAGGTCTAAGGCTTTCAACACCTGTGCTTCTCATCTGACAGCTGTTTCCCTCTTTTATACCTCAGGTATGTTTGTCTATTTGAGTTCCAGCTCTGGTGGTTCCTCCAGCTTTGACCGATTTGCATCAGTCTTCTACACGGTGATCATTCCCATGTTGAATCCCTTGATTTATAGTCTGAGGAACAAGGAAATCAAAGATGCCTTGAAGAGGTTGCAGAAGAAGAAAGGGTGAATTGCCAAGGTCAACAGATCCTGCAATTTCTGACAGATGCTATAGTCACCTTAACCATGATAATATGCACATGAATGGAACTTAACAAATTTCATACTGCTTTTGGATAAAGAAGGCATAATTTGACACAGGCAATATGCCAGTATAAACCAATAACTGAGTCAATGCCACAGAAGCACAGTATCTTTAGGACTTGGAGGCTTATTTTTTTCATCTTAGATCAGGGTGACCTCATTCTTTATTAAAGTATTTGTGAAGTTGAAGGATTTAGAGACTTTTTGCTGTTTTTCTCTTTTTTAATTAATTTTTTTTATACATTCAATCACTGTATATCATTGCATCTTGCAAAATGAATTTTCCCAGCATCTTTTCCCTTTTGAGTTTGGTGATTGCTCCATCTCAGGTCTCTGTTCCTCATAGATGGATGCCTGGCAGAGACCCCTAGGAGTCCACAAACATTGTATCTCAAATATTCTGATGCAGCATAATAAGGACATAGTGATGAGCACTGATTATTCCGTGTTTCTGAATAAAAGGGAATGAATAAACAGAGGAAATCTATTCTTGAAAAGAAGTAAACCTACACATTGGCTTGGTCATACCTTCAGTTAAGAGCAATATAAGACAGCTAGGGCCTGTCTTAACTCTTTCTAGGTGCTAATTAACAACTTTGGGTCATGTCCTTTTCTTCAACACCTATAGCTTAAAGGAAGAAGGAGTTGATTTGAATCTTGAGGAAGGTTGGAAAGTATATGGTCCCTTCAGTGCCATTTATTGGGTCATCAGAAAAGTCATGATGCATTTCTGCATAGGAAAACATAGAAAAAAATATGTCACGACTTTTCCAACAATCGAATATTTGAATCTGATTATTCATTTTCTTCTAGCTAGAGTCCAGTGGGCTAATGATGAGAGACAATGTTCAGTTATGTCACAGCCAGTAACTACATCTCATATTGTGGGATCTCTGTTTCATGAAATCCAGAAAATTTACACTTCACTTACATAGTCTATGGGATCACTCAAATTGTTTTTGATATCTCAAATGTCTGTCCAAGCTTGGTGTAAGCAGACCTCTGTGAGTTCAGAAGAGCAAAGTCACTGAAATATTTAAAGTAACATTGCAGAAAATAATAACAAAAAAGAAACTTATATTCATTCTTTAAGTTTTTTCATATATAGTCTATAACATACACATATATGAAAAATTAGAACAAAAATTGAAGATTACAACCTATGATGTTCTTTGTTAAAAACCATTATGTACTATTTGTTGTTGAAGATAATGAATATGGTATTATTTTTTATTTGATTATTACAGACTGCATGTATGCTTTAAACAGTTATATTTTACCCCACAAAGATGTTCAACAATTAAATGTGATAAGAAATTGTAAAGTGGCCCAGCTGGTGGCATGCAAGTTAAGGCATTGGAAACCATATAGCCAACTGTGAGTCCTGGACCTGGTGGCTTGAAAATTATGCTGGGTGCATTTGTGTGTGCTCTAAATTCTTTCTGTTTTATTTTTCAATTTCTTTTTATTTCTATTTCTTTTATATATTCAATCACATTACTTAGCTTACAAAGTGAATATTCCAACAGTGGAGATTTTTTACCAGTCCAGTTCACCATACGAGAAAGTTATCTTCAATAGATAATAATACATTTTTTTGTCTCATAAATGGCTTGCCTCTTGGGACCAGCAGTTAGCATAATGGCTATGTCGCTGGACTCCCACGTAGTCGACTGTGGTTCGCGTCCTGGACCTGGTGGCATAAATGGCTTGCCTCTCTAGTTTTTTCCTTCATGTCCTTTCTAAGATTCTACTCCTTCACCCACCCTCTTCCCACATTGTATCTGGTATTCACAACCATTTACTTAGTTTCTACAACCTTTAGTCATTCAGTTTTGGACATAGAGTGTGGACCTTTGGTATATATTAAGTGAAGGTATATAATATCTCCCCTCCATTACCTGGCTTGCTTCACTCAGCCGGAGGAAATCTTCCATATTCATCCACTTTCTGTCAAAAGGCAGGGTCTTGTTTTTTTTTAAAATTAATTAATTAATTAATTTTTTAAATGTCTGATGAGTGTTCCATAGAGTATTTATGCCAGTTTTTCAATCATTTATCTGTTTGTGGGCATTTGGGTTGGTTTCATGTCTTAACAATTGTGAGTAATGTCGCAATAAACATGGATGTGCAAGCACTTTTTCTGATTAAGAATTTTTCTGTTCTTTGGGTAGATACCAAGAAGTGGGATTGCTGGATGATATGACTGTTCTATTTGTAGGCTTTTGAGGAATCTCCAAATTGTCCTCTGCAGTGGCTGGACCAATTTACATTTCTACCAGCAGTGTAGGAGAGTTCCCCTTTCACCACACCCCCACCAGCACTTACCATTTTTTTTTTTTTATCTTAGTAATTCGGACTGTAGTTAGGTGGTATCTCATTGTGGTTTTGATCAGCATCTTCCTTACAATGAGGGATGATGAGCATTTTTTCATATGCCTTTTGGCTATTTGTATCTCTTCCTTAGAGAGTGGCTTTTTCCCCCCACCCCCAACTCTTTCTCCCATCTTTTAATAGGGTTAATCATTTTTAGGGACAGCTGCTTAAGTTCCTTGTGCATTCTGGCTATCAGTCCCTTATCTGATGTAGTTTATAAAAATATTTTCCCATTCTGAAGGCTGTCGATTCACACTAATTACTGTGTCTTTTGCCATGCAGAAACTTCTTAATCTGATGTAATCCTACTTGTCTATTTTTGGGATTATTGATGGTGCTTTGGGGGTCTCATTTAAGAAGTCTTTGCCTACCCCAATGTCTCCCAGAGTTTCCCCAGTGTTTTCCAGCAGCAGTTTTATAGTTTGAGGTCTTAGGTTTAGCTCTTTGATAAACTTTCAGTTGATTTTTGTCAAAGGTGAAAGGTAGGGGTTTAGATTTATCTTTCTGCAGGTGGATATCTAGTTTTTCCAGTATCATTTTTAAAACAGGTTTTCCTTTTCCCACTGGATTGACTGGTATCCTTTGTCAAAAATCAATTGGCTGTATGTCTGGGAATTTACTTCTGGGGACTTTATTCTGTTCCATTAGTCCACCTGTCTATTTCTGTGACAATATCATGCTGTTTTGATTACCACAGCTTTGTAGTATATTTTTAGGTTAGGGAGTGAGATGCCACCCACTCAAGATACCACTCACTCCACTCTTCTTGTGTAGGGTAGCTTTGGCAATACTTGGTCTTTTATGATTCCAAACAAATTTTACGATTGTCTTTTCTAGATCTGTGAAGAATGTCTCCGGCACTTTGACTGGAATTGCATTAAATATGTAGATTTATTTGGGAAGAATTGCCATTTTGATTATATTAATTCTTCCAATCCAGGAACATGGGATGTCCTTCCACATTTTGTGTCATTTTTCAATTTATGTTTTTAGCTTCTCATAGTTTTCCTTGTGGAAGTCTTTAACTTCTTTGATTAGATTTATTCCTAGGTATCTTATATTTTTTGAGGTTATGGTAAATGGAATTACTTTTTTCAATTCGATCTCAGTCTGCCTGCTGTTTGAATACAGAAATGCTACAGATTTCTGTATGTTGATTTTGTATCCTGCAACTTTATTGTATTTATATATTACTTCCAGGAATTTTTTTTATGGATACCATTGGGTTTTCTATGTATACCATCATATCATCTGCAAATAGAGATACTTTCACCTCTTCTTTTCTATTTCAATGCCTTTTATTTTATTTTCATTTCTGATTGCATTGGTGAGTATTTCCAGTACTATATTGAAAAGGAGTGGAAAAAGTTGGTATCCTTGTCTTATACCCATTTTTATTGGGAAGATTTCAGCTTTTCTCAATTCAGGATGATGTTCGCTATGGGTTTTTCATAGATAGCTTTTATTGTGTTGAGAAATGACCCTTCTATGCCAATTTTGCTGAGTCTTGATCATGAAGGGATGTTGTATCTTATCAAATGCTTTTTGTGCATCAATTGATATGACCATATGGTTTTTGTCTTTATTCCTGTTAATATGGTGTATTGCATTTATGGTTTTGTGTATGCTGAACCAACCTTGCATTTCTGGAATAAAGCCTACCTGATCATGATGTATAATCTTTTTTATAAATTGTTGGATACAATTTGATAGTACCTTGTTGAGAATCTTTGTGTCTATATTCATCAGAGATAATGGTCTATAGTTTTCCTTTCTGGTCCTGTCCTCTTTTAAGGATAAGGTTGATAGAGGCTTCATAGAATGAATTAGGGAGAGATTCACCCTTTTGGATCTTTAGAAATAACTTGAGCAGAATAGGGGTTAGTTTTTATTTTATTATTTTATTTTTATTTATTTTTTTGTTTGTTTGTTTTGTAGAATTCAGAGGTGAAGCCATCAGGATCAGGGTATTTCTTTGTTGGGAGATTATTTATTACTGATTCTGTTTTTTGGCTTGTTATCGGCCTATTCAGACTTTCTATATTTTCCTGTCTCAATCTTGGTATGTTTGTTGGTGTACAGTTGTTCATAATATCCTCTAATGATATTTTGTATTCCTATTATGTCTGTTGGTATATTGCCAGCATCATTGCAAGTTTGATTTACGTGGTTCCTTTCTCTCTTCTTCTTAGTAAGTCTCGCTAGTGGGGTATCAATTTTGTTTATCTTTTCAAAGAATCAGCTTTTACTTTCATTTATTTTCTGTACAGTTCATTTATTTTCTATTTCATTTATTTATGTTTGCATCTTTATGATTTATTTTTTTCCTGAAAATTTTTTGGATTTTTTTGCTGTTGCTTATCCAATTCTCTGAGGCAGGATGTTAAGTGATCCATTTGCCTTCTTTCCATCTTTTTCTTATGTGCAATAATTGTTATGAACTTCTTATCCTCAAGTCTTCTCCTTACTGACCGTGGACCTTGTCCAAGTCTCTAGCTTCAATTTCTTGGTGAGAAACTGACTACACGTTTCACTCCTTGCTCCCTCTCAGTGGATCAAAAGCTACTGAATGCAGGTTATTTAGTTTCCATGTATTTGAATATTTTTGAGGATTTCTCTAGAAATTAAACTCAAGTTTAATTCCATCATGGTCAGAAAAGATGCTGAATATAGTTTCTATGCCTTTGAATCTGTAGAGGCTTGCTTTGTGCCCTACCATGTGGTCAGTCTTCAAAAAGGTTCCATGGGGAGGGTGAGAAAAAGTATATCTTGGTGTTTTTGGGTGGAAGGCTCTATAGATGTCTGTTAAGTCCATTTGATTTATGGTATCATTTAGGTGCTTTATCTCTTTAGTCGTTTTTTTTTTTTTTTTTTTTTTTTTTTTTTTTTTTTTTTTTTTTGTCTAGATGATCTGTCTAGGGGAGATCTGTCTAGAGGAGGCTGTTGAGGCCCCAACAATTACTGTGTTGCAGCCTATCTCTCCTTTTAGATCTCACAGTCTTTTCTTCATGTATTTGGGTGCTCCTGTGTTAGATGAATAGATATTTATTAGCATTATATCTTCTTGATGGTTTAATCCTTTTACTATAATATAGTGCCCTTCTTTGTCTCTTCAAACAGTTTTTGTTTAAAAGCCTATCTTGTCAGAAATTAGTATTGCTACTCCAGCTCTATTTTGGTTCCCATTTGCATGGAATACCTTTTTCCAGCCCTTCACTTTTAGTCTACATGTGTCTTTATACATGAGATGCATTTCTTGTAGGCAACAGAGAGAGTTTCTATTTTTTAAATCCATTTAGCCAGTCTGTGTCTCTTGACTGGAGAATTTAATCCATTCACATTTAATGTTATTATCAATATTTTTGGACTTGTCTCTACCTTTAAGTTGGCCATTGTCTTGGTGATCTTTTATTCCCTTATTCTGACTATTCTTAGTTTTCCTGGAACAGGACTCTCTTCAGAGTTTCTTGAAGAGCTGGCCTGGTGTTGGAAAATTCTTTCAGGTTTTGTTTGTCTGAGAAGATTTTAACCTTTTTACCCATGTGAAGGATAATCTTGCAGGATATAATAATCTTGGTTGAAATCGTTTCTCTCTTAACACTTTCAATATGTCTTCCCATTCTTTCCTTGCTTGCATTGTTTCTGTTGAAAGGTCTGGAGTTAGCCTGATAGGATGACCTTTGTAAGTCACTTGTTACTTCTCTCTTACCAATTTTAGTATCATGTCTTTATCTGTGAGCTTGGCCAGTCTGGCCTTGGGGAAGGTCTTGGGTTGACTCTATTTGGAGTCCTTGGGTCTTGATGTGTGAGTGCTTCTCTAGACTTGGGAAAAAGTTTTCTTACAGGATTTTATGGAATAGATTTTCCATGCTGTTATTAGTTTCTTCACCTTCTGGGATACCAGTTATTCAGATGTTTAGACATTTAATGGAATCTAGTAATTCTCATATATTATTCTCATTTTTTATTGTTTTCTCTATCTTTTTGTTTGTTTGTTTGTTTTTCTAGGTCAGAGGTTCTGCCTTTTATATTGTTTTATCTTCTACATTAGAGATTCGATCTTCAGCATGGTCTATTTGACTTTTAATACTTTCAAGAGAGTTTTTGATTTCCTGTATTACAGACTTCATCTCTAATAGTTCCATCTGATTCTTTCTTAACGTGTCCATTTCTTCTTTCATATCGTGGAAGGACTTCCTAATCTCCTGTAGCTCATTGTCCCTTTTCTGTTCCAACTCATAGAATTTTGTCACCATGAATGTCCTAAATTCTTTCCCTGACATCTTGATTACATATGTTTTTTCAAGAGATGGAGGGGAGTTATTGTGTTCTTTTGATGGAGACATATTTCCTGGTTTATTCAGATCTGAGGCTCTTGTACTTCTAGCCCTTCGGAAATGTATTCACTTTTGGATACCTTTTCGGAAAATGTTTCTTTGATGAGGGACCAGCAGTTAGAGTAATGACTATGTCACTGGACCCCCATGTAGTTGACCATGGTTTGAGTTCTGGATCCGGTGTCTTAAACTCATGCCTGGCATATGTTCGTGTGTGCCCAAGATCCTGAGAGATGAATGGAGGAGAAGGGATTGCGGCATGGCCATCCCCCCTGGGGGATGATTTCTCGCTTTCTGTCTCTCTGGCTCTCTCTGCCTTTCTGGACAGTGCACACACCCTATAGCAAAAACCTCTCCAATAAATAAATAAAAAGAAAAAGGAAATATTTCTTTGACAGGGAAGAAGTGTGCTTCCCTTTTCCTGTGGACTGATGTGTGCCAGAGCCTCTTTTCTGCTGTGTTTTGTGTGGTCTGCACAGGAGGAGTCTTCTATTCAGGAGTATGAAGAGCAGTCTCTCCTTTTTCGCAGGTGGTTAAGTAAAAGGGAGGATCCCAGGGAGCCTCACATTACTAGAGAATTTGAAAACTGTGATTCTAGACCTGTTTAGCCCCTTTTGGTGCATGGAGGATAAGGAGGAGATGACAATGTAAGATGGAAGAGAAAAGAGTATCAAAGAGAATAATGAAAAAGTCGTGTGCCGCACACTAACTATGCTGGAAAGCTGGGATCAGTCCTGTGGGGTGAGAAAAAGTGGGAAATAAACAAAAGAAAGAAGAGAAGGGAAAAAAAAGCCTGCCTTACTAACAGAGGGAGGGTCTCTGGGGTTGGGGAAACTGGAGCTAGAGCTGAATCTGGGGCTGGGGGGCCCTGCCTCAGTGTCCCTTTAGGACAGGGGGCTGGAGATGGAAGTCTATTCTTTAAATTTTTTTTTTTCCAGAGGATGTGTGTACTTGCCAGAAAGAGAGGGAGATAGAGAAAACACTTTCTGATGGAATGTGGATATATTGCATTCCCTTCTCTTCCATTTCTTCATCCTGTTGGGATTTTGGGCATGCACACACATGTGTCTCATGCGTTTTTCTTTTTCTCTCTTTCTTTCCCTTTCCCTTTCTTTCTTTCTTTCTCTCTTTATTATTTTTTGTTTTCTTTTTTACTTTTTAAAGGTTTTTGCCATAGGATGCCTGTGGTCACTGGAGAGAGAGATAGAAAGAGGGAAAATGAAAAATACTCCCCAGGGGGTATGGCCACATCACAATCCCTTCCCCATATCTTCTTTTGGGATTTTGAGCAAACTCACATACACCTGGCATGATTGTCACACATTGGGTCTGGGGCTCAAATCGGGGTTGGCTATGTGGGAATCCAGCGCCTTAACCACTACACCACCTACTGGCCCTGTCTCATGTGTTTTTCATGCCAGTGGGACTGGGACCAGAAATGTACAGTCATCCATGTGGGATCTGGCTTTAATTACCAGGCCACAGGTTTAGCCCAGTATACATACTTTCTGATTGTCTGTGTACAATATTCTGTGTCCTAGAATTTTAAGGTTGTATGGGGTGATACAATAGATGGTAGATAATAGCTGTTATTTTCTTGCTGGTATTTTGCAGGAAGATCCCTGGGCCAAGAGAGAAAATAAAATATGGTATAAACTAGAATCTCATGTCTGGTCAGTTATCTCTTTCTTAAAGAGGCAATATAACTTGCGTTTCTAGCTATCCGGTAAAAAAGTGGAGCAAGATCTATAAGAAGTCATCTCTTGTTTTTCTAGATTTTTCAAAAATTAAATGAACTGATAACCAAAGATCATTACAAATTATTTAAAGTATCATTATATTCTTACTATTGTCTCAGTTTTAATAAGAGTCACATGAATTATTCTGTTTAAGTAAGAATTGTAAATAAAGAGGTATTTGAAGCCGTCGCCAAAACTTCCATGAATTTACACATAGCCAGGATTGAGAAAAGGGGAAATTATAAAGCTATGAAAAATGTGTAGGGTACTATATGCTAAAGAAAGAATGAAGTATGAATAAAGGATACATTCCTTTCCACTGGACATAATATTCTTGAAGCACATAAATTTTTAAAGATAAGTTAAAATGTATGAGAAGTCTGTTTCTAATGTGCCATAGGTGATTCAATAAGAGATAAACTTATGGTAGATGATAGAGGAGGATCCCTTCCATGATATTGTATAGATCCACCACTTGGTGGACCAAATGAGCCCAAATAAGTGAAAGAATAATTGAAACCTACTAATGGGAATTGGAAGTTAGCCTCTGATTGCTGCAGTGGATGAGTGGGTTTCCTGAAATACGTGGCAGGGTCTGTGTACACCAATGAGAGCATTTAGTCATGTGGGGGAAGGGATGATCCAAAGTGTCTTCTGCTGTACAGTCTGTTATGTTAACTTTACTACCAACACCATCATTAAAATTTGTTTTGGAAGTGTTTTAATGATATTGTTGATGAAGTAGAGTTAACATACTATCAATGATGTTAGTATCATCTTAAAATTTTGTAAAACTAAAAATGTGTTATATTTTTAAAAAATAACTTCTAGAAAATTCTTGACAAGATGGCAGGTTTTACCAAGGCATCTTGCTCATTTTCAGTTACATTCTCTTCTATATTACATGTAAAAGTTGCACATGGGAAACAACTTTTATTAATACTAGAAGTGAGACATAGTGGGAGCCCATGTGTCAGAAAATTTGAGAAATTATTTATGTCATTGTACTGATGATACTGAATAAAGGATTTTGTCTGGAAGTAAGTGAGTAGAATATTTGATTTTACATGGATCTCTAGTTAGAACTGCAAGAATGCTAAGTGAATATGAATAGAAAAACAATCATACCTTCAACAATCAAATCAAATCAGAACAAAACAATTAGAAAAATCACCCAAATATGTAAAGATGTTTTTAAAAAATTCAGAAACATAATAAAATGTAATAGTCAAGATATTTAAGGTCATGTGGTGTTTCTGATTGTCTGTATGTTTGCATTAAATTCACTTAAGAGAGGAAATATGATACTATCAAGTAAATAAATAAGAAAACCAGTTGTCTCATGAGGTTAAAGAAAAATCCAACTCCAAACCAGATGTGGTGGTGCAGTGGTAATGTGATACTCCACGACACTGACACCATGTAGGAAGGTCCTGGATTTGCATCTTGAAGCCTCCCTGTGCACGATGGACACACATATCTATGATCCTGACTGTCTGAGGCTGTGGGTAGGTCATGACATGAAGAACCTATTGGGTGTACCTTTTTCTCTTTCTCACTCTATCTTTCTGTCTCCCTTCTTCATAGAGTAAGTAAATAAATAAGAAAAATACAACACCAATTATATTCTTTGTTAAAGATTTTCCTAATAGCAAAAGACTCCAAATAAATACAACATGGTAGGGGAAATACATATGGCATGTAGAAACAAACAAAATGAGTAATATTAATGAAAGCAAAATAGAAGTTAAGGGAAAGTGAACTGATCCAACTATTGACAGAATGTCTCATTCAAAATATCGAAATAATGGTCATAAACCAACTGCAGAGACCAGCGTAATGGCTATGCTGCTGGACTCCCACGTAGTTGACTGCGGTTCATGTCATGAACCCGGTGGCTTAAAACTCACGCCGGGTGCGTGTGCGTGCACGCCCAAGATCCTGAGAGGAGAACGGAGGAGAAGGGATTGTGGCATGGCCATCCCCCCGGGGGATGATTTCTCACTTTCTGTCTCTCTGTCTCTCTTTGTCTGGCTGGCAAATGCATACGCCCTATAGCAAAAACCTCCAAAAAAAACCAAAAAAAACCCCCCAAAAAACAAAACAAAACAAAGCCAACTGCATTAAATGATGGCAATAAAACATCTGAAGCTAAATGTTAAAAACACAAGAAGAAATTTATGCCTCCCTGAATTCACCCTTTGCTATAGCCTTATCACAAATGAGCTGCACTTCTCTACTGCTTCACCTTGGACTTGCCACATGATTTGCTTCTTTTAATGGAATGTTCACAGAAATTCTGAGTCTAGATCTTAAAAGACTTTGTGTCTTTCTTCTTGTCGACTTGTGCTTCTGTCATTGCCACAAAATCGACATATTCTGGGTGGCACTTGTTCTAAGAGGAGAATGAAAATCACACGGGTCAGTCAAACTCAACCTAGATTAATGATCAGAATAGTCATCCATTCAAACCTATTGTGATTCCTAGCTTACCTGAACACATATGAGGGACAATAAGTAAATGTTGCAATTAGCATAGAGTTTTAGGGTTTGCTATGCCACAAGTTAACCAACACATATTATAATAAAAAATCAAGTTTTTTCATCTGAAAAAAAAAATAGCCTGCTTTCAAATCCAGACTCTGCCACTCACTAGCTGTGTGATGCTGGACATACAATCACCCCATGCCTCATTTTTCTTATCTGTAAAGCGGAATATCAGATATCTTTTTGGAGGCTATTTAGGATGCTAAAATGAGTTTATATTTGTCAAGAACTCAGCATAGTGTCCCTAGCACAGAATAAGCACTTTTATGAGACATGTGTTATCATTTAAAGACTTTAAATGGATTAAATTGAGGCAAACTCTGACACTATACAAACTTCATAGATTGATAAACTGAAGTCAAAGAAATTCAGAAGTTCAGCTTCAAATTGAAAGGGTCAGAATTCAAACTCAGGGTTGAAGATAGTTGGATCAGGGTTGAAGATAAAGCCTTCCCTTTAGAGTATCCATACTATTTAAAGTATCTAGTTGTCTATTAATATACAGTGAAGTTAAAATAAAGTATAGTAATATTTAGGGGAAAAATCAATGCTAAAATCAGAACTAATCTTATCTTGAAAAAATAAAATAACAAAACTCTCAAATGAAAGAATGGAAAGAACATCAATTCAAACCTTAAGAAAAAACAGGAGAAAAATATAATAAGCAGAAATATATTAGAAAAGAAACAAACAAATTTTTCACTCAATTTGACCAATCTTAAGAAAGATAGATAAAATAGACAATTTATGAAAGAAAATAGACAACATACAAATTTAAAGAACAGACTAATTATTAAGAGTTTTTGAATGTTAAGATAACATATCCACAGTGGTGGGTCTCTTTGTGACCACCCAAGATAAACTGATTCTTTGGGAAAATGAAAACCAAGGCTCTATCATCCAGGCTAATTGACTGCATTGGCACAGTGGACTGCAGAGCAGAATCCATTCACAAGATTTCGTGATTGGATGCTGACCTGGTGAAGTATAAGGATCAGATCAAGAAGGTGAAAGAAGATCCTGAAGAAAATATGGTCAACCAGAAAATCTTGCTGGTTTTAAAGCAAAAGTGGGTGTATGAGCAGCAACGGGACAATCTTGCCCAACATGGAACAAGCCAATGACACCATCCAGGCATTGAAGAACACCAAGACCATGGTTGATGCTATGAGCTATGAAACTAGGAGTAAAGGAAATGAAGAAGGCATACAAGCAAGTGAAAGTTGACCAGATGGAGGAGTTCCAAGACCAGCTGGAGGATATGATGGAAGATGTAATGAAATTCAAGAAGCACTGACATGCAATTATGACACCCCAGGATTAGAAGATGACCTAGAAGTAGAGCTGGATGCTCTGGGTTATGAGCTTCTGCCTGATGAAGATAGTTCTTACTTGGATGAAGCTGCCTTAGCACCTGTAATTTCAGAAGGTGTTCCCACTGACACATAAAACAAGAATGGACTCCTGGTGGACTGTGGGATTGCCACAGATCCCTGCTTCATAGATTGGCATCATTCAAGTACATCGTGAAAACTAAATACATATTCTGAAATATTTACCTTTCCAAATTTACCATGAAAGATTTAGGTTTCTCTCATTTCCTTGGGAGAAAAGTTAATTATGCATTAAAATTTTCTTTCTGTTAAGAGATTCATCGCTTGAGGGATGTTTTCTTTGTACTAAATTTGATTCCTTTTCTCATATGAAAGACTAACTTACTTTAAAGTATCTTTGGTTTTGTATGAATTGTTTTTATTCATTAATAATAATTTGAAATAGAAACAAGGAAGTGGAATCTTTAAATCCTATGATTGTGTAACTATCATTTCTATATAACCCAATACATTGATAAGACAAAGATGTGACTATTGGGACTGTTTGTATTATGGTTCAAAACAATTTTCTGTTGTGGTATTATAGCTTGGTTAAAGTGGTAGTCTTTTTTGATGTTTTTTGTTGCCTTGTGAGCAGATTATTACTGTGTTCAGGGTTGAAATGGAATTATCACTATTGTATCATGAGAGGATATTTTGATTTTATGGTTCTCTTTGTATCACAGCCTGACTTGTAATTGATAATGATATTTCTTGATATTTAATGTATAGGACATTCATTTATACTCAAAAAATGTTTTTTAAAAGGAAAAAAGATAACATATCCACAGTAGTAAAATAGTAAGATAAAAGTAGAAGAAAATGATGATTTTCTTAATGTTGATACAAAAGAAATGGAAGAAATTGATGTCTTTGACTTTATGAATAATTAGAATTATCTATTCTTAACATTAGTCTGATGATAATTTTTACTCAAAACCTAGAAAACACAATTGAACCAAAATCAGAAGATAAAATTTGAAGTTATAAAACAGCTTTCTGCAAATAGGCTATTACAATAAATGTATTTGTTGGTTTTATAGGCAATGCATAATAATGGTATGGAGAAATTTCAAGGCATTGAACTGATTAAAAGCTACTAATTTATTGTAAATTTTGCTTTTTAAAAAAAAACTCAGGAAGATCCTCCCCTCTATTGGAGTATAGATTATAGATTCTGGAGAAATAGTCAAAAAAATTATTGGAAAGAAGGGGAAATACCTATCTGGCTAACCCAATTAGTCAAATTAATTTTGGAAGTTTTATTTTATTTACTTATTTATTTTTACTAGAGGGTTCAATTGTACTTTGGACAATTGGACAGCTATCTATGAATAAACGCAGTCTTTGGAGTCCTTTTGGAAACTACAGGCTACTCAGCAGACCATATGATGGGAGATCTGGGTTTGACTTCCTGCTTACCCTAAACATCTTCCATTGAAACTCACACAAAATTGTCCCTATTCGATGAGAGGAATGAGCAGGAATATTGTCATGGTGAAGAAAGACTGGTGAAGCTTTCCTGAGTATTTTTTCTGCTAAAGCTTAGACTAACTTCTCAGAAACACTCTGATAATAAGCAATGTTCTTTGGTCCTCCAGAAAATCAACATGCAAAATTCTGTGAGTATTCCAAAAAATTAGCACCCTGACCTTTGCTCTTTGCACTTTTGCTTTGACTGGACCACCTTGACTTCTTGGTAGCCGTTGTTTTGATTATGCTTTGTCTTCAGGATCACACTGGTAAAGTCGTTTGTCATCTCCAGTTACAATTCTTTGAAGAAATGTTTTAAGGTGTTGACCCACTTATTTAAATTTTCCATTGAAAGCTCTGCTCTCATCTGCAGCTGTCCAGAGCCCATTAATTTTGGTACCCATTGAGCTGAAAGTTTGCTCAATTTATATTTTTCAATCGGAATTCTGTAAATGGAACAAATTGAGGTATCTGTAGTATTGGCTATTGTTTCTTCTGCTATTAGACATCTTCAGTTAGGTAATGAGCAAGATTAAAGTTTTTTTTTATCAAATTGATGAGAATGATCTGCAACTGTGAGCCTCATTTTTAACGTCATCTTGTCTCTTCTTAAAATGAGTTATTCATTTGTAAACTGCTGGTTTCTTTGGGGCATTGCCCCCACAAACTTTTCGGAGGTATCAGTGATTTCACTATCCTTTCATCCAAACTTTACTATAAATTTGATATTTTTCTTCCTCTAATTTTAGCAGAATTCATGTTGCTCTGATAGGAGCTTTTTTTAAATTGATATCTTATCCTTAGTACCTTAAAATATATCCTATTCAGACATGTAACAAGTTAGTATAAATTTATTTTGTGCCATGAACTTTGAAATCCACACATATTTTTGCATAATATGAATTTTCTGTGAAGAGCCCTTGTATATTTTATACCCAAACTATCTTTAGTACTTCCCAGATAGCATCTAGGTGGTTCTATCAAGCAAGGGTATGTAGTGTGTTTTTCATATCTTCAATTAGTGCTACTCTCATTTATTTATTTATTATTACTGTTTATTTATTTTTAGAAATTTGCCGTGGGGCTCATATGAGAGAGAGAGAGAGAGAGAGAGAGAGAGAGAGAGAATAGAAAGCAAGCTTCGATATATGGGACTCAAACAGCAGTTGGCCATGTAAAAGTTCAGTGTGAGTTTCAAGCCTCTGGGTCCGAGATTTGAACTGTGGTTGGCATGTGAGAATCCAGTATCTTAACCACTATACCACCTGCTAGACCCCTAGTTTAATTCTCTTATGAAAGCTGCTATTTATCAAGTCCATAATATGAGAAGAGCTATTAAATTAAAAAGATGCCCAATATCTGTCAATTATATAACTAATAAAGAACAGGGGTCAGTATTTATAATAATACTTTTCAGGATGGTTAGAAACACATTTGTGATCCTATACAAAGAATGGTTTAACAACTGTGAGCAAAATGATTTCTAAGAGTATGTTTCTAAGTATAAAATGTTCTTGTTACTTTATGGCAATTTAAAAACACCCTTCATGAAATTTTGTGGAGATACAGTAATGCCTTTTACTGTCTATAAGGCTCATGCTCTTGGAATAATAACACTCATCAGTTCTATGTTACAATCCAATGAGGAATTTCATTCTGACACTGATAATTACTATAATAAAGTACTGTAAAAAATTAACTACCAATCTTATTAACAGGTGATTTCTACTTTTCCTTCAAGATAACCTAAAGACTCTGGCTATAGGATTAAAGGCAAGGTGTTTCTATGCATTCACTCAAATGTTGGTTTTTAGGCATATTGTCTGCTTCAAAAGAAGCCTCCTTTGTCCAAAATCAGTACCAAATTTGTTGTATTCCATTCATATGCATATTATTGTGGTTAAGGTGACTCCAACAGGCCAAATCTGTCAGAAACCTAAGAATATGTGACCTTAGAGGTTTATTCTTCTCTTTTGTAACCTCCTCATGGCATCTTTGATTTCCTTGTTCCTCAGACTGTAAATCAAGGGATTCAACATGGGAATGATCACAGTGTAAAAAACTGATGCAAATCGGTCAAAGCTGGAGGAACTACCAGAGCTGGAACTCAAATAGACAAACATACCTGATGCATAAAAGAGGGAAACACCTGTCAGATGAGAAGCACAGGTGTTGAAAGCCTTAGACCGGCCTTTAGCTGATGTGATCTTCATGATGGAGATGACAATATAACCGTAGGATATCATGATAACTAGGGCACTTGCTACTCCAAGTATCATTGCTAATATAGCAAGCATAACTTGTACAAAGAAAGTGTCACTGCAGGACAGGATTAAGAGTTGGGGCATGTCACAGAAGAAGTGCCTGATGACATTAGGTCCACAGAAGTGGAGCTGAAGTAAAGCACACATTTGAGATAAAGCAGCGGTGAGTCCAGCCATGTAGGATCCCAGCACCATCTGAGCACACAGGGTGGGTGACATGATTGATGAATAGAGCAGTGGGTTACAAATGGCAGCATAGCGGTCATATGCCATGGCCGTCATGAGGCAACACTCACTCAGTCCCATGGTTGAGAAGATAAAATACTGGACAACGCAACCCACAAAGGTGATAGTTTGCTGCTCCTGGAAGAAGTTGGAGAGCATTTTGGGGACTGTGGAGGTAACATAGCAGGCATCTATGAAGGACAGATTACTGAGGAAGAAATACATGGGTATGTGGAGGTGGGAATCCATCCGTATTAAAACAATGAGGCCCAGGTTCCAGGTCAGAGCTGTAATGTAGATTCCCAGAAATAGAACGAAGAGCACTACTATGACTCTGGGAAAATCTGAGAATCCCAGGAGGATGAAATAGGTGATCTCTGTAATGTTTGTTGAGCCAGTCATTGACTTATTGCTCCTAATATCAGAAAGAATACAAAATAATTCACTGCTATCTCATGAATTACCCATATTACTATTATCCCCAGTGTCACTCTTTTCCTCTAGTGAGCAGTGGAAAAGGAAAAAACAAAACAAAACAAAACAAAACTTCACTGTCTTAGTGGAAAGACCTTAGATTTTCTTCTTGGACTGTCAACAAATACCTTCTCAGTGCTTCAGGTTCTCTGTTAATTTATGGAGTCTCATGAGGATTTTAAAATGCTGACTGGTTCCTTTTTTAAAAAGTGCCATAGAAATACTAAGATCATTACATGAAAGATAGAGGGAATTGACTAAAATAAAAGCTCTTAGAAGGCCTCTGTTCATTATACGATGGTCTCCAAAAAGTTTATGGACAAATAAAATTAAAATACTAATTTATTTTCTTGACCTTCCCCAAATTGATACATATAGTTTTTATAATATGCTTTTTCCATTAACTTTTTGAAGAACCTTTTCTATAACTGCTGTTGTAATCATAAAAGCATTAAGAGCATCTTTCCAATAAAATTTGAAATAGTCCTTGTATCTGAATTACTACCTAAATAGACCTTTAAAATATGCTGTATCATTTTGAAGAAAAATATGTACACTGTTTAAAATATTTTTTCCCACTAAAGAATTTAATATAACATTTCCAGAAATGTCTGGAAAATAATACCATAATTTATATTTTTGATAATATTTTAGGAGGTCAGAGGCATGTATGTCCAATGAAGTTATGGAATGTGAGGATATATATTATAGTTTCTTCATACATTCACCTATGGATGGACACCTTGTTTCCATATATTGGTTGTTTATTATAAATAATTCTACAATGAATAAGGGAGTGAAGATATATTTTTCCTTTTTTAAAAAAAAAATGCCAGAGGATGCACGTGCAGAGCAGACAGAGTCAGGGAAAGTGAGAAAGCACACCCTCTTGCAGAATGGTTACGCTGCAATCCCTTCTCCTCCAGCTCTCTATCATGTTAGGATTTTGGCCACATACTCATAGACCTAGTGTATTTCTATAGCCTCCAGGTCTGGGACTGGATCTGTGTTGGCCATGTGGGATCCAGCTGCCTTAACCACCATATCATAGCTGGCCTAAGTGTAGATATCTTTAGGAAGTGGTGATTTCATTTCCGTTGAGTATATACCCAAAAGAGGGATTTTGGGGTCTTCTGGTAGTAGTGGGAAGAAAAAGAATACCTATTTGACTTGCTGACTCTCTCAAGTTTAGAGAATCATTAATCTCTCTGTGCTTCCGTTGCCTCATTTATCAATGCAACTAGTAATAGTTATCATTTTATGGTTGTTGCAGGGATGAATGACACAAAAGCCTTACCACAGTAAAAGTTCAAAATAACTTAGTGATTATTCTTGTCATCACTTTTCTCTTTGAAAGGGAATACAAGAAGAATTAATATTGAAGCATCAAGGCACTCTCAAAATTATTTCCTAAATTCAATGGTCCTTAATCATAGACTTGAGAATATTATAAAGAAGTGCCTGTATTTATTTCTATCTTGTAGTATATTATGCTCACACAGCCAGCTGAATTGTAAAGTACTGTGGCCACTTTTGGTGTTTCACCACTGCCAAGTAACTTCAAACTTGAACACTTAGTATATATAGTATATAAAATCGTGGAGATATTTACGATTCAGAACTAAGCCTGGGGACCAGTAGGTGGTATGGAGGTAAAAGTTGTTCTATCTCACATGGAGAACTGCACAGTTTACATCTTGGGTCAAGTGGTTTGAGAAACACACCAGGCATGCCTGTGCCCAAAATCCCAAGAGAAGAATGGAGAAGGGATCGTAGTGTAGTCATCTTCCCCGGGGTGTGATTTCTCACTTTCTCTCTCTCTCCTCTATTTGTCTCTGTCTCTTTCCATTGACTGTATACACCCTATAACAGACTATAAAAAATAATAAATACATGTTGTCTATGTTAGTGAGTGGCTCTTTTACCCAGATTTGGGTGTGGAACTAGGAATGTCTTTTTTATGTTTCATTTTATTTCATTTGCTTTACGAACTTGAAATCATTCTGTTTACTCTTAGAAGAGAGTGCTATTATAATTTCAAATATTTTTTATTCAACGTGAGTTATATTGAATGAAAATATTTTAAGACATTAACTTTAACATTTAAAATTCTCAAAGCACAAATGTAATTAGTAAATTTAATGAAAATAAGCTATTAATCCATAGGTTGCACTAAATTGCTTCACTTTTTATTATATTGTGTTTACAGACACCATCATAATTCTGTAATCCTATGTCTTCTACCATTTCCTAAAGAGAAAGATGTTGTTATTTGTATTTCTTGTTCATGGCAAAATTTATTCTCATAATTTGTTTTGTTAAAATTTGGCAAACTAGAGGAAAAGGAAAAAAAAATCTAAATATACTTACTCTTATTTATTCTTTGCATATGTTCACCACCTCCCAGGAAAATTTGGAGATACCTAATAGATGTAAATATTTCTGAAGATTTTAGTAGGTGGATACAGCAAATCAGAACACTTTCCAATGCTAACCTGTAAGGACAAGTTTAGTTTGAGAAATATGTGGTCTAAAGTCAGGTAAAATCTGATATGTTGTTAAATAAAGAACAATAGAAGTAAAAGAAGAATAAGTTGGACATTGAGACCAACACTACCTGTGCTTAGAGGGGTGTCTGTTGTGTTTGTGTTGCTCAGGCTGCTGTCTCCAGGTCCTCGGGGTCTCCAAAGATGACAAGGGAGAGCTATTTGAAGTATTTCAAATAGTCTAGTGGAATTGTACCTGAGTACTCTCTCATATCATTAAGACTCAGATTGTCTCATGGTACACAGAAGTCATGAATCAAAGTTGCATATTTAAACAGAATCAAATTAATTATTGCTATTTCAAAAGCAGAATCCTGAAGGTCAAAAATTGATCAGAAAACGACTCGGGGGTGGAGGAAATTGGGGAAAATAGGGAAGTATACAATCTTAGGAGACTTTTTGGAAGCTCGATACATAATTGTTTTTATTTAGCTCTCTGTTAAGAGAACTTTTACACTCTGTCGAGCTTCATGGACATTGTTGCATTGGTCTCTAGATGATTCTATTATCTTATTTTCCAGGTGAAACAATAGAAGAAACCAGAGTTTAAAGTCGCATTCTTAAGAATTCAACACCCATCCCTCACTCAGAGTAGAACATGGAATTTTATGTTTGAGGTTATGCTTTTCATAGAAGAGCAAAGATTCGGGGAAGGAGGAAGAGAATCTGACGGTCACTAACTTGAGGTAGAGAAGCAACAGAGGGGGAGAGATGAAAAATGTGAGAGTGAAGCCTGCAAACCTTATTACCTGTGGGTCCTCCTGGAAGAATTACAGGGATATTGAAACAGCACAAAATTCCATATCTCTAATTTTTTTTCCCTCTGACCTTGTCTCATATCTCCCAAGATGATAGAGATTTTGCCAAAGTTTAAAATTGACTATTTTTTTAAAAAGGAATTTTGTACATAGGTTCTGTTACCCTCTAAGATGGGCACTTTGGCCATAAAATTGTCCACTCATAGCAAGAGGTGGCCAGAACTGGGGAGGGGAGAACCTCTTAAATGTTCTGTAGGGAGCAATGTTAAAAGGAGAAAGGCCAATTAGGGGAGAAAATACTCCAAGTACTTGCTCTCTGGTGTCATGGTTGTCATGGAATTTTTGTCCCTGATGAGTTCATGCCCAACTTTGCCAAGTGGACTAATTCCCTATTAACCTAGGTCCTTTCATGATCTCAGAATTGCAACTTTTCTCTACTCACCTTGCAGTTATTTGAGATGAACAGGGTGTCTAAATTTAGATATTGTAGTCTGAAACTTTTAGTTTCTAGTTGAAGAACCTGAGCCTAGACATGATAAAGTCTTTGCCCAATATGGCACCAATATATATATATATATTATATATATATATAACATGATAAAAATAAATTAACATGTTTCTTGGTCACAATTGCTTCATTCATTATAGTAATCGTATAAGGCAAATACGGCTTTTTTTTTTTTTTTGGTAAGACATTTTGCTATACAGCACTTACACTTCCCAGAGCAAAAGGGACAGAGATACAGAAAGCGAGAAGTCACCCCACCCCAAGGAGAGATGGAGATACTGCTATCCCTTGTCCTCCATTCCCTTCCTGAGATTTGGGTACGAACATACATATGCCCAGCATGAGTTTCAGGCCAGCAGGTCCAAGATTTGAGCTGCTTTTGGTCATGTGAAAATCCAGTGATGTAAACGCTGTGCTATTTGCTGGCCCCCACAAATATGACTTTATTTCCTAAGTATTAGTGAGGAAGTAGAAGCACTAAGAACTACAATAAACTAATTCATGACAAAGCCATGACGTCGTCGTTACAGCTATGAAATTAGATATAGTCACTTTGGGTTGGATTCTGGTTCTGCTAGTTGGTAGTTGAATGACTTTAGCAAATGAATGCCACCACACTTCAACATTTTTACCTACACAGTGGGACTTAAAATAGTAACTAATACATACAGTTGCTCTTCATAGAATAATATGGAGAAAGATTATGACGCACTTGTAGGCTGTAGTAACATCATGCTTTCTACTTATTAATAGTATATAGCTTGTGTGGTCTTATTTGGAGATCTTTCCAACATATTGCTGCATTGCTAATCCTTAATTAAAACCCTTCATTGAAAATATCTACTTATGTTTGTTCTCACAATTTTTTTTTGAGATATTGAAGGAGAGGAAGCTGATCCATCTTGCCAGTTACTAGGAATAAAGACATATTTTGGACAAGGTCCAGTTTTTAGTTTGATCTGCCTTAGTCAGTATTAGTTCCAAGAAGGAATGAGTAGAGGCAATGAGTTTATGATTTAACTCGTTTCAATTTTTTCCAGATACAGATTTTAATTGACATAATAATTGTACATATCTGTGGGGTACAATATTATTTTCAGTAGAAAAATACAATGTCTATGGATTGAATTAGGGCAGTTATTACTTCCACCATCTCAGCCATTTGTCATTACTGTATGCTATAAAAATTCAAAATCCTCTGAGATATTTAGTAACTTTTTATTAACTGTACTTACTTACCCTACTGTGTTTTATAATTTAAGAAATTCTTCCTCTGATTTGTCTGTTATTTTGTTTTCATTAATCAACATCCCTCTATCCTGCTCCCCTAGCCTTCCTAGCATACAGTAGTCATTCTCCAATTCTCTTATTTATTAAATATATGGTGATTAAATGTAAATAATAAATATATAAAAAGAAATGAACACTATTTTAATAGTCCCAAAAGACTTAATTTCTTCCAGAATTAACTGAAAAGTCCAAGGTGAACTTCTTCCATTTGTGAACCTGTGAAGTCAGAACAAATTACATACTTCCAAAATACAGTTGTGAAACAGGCATGGAATAAGAATTTTTATTCCCAATGGGAAAGAAATAGCAGGCCTTGGGCAAGTCCAAAACCCAGAGAACAGACATTCAATCTTAAAAATTTCATGTGCCATCTCTTGGATGCACTGAGGGGTATTAAGCCCTTAAAGCATCAGGCAGACACGTTCCTTCGCCTGTCTGGACTCAGTAAATGATGCCCCAGCTCTCCCGCCTGAATGTCCTATTTGTAGTTCAGATTGGTGCTACGTCCTGAGAGCTTCTGAGGTCTCAAGAGAAGCCTCTCCCTTGCATTGCCTTTAGACATGGCCCTATGGGGTACTCTCTCCTCTGATTCCAATTTATGCTTGGTACTGCCCTCCTTGATGTTCACTCTTGCAGGTTTTTGCCTGAATTCCTGGGCTTTTTGATGCATCCTTTGAAATGTAGGTGCAGCCTGTCATGCATTCATAGCTCTTGCATTCTATTGATGCATTCTTAAAGATTAGCACCACATGTACCCCCATGTTTACTCAGACACCACTACTGCCCCCTTGAGCAACTAGGACTGCTTGAGTCACAGCTGGAATAACCTGGCTGCAAGGAGCTACAGGCTGTGCAGGGCAGCAAGCTCACCCCATGTCCTTTCCTCAAAACCATTCTGCTCTGTTAGGCTTCGGACTTGGAATGGGAGGGGCAGTCTTCAAGATCTCTGAATTGTCTTTAGGGCTTTTCTCTCATTGATTTCCTTATTAGCATCTAACCCCATTTTATCAGTGTTAATATCTTTCAGAACTGGCATCTTGGTCATACTCTGAGAGTTCTCTGCCAAACACACTTTGTAACTCTGCATGGTCAGGTTGTGAGTTCTCCAAATTTTGCCTTCTGCTTCCCTTACAATGGTTGATTCTACCTTTATTTATCTATATTTTTATTTATATTTTCAGAGGGCACATGTATTTCCAGAGAGAGAGAGAGACACACACACACACAAAGAGAGAGAGAGAGGAGAGAGAGATATACCCCCCAAGTGGGGCATGGTCACACCAGAATCCTTTTTCTTAATTTCTCCATCCCATCAGAATTTTATGCCTGGATGCCTACGTGCCTGGCATATTTTCCAAGCCACTGGTGCTAGGATTTGAAGTACAGTTAGCTATGTGGAATCTGGCTCCCAAACCTGGAACTTAGCCACTGTGATATAGGCCATCTCTCAATTCTATCTTCAAAAGATCTAATCATTATTCTTCCATTTAATAAATACAGTCAACAATAAACATTCATCAGCTTGAGTACTGTGTTGGTTAGAAATTACTTTTACTAGGAAACTTAGATCATCTTTCTTAACTCTGACTTTTGACAATGCCCTAGGACATGGAAATAAAGCTGTCACATTTCATGATACTTTGTAACAATAATGACCTTTCCTCTAGCTCTCAATCTTTTCTTCACTTATATCTGACAGCTCCTCAAAATGGCCTTTCCTGTTCATATTTCTATCAGCATTGTGGTCATAGTGGCTTACTTAATCTACAAAGAGTTCCAGTTATTTTTTTTGCTTCCTTTTCAAAAATTTTATACATTTAATTACTATACATCACTTTGCTTCTCAGTTGAATATACCCGACATGAATACACTTTACACTAGTCGAGCTGCAGATACAAAACACATTATCATGGGCAGATAAAAACCAATTTCTGTGTCCCATAAACTACTTGACTCTTCCACACTTCTCCCACTTTTTCCCACCCTCTTCCCACATTACCACCCAAATCTATAACTATTTTTAATGCTTCTTGTCTTAGCTCGCAGTTTCCACCATAGTCTCTGGACAGAAACATATATTGAGTGGAGACGTCTGATGTCCTTCTTTCATAACCTGACTTATTTCATTAAACAATAAATCTTCCATTTTCATCAACTCTCTATCAAATGCCAGGGTCTTGCTCATTATTTATGGCTGAGTAGTATTTCATAGAGTATATGTGCAATACTTTTCCAATTTATTCATCTGTTCATGGAAATCTGGGCTGGCTCCATATTTTAGCAATTGTGAATAATGCTGCAATAAACATCGATGTGCAAGCAAATTCTGACTGAGCATTCTCCTTTCCCTTGGATAGATACCCAGGAGTGGAACTGCTGAATCATATGGTAGGTCTAATTGTAGATCTTTGCGAAATCTCTGTATTGTACTCCACAATCCTGGACCAATTGTCCACTTTCTTCACTTTTTTTCAGTATAGTGTTTGAAGTCCTAGCCAATGCAATCAGACAAGAAAATGAAATAAAATGCATTAAAATGGGGAAAGAAGAGTTGGAATTACCTTTATTTGGAGAAGACATGATTGTATACATAGAAAATCTAAACGTATCCACTAAAAAATTCTCAAAGTAATAAATGAATACAGTAAAGTGGAAGGATACAAAATGAACTTAGAAAAATCTATAGCATTTTTATATACAAACAGCAAGCAGACAGAGGCAGAACTGAAGAAAGTAATACCACTTACCATAGCCACAAAAAGTGTAATGATGTATAGTGAATGAATGTAAATAAATAAATTTAAATAAAAAAGATAACTAGGAATAAATCTAACCAAGGAAGTCAAAGACCTCTATGCAAAGAAAACTATGAAAATCTTTAAAAACAAAGAAATAGAAAATGACACAAAATGGTGGAAGGCCAACCCTTGTTCCTTGATGGGGAGAATTAACATAATTGAAAGTGTAATCATACCCAAACTAATCTAAATATTAATGCAATCCCTATAAAAAATACAAGAATCTTTGCATCTATGTTCTTCAGAGATATTGGTCTATAGTTTTTTCCTTCCCGGTCCTGTTCTTATCTGTTTTAAGATTAAGGATGACAGAGGCTTCATAGAATGAATTAAGGAAAGATTCACCCTTTTGGATCTTTAGAAATAACTTGAGCCGAATGGGGGTTAACTCTTCTTTGAAAGTTTTATAGAATTCAGAGATGAAGCCATCAGGGTCAGGGCTTTTCTTTGTTGGGAGGTTATTTACTACTGATTCAATCTCCTGGCTTGTTACAGGCTTATTCAGACTTTCTATATCCTCCTAGCTCAGTCTTGGTAGTTTATATGTTCCCAGGAATTTGTCCATCTCATCCAGATTGTCTTGTTTCTTGGCATATAGTTGTTCATAGTATCCTCTAATGATGTTTTGTATTTCTACTATGTCTGTTGTTATATTGCCTGCTTCATTGCAGATTTGATTCACCTGGTTCCATTTTCTCTTCTTCTTAAGTCTCACTAGTGGTATAATGATTTTGTTTATCTTTTCAAAGAAGCAGCTTTTACTTTCATTTATTTTCTGTGTAGTTTGTTTTCTATTTCATTTATTTCTGCTCATATCTTTATTATTTCTGTTCTCCTGGAGTTTTTTGGATTTTCTTGCTTTTGCTTTTCTAATTCTCTAAGGCATGATGTTAGGTGATCCATTTTGTCTTTTTTCCGTATTTCTATTATGTGCACTAATTGCTATGAACTTCCCTCTTATGACTGCTTTAGCAGTGTCCCAAAGATTATGGGAACTCATGTCCTCATTGTCATTGGCTTCCATGAATCTTTTCTTTTCTTTTTTTTTTTCTTTTCTTTTTTCTTTTTTTCGAGAAGTTTTTGCTATAGTGCGCATGAGCTCTCCAGGCAGAGATAGACAGAGAGACAGAAAGTGAGAAATCACCCTCCCCCCCAGGGAGGATGGCCATGCCACAATTCCTTCACCTCAATTCTTCGCTTGGGATCTTGGGCACGCACGTACACATGCCCTGCATGAGTTTTAAGCCACTGGGTCCAGGACATGAACTGTGGTTGACTACATGGCAGTCCAGCGACATAACCATTATGCTAACTGCTGATCCCTCCATGAATCTTTTGATTTCAGTCTTTATTTTTTCAGTAGTTGTGGAGTTATTCAGGAGTAGGTTATTTAGTTTCCATGTATTTGAGTATTTTTGAGGATTTCTCTTGAAGTGAAACAAGTTTAATTCATTCATGGTTGGAGAAGATGCTGGGTATAGTTTCTATGCCTTCGAATCTGTAGAGGCTTGCTTTATGCCCTATGATGTGGTCAATCTTTGAAAAGGTTCCATGTGGGGGTGAGAAAAAAGTGTATTTTGTGGTTTTTGGATGGAAAGTTCTATAGATGTCTGTTAAGTCCATTGATTTATGGTATCATTTAGATGCTTTATCTCTTTATCTATTTTTTTTTGTCTAGATAATCTGTCCAGAGGGGATAGTGCAGTGTTAAGGTCTCCAACAATTAGGGTATTGCAGTCTATCTCCCCTTTAGATTTAACAGTCTTTCCTTCACACATTTGGGTGCTCCTGTGTTAGGTGCATAGATATTTATTATATCTTCTTTATCTATTGATCCTTTTACTACAATATAGTGCCCTTCTTTGTCTCTTCAAACAGTTTTTGTTTTAAAGCCTATTTTGTGAGAAATGAGTATTGCAGCTCTTTTTTGGTTCCCATTTGAATGGAAAACCTTTTTCTAACCCTTTACTTTCAGTCTATGTATGTCTTTACCCACAAGGTGGGTTTCCTGTAGGCAACAGATAGAGGGTTTCTGGTTTTTTTATTTTATTTTATTTTATTTTTAAATTTTTTTTTTATCCATTTACCCAGTCTGTATCTCTTGATTGGAGAATCTAATCCATTAACTTTAAATGTTATTATTGATGTTACAGATCTGTCCCAATGTTTAAGTTGGCCATTGTCTTAGTTGCCCTTTATTCCTTTGTTTCTGTCTGTTAATTCTTTAGTTTTCCTGGAACTGTACTTTCTTCAGGATTTCTTGAATAGCTGGTCTGGTGTTGGTGAATATAGACCCAAAGATTCTCAACAAGATACTGCAAATCATATCCAACAATGAGTCCTTTCTTGTTAATCATCATGTTGTCCTGTTGTGAGCATTGCATACATTCCTACAGAATCCCTCACAGTTCCAAGGATTTTTTTTTTAATCCCGAACCTGGCTTCTACTCCACATTCTGGAGTATCCTGTCTCCTGCTATTACTGTAGCTGATTAAGTGGATATGACGTTCATCCCACAGCCACAATATTCCCCATTTTCTGGTGTCCCAAATCACTTTAAAACTTAGGATGAGTGTCCAACATGAGTGCTGAGTAGTGTTTTCAGGGGATAAAAGAAATGAATATTTTCTGATGAGACTTGAACCTGAAGAGGCAAAAAGAGCAGGCCTTCAGAAGACTGAGTCTACCATGAGAACTTAGAAGTAGTGCTTTCACACTATTTTTCATTTCATTTCAGTTTTTGCTTTTTTAAAGGAATAAATAAATAATTTTGTTGTTTTTTTTCTTCCCCCCTTCCTTCTCTGTTTTCTTTTTTTAAAAATTTTTTATTTCAATTTATTTATTTGCATTCATTCACTATACATCATTACAGCATACAAAATGAGATTTTCCATCCAGAGTACACTGTATATTGTCTCAATCAGGTACATCAACAAACATGTTATTGTCAGCAAATGATCTTCCATTTCTTGTTTTCTGTACGTTTTGCTTTTTTCCCCCCATCCTTGATTCCCTATCTCTTACCCTCTGCCAGCTCCCATTCTCCTCCCACACTGTCTCTGGTATCTATGTTTGCTTTCTATACTGTTTTCCCCCCACATTTTATTGAATCACCAAAGACCCTAATCAATCCAAATACCCTCATAGCAAACACAGGTGACACACACATTTCCATGAACACAAGTCTAACTTTACGCATCCTATAAAGTAGCACCTAGCTGGGGCTACATATC
>NW_006159688.1:411637-413858 GCF_000334495.1 Tupaia belangeri chinensis | reverse complement strand
CTATTTTCTGAATGATCTAGTCTGCTTTTAATACTTTCAAGGGAGATTTTAACTTCTTGTATTATAGACTTAATCTCTAGCAGTTCCGTTTGAGTCTTTTGTAAAGTGTGTAATTCCTCTTTTAGATCTTGCAAGAATTTCCTCATCTTCTGGAACTCATCAACTTCTTTCTCCTTTCTCTTTAGCAGTTCATTATCTCTCTTCTCTTCTATCTCTGTTGGCTTCGACATTATGAATGCTCTAAATTCCTTATCAGACATTTCCATGATTTTCACCGAACTGCTTGTGGATGAAGAAGAGTTAGTCTTTTCCCTTGAAGGAGAGGTATTTTCTTGTTCTCTCATATTTCTTGTGATCCGGTGGTGATTTCTTGTCATCTGATGGATGGTGTGTTTCTTTCAAATTCTTGAAGTTCAGCCGCTAGCTCGTTTGCTGGAGGCTGAATTATCAGTAGGAAATCTTCATTCCCTGAAATATCTAGTTTGCTAGAGCCATGTGTAACCTTCTTCTGAAGGCCCGGCCTCTCCTGCCACTAGCTCATTTGCTGGAGGCTGAATTATTAGTAGAAAATCTTCATTCCCTGAGATATCTAGTTTGCTAGAGCCATGTAGAACCTTCTTCTGAAGGCCCGGCCTCTTCTCCCTTCTCTGTTTTCTTGTCCCTTTTCTTTTCCTCATCGCTTTGCTTCTCAGCCTCCACACACTGAGTGTCTCGACAGGTCTAAGTGAACCATAGCCAAACATCTGAGTACTATTAGGGTCAACATATTCCTCAATTCCCAGTGCATCTGCCTCAAAAAGTTAGAAAAATGGAATATCAAAGAACTTCCAATCACCTCCTGCACATCTTTGAATGATCAGATTGAACTTCTTAAATTAGGAAGAAACAAATAACCCATCAGATGACTAGAAATCAATGCAGAGGCACAAGAAATATGAGAAACCAAGAAATTTCCCCTCCCCCATAGGAAAAGAATACATATTCTTCATCCACAGACAGTACAATGGAATTCACTAAAATTTCTGATACAGAATTTAGAATATTCATAATGACAAAGCCAACAGAGATGGAAGAGAAGAGACACACTGAACTCTAGGAGAGGCAGGAGAAAGGAATCTTCAAGTTTCAGGATGTTAAGTAGTCTTTGGGACATCTGAAAGAAGAAATAAACACCATAAAAAAGAATCAAATGGAACTGTTAGAGATAAACTCAAAACTCCCTTGAAAGCATTTAAAGCAGACTAGATCATACAGAAAATCAAATATCAGATGTAGAAGACAGAATGGCTGAACTAGAAAAATCCACCAAAAAGGATGAGAAAATAGCCTACCCATTAGAATAATATATAAAAAATAGTATATAATATTAGATATCCAAACATCCAGATAATTGGTTTCCTAGAAGGTGAAGAAACTAATAAGGGCATTGATAATCTATTCCATGAAATCCTGGAAGAAAACTATCCAAACCTAGGCATTCAAAGATCCAGACCCAAGAAATACGAAGGACCCCAAATAGAATCAACCCAAGAATATCTTCTCCAAGACACATTATGCCCAGAACAAAACCACAGACAAAGACAAAATACTAAGATTGGCAAGAGAGAAATGTCAAGTTACCTGCAAAGGATATCCCATCAAGCTAATAGCAAACCTCTCAACAGAAATAATACAAGCAAAGAAAGAATGGGAAAATATATTCAAAGTGATGAGTGAAAAACAATTACAACCAAAAATAATATATATGGCATGATTATAAAAAACCTGAAAGTATTTACTAACACCAGGCCAACTCTTCAGAAAGTTCTGAAGGAAGTGCTATTCAAGGAAAACTAAAGACAGACAAAAATAAAAGAACAAAAAATGAGCAAGACGAAGGCCAACTTAATGATAGGGACAAGTTCAGAAATATTAATAATAATGTTGAAAGTTAACTTCCAGGATTTAAACAGAAAGAACAGATCACAGATCGCAAATTCAACAAAAGAGAGATTACATAAGACTAAACTGGTGAACTAGAATTCTATGATTTTTGTCTAAAACAGTACTGGTTATCTTCTATGATTTGTCTTCCAGATTTGGAGTTTGGCTTTCTTTGAGTTGTTACAGTTTCAGCAACTGTTAAATTTTTTTTAAAGAATTATTTTATTGGGAACCAGCAGTTAGCGTAATGGCTATGTTGCTGGACTCCCACGTAGTCGACCGCGGTTCGCGTCCTGGA
>NW_006159688.1:391506-411593 GCF_000334495.1 Tupaia belangeri chinensis | reverse complement strand
AGGAGAATGGAAGAGAAGGGATTGTGGCATGACCATCCCCCCTGGGGGTGATTTCTCGCTTTCTGTCTCTATGTCTCTGTCTGGCGAGCGCACGCGCTGTATAGCGAAAATCTCTCCAAAAAAAAAAAAGAATTATTTTATTTAAATTTGTTTATTTATTTATTTATTTATTTTTATTTAAAATGACCAGAGAGGGATTGGGGGTGGTGGAGGGGAGTGAAATCCAAACCGCCAGTTTTAGGACTTGGACTGCAGTCAGCCTCATTGGAGTCCAGTGCCTTTTATCACCACTGCCACCTGCCAGCTCTTTTCAAAAATTATTTAGTCAAAAAGTTTTTCTCTCTGGGACCAGCAGTTAGTGTAATGGCTATGTCGCTGGACTCCCACGTAGTCGACCGCGGTTCGCATCCCGGACCCGGTGGCTTAAAACTCACGCCGGGCACGTGTGTGTACATGCCCAAGATCCCGAGAGGAGAACGGAGGAGAAGGGATTGTGGCGTGGCTATCCCCCCTGGGGGGGTGATTTCTCGCTTTCTATCTCTCTGTCTCTCTCTGTCTGTCTGGTGAGCACATGTACCCTATAGCAAAAACCTCTCAAAACAAAACAAAACAAAACAAACTTTTCTCTCTTCCTGACTGCTTCGTAATTGGAAAGTATTTGTGAACTTTCTTATTTTGTGGCAGAATTGTTATTTGCATAAGTTCAATAATTCAAATAGTATCTGTTGCCTTGCATCAGAAATTGAATTCTTATGGGACTTTCTGCACATAACTGACCAAATTGAGATTAACATATTTTTTTTTTGCAAATAAGTCAGTTTTTTACCTCTCTTTAGTAAAAGGGAGGATGGAGAGAGAAAAAAAAATGTTTCAGAAGAAAATTACACTGCACTTGTCACTGGTCTATCTTTGTCCATATTTTTAGTTTAAGATCTTTTGTGAATCATTAAAAGGTGAAAAGAAAAGTTTATATGGAAGGGAGGGAGAGGAAAGGGGAAGGAAAAAACAAGTAGAAGTATGCTTAATTGACAAAAAATGAGAAGCTATTAGCTGATGATAATGTATTTAGTAATATCTTTGTCTTGATTGACATGCATGGTATTTGTGCTGGAAAAAGAAATGCTGTACACTGTAAAGATATGTGGTTAAAATGTTAAAAATCCATACATTTCAAGAAAAAGAAATTAAAATAAAATATTTTTTAAAAAGACAAAGAAAAAACAAAGGAACACACCCGGGAACTAAGGGTGAAATTCCTCTCTCAATTCTACAGAATCCACTCCAGTAAAGAGGAACAAGTGAATACTCCAACAGATGACCAGAAATCAGCACAGATTTCAAAGAAACATGAAAAAATGAGGGAGTAACTCTTACCCAGGTGAGTGGAATAGCCCCTCACCAACAATGGACAACAGAGAAATACACAGAAATGTCAGAACAAGAATTCTAAACATCCATACTGACAAAACTCAATAAAATACAAAAGAATACAATCAGTTACAAGAAATGTTAAAATCACTTCAGGACACAAAAAAGGAATTCTGTAAAGAAATAGACACCCTAAAAGAGAATCAAACAGAAATTCTGGAACTGAAAAATACAATACAAGAAATTAAAATCTCCCTAGAAAACATTAACAGCAGATTAAACTATGCAGAAGAAAGAATTTCTGATGGTCAGCAGGTGGCGTGGTGGTTAAGGGTGGTGGACTCCCACATGGTCGACAATGATTCAAGTCCTGGACCTGGTGGCTTGTTTTCTGACTCTCTCTCTCTCTCCCTCACACACACACACACACACACACACACACACACTCCTGTTCTGTTCCTCTCTGGTCAAAAATGTAAAATTAAATAAACAAATAAAGTTAAATAAAATAATTCTTTTTTAAAAAAGGAAGAAAGAATTTCTGATATTAAAGACAAAGTCTCAAACATACACCAAACCACTAAAAAAAAACAAAAAGTAACAGCCAAAAAAAAAATTACAGAAAATTCTAGACACCATGAAACACCCAAATATCAGTATGATGGGTATTCCAGAGCGTAAAGAATCTGCTAGAGGCATGGAAAACCTCTTTCATCAAATACAATCTGAAATTTTCCAAATATAGAGAAATATGGAGAAATTCAGACCCAAGGGGGGAAAACAAAGAACCCAAAAAAGAATCAACACAAAAAGAGCCACCCCCCAGTACATCATAACCAGAGTGGTAAAAATAAAAGACAAAGATAATATTCTAAAAATGGCAAGGGAGAAAGGTTTATTTACTTATAAAGGTTATCCCATTAGGCTAACATCAAACCTCTCAACTGAAATCATGCAGGCAAAGAAAGAATGGAAAGATGTATGCAAATCAAAATTGATTTTGCCTTTTTTTTTTTCTTTTTTGGAGTGGTTTTAGCTATAGGGCATGTGTGCTCGCCAGAAAGACAGAGACAGAGAGACAGAAAGCGCGAAATCATCACCTAAGGGTATGGCCATGCAGCAATCTTCTTCTCCATTCTCCTCTTGGGATCTTGGGCACCCATGGACATGCACCTGGTGTGAGTTTAAGCCACTGGATCTGGGACTCGAACCACAGCCGACTACATGGGAGTCCAGCGACATAGTCATTATGCCAACTGCTGGTCCAATAATTGAAAATGTAGAAATAAATCTAACAAAATAGAGCCAACAGACTTTTGAGAAAGTTCCCAAGACTATCCAGTGGAGAAAATAAAATTTTTTCAATAAAGTTACTGAGAAAACTGGATATCCACCTGCAAAAGATTGAATCTAGATCTTTGTCTCACACCATTGGCAAAAATCAAATAAAAATGTATTAAATTCCTAAATATATAGCCTAAAGGGATAAAAAGCACTTAAGAAGCTATAGGGGAAACAGTTCAAGATATTGAATTATGCAAAAATTTCTTAAATAAGAACGCTCCCCCACCCCGCAGAACATAGACAATGATAGTAAACATTGACAAATGGGATTACATCAAGCTAAAAACCTTTGCACAGTAGAAATAACAGAGAAAATAAACAACCCACAGAATAAAAAAAAAGTTGCAATCTATACCTCTGATAAGGGATTAGTGACTAAAATACATAAGGAAATCAAATACCTCACCTGCAAAAAAGAACCTAACCAGATTAAAATATGGGTAGTACATATAACAGACAACTCTCAAAGGAAAATATGTGAATGACTGAAAAGTACATGAAAAAACTACAGCACCTTTTATCATAGGGAAGTACAAATCAAAACCACAATGAGGTGTTATCTAACCCAAGTCACAATGGCAATGATCAAAAATAATAGCAAATGCTGGAGAGGTTGCAGAGAAGAAGGTATCCTCATGCACTATTCGTGAGAATGCAAATTAGTACAGTCACTGTAAACAAACTGTATGGAGTTTCCTCAAAAAGCTAAAAAAAAGGACTACTGTATAACCCAGTCATCCTACTTTTGGATATTTATCCAAAGACAACAAATTACATGTCAGAGAGATATCTGCAGATGCATATTTATTGCAGCATTCTTCATAATAGCTAAGGCATGGAATCAACCTAAGCGCCCAACAATTGATCAAGAGATGAGAAAATGTGGAACCTACATCCAATGGAATAGTGCTCAGATATTAAGAGGAATGTTATCCTATCACTTGCCACAAGTGGAAAACCTTAGAAGATATACTTCTAAGTGAAATAAGAACAAACACTGTATGTTCCCATTAACATATACTGAATGTTCGCACTGTGCGGTGGAAATGGAAAGACTAGGTGACTTAGACATAGAAGGAGCAACGGTAGATACCACAGACTGCCAGGGAGAGAGGAGAAGGGGAAGAGTTGAGAGGACGGAATTAGGGAAAAAAATGATCAACACAAATAAGAATGCATGTAAGCAAGGCAAGTGAGTTACGGAATGATGTACCAGAACAGAATTAAAAAGGACTTACTTCTCCAATCTAATACATACAAAAATATAATAATAAAAAAGCCCTCATAAAATGCACATGGAAGTTGTACAACATAACATAAAACTTTGGTTGAAGATGATGAATAGGGTGAATATAAATTTACTTGATTTTTTTTTGAGAGGTTTTAGCTGTAGGGTGCATACACTCGCCAGACAGAGAGAGAGAGGAGAGAGAGAGAGAGAGAAAGTGAGAAATCAACCCCCAAGGTGGATGGCCATGCCGCAATCCCTTCTCCTCCATTCTCTTGGGATCTTGGGCACGAATGCACACGCGCCCGGCGTGAGTTTTAAGTCACCGGGTCCGGGACACGAACCGCGGTCGACTACGTGGGAGTCCAGCGACATAGCCATTACGCTAACTGCTGGTCCCTAAATTTACTTGATTATCACACACTGTATCATTCTTTGAAAAACCACACTGTACCCCACAAAGATGTACAATCATATGCAAGTCAGAAACTAAAATTAAAAAGAGAAATCAGTATTTCAAAACAAACATCTATACTTGTGTCAGGGAGCCAAATATCCTCTATGCATATTTCATTAGTTCTTTAGCATGGGGTGAGCCCTCACATTCTCTTGAATGTTATACAATTTTCTCATCTCTTATTCCTGCCCAGGGCAAACTTGTGAAAGATTTGGCAAAAATGTCAAGCACCTCTTTATTGATAACCCTTAATTAACAGAATAATTCATGTAACTCTACTAGAAATGAAAACCTAAGACAAGATTAAGAATGCAGTGATTCTTCAAAGCTAATATGTAAATGTAATGACTTCTTGTTTATTTTGGTTTGTTCAAGTCTGGGCAATCCAGCAAATCAATAGGCAATGTCCTTACATATCTTGGTTCTCTATTTACTATAAAGTTGGGACTGTAAGTATTTTTGCTTTTTTAAAAGAAGACTAACTGGCTAAAATTAAAACAATCTATACCACTATTTATGTCCTCTGCCAGCCCTTGCAGCTTCCTAGAAAATATTAGTAATAAAGTCAATTATTTAATCATCCATTGAATCACTCTACATAATCATAAAACTCTAGGACACAGAATATTGAACATGGACAAGAAGAAAGAAATGTGTACCAATTTCTCATATTTGTTCTTACTCTCTGTAGCATTGGCTGTTTGGTGACCCTGTTATTGCAATGAACTCATGAAGGTCCTTTTACACCTAATTTGGACACATACTTAAAATATCAGAAACAATTTGTAGTGTGCTTCATCAGTTCCATCAATCAAGAGTTAATGTCCTGAGTTTAATGGGGAACAAAAAGAGCAGTAAGTCCCACAATCTCAGATATTGTTACTCAATTTGAATAGAGTGAATTATCGTCTTCCATGATTAATCCTCATTGGGCACTACTTACAATGATTTGAATCATCAGACTCACAATTAAATGACCATGGATGCACCATATCCTTCTTTCTCCCTCTTTTTATAATTCTAATAATCCCTATCCTTAAGCTATAACCAGTGAAAGTAAGAATATGGCAAAAGCTTATAAATTGATTAGCATTGTCAGCAGTCCTAGATAAACATTAGCTACCTCAGATTGGTCTTTCCAGGGGCCACAACCAGGCCAAGTAATATACTTTTCAACAGGAGATCCCCTTGATCTTTCATTTCCACCCATTTACAAAGTTGTCAGTGGTCACCATTATGTCTTTTTTTAAATTTTTTTGAGAGGTTTTTGCTATAGGGCATGTGCGCTCACCAGATGGACAGAGAGAGAGAGACAGAGAGACAGAAAGCGAGAAATCACCCCCCAGGGGGAATGGCCACGCCGCAGTCCCTTCTCCTCCATTCTCCTCTTGGGATCTTGGGCATGCATGCACACATGCCCGGCGTGAGTTTTAAGCCACCGGGTCCTGGACTCGAACCGTGGTTGACTACGTGGGAGTCCAGCGACATAGCCATTACGCAAACTGCTGGTCCCACCATTATGTCTTAATTATGGCTATCATGTTATTTGGGAGACAAGTTTGCCAGGCTCCCTAGGGCCTCTGCTATGCATCTCTTATCTAAGAGGGAGGCCTGAGTGAATTATATTCCACCTCAGAAGAAAAGATAAGCAGAGTTCCTAAACCTTGCAGTCTGACAAATAGGTGTGTATAGATGAGTAAGTGATGAGGCTAGTACAGATATAGGATTAAATAATGAATCTCTAGGATTCAAGACATGGAGTATCTATCCATTGAATCAGCTGTTGGTTTATAGTCATGTTGAAGCTGAAATGAAGTCTCCTTTGTCCAAAATCAGTACCAAATTTCTTATATTCCATTAACATGCATATTATTGTGGCTAAAATGACACTCACAAGCCAAATCTGTCAGAAGTCTAAAAATATGTGACCTTAGAGGGTTACTCTCTGTTCTTTTGTAACCTCCTCATGGCATCTTTGATTTCCTTGTTCCTCAGACTATAAATCAAGGGGTTCAACATGGGAATGATCACCGTGTAGAAGACTGACGCAAATCGGTCAAAGCTGGAAGAACCACCAGAGCTAGAACTCAAATAGACAAATATACTTGAACTGTAGAAGAGGGAAACAGCTGTCAGATGAGAAGCACAGGTGTTGAAAGTCTTTAATCTGCTTTTAGCTGATGTGATCTTCATAATAGAGACAACAATGTAACCATAGGATACCATGATAACTAGGGCACTTGTTACTCCAAGCATCATTGTTAATACAGCAAGCATAACTTGTACAAAGAAAGTGTCACTGCAGGACAGGATTATGAGTTGGGGCAAGTCACAGAAAAAGTGCCTGATAACATTGGGTCCACAGAAGTGGAGCTGAAACAAAGCACATATTTGAGATAAAGCAGCGGTGAGTCCAGTCATGTAGGATCCCAGCACCATCCGGGCACACAGGGTGGGTGACATGATTGATGAATACAGAAGTGGCTTACAAATGGCAGCATAGCGGTCATAAGCCATGGCCATCATGAGGCAAGACTCACTCAGTCCCATTGTTGAGAAGACAAGATACTGGACAATGCAACCCACAAAGGTGATAGTCTGCTGCTCCTGGAAGAAGTTGGAGAGCATTTTGGGGACTGTGGAGGTGACATAGCAGGCATCTATGAAGGACAGATTACTGAGGAAGAAATACATGGGTGTGTGGAGGTGGGAATCCATCCGTATTAAAACAATGAGGCCCAGGTTCCAGGTCAGAGCTGTAATGTAGATTCCCAGAAATAGAACGAAGAGCACTACTATGACTCTGGGAAAATCTGAGAATCCCAGGAGGATGAAATAGGTGATCTCTGTAATGTTTGTTGAGCCAGTCATTGACTTAGTGCTCCTAATATCAGAAAGAATACAAAATAATTCACTGCTATCTCATGAATTACCCATATTACTATTATCCCCAGTGTCACTCTTTTCCTCTCGTGAGCAGTGGAAAAAAAAAAACAAAAAACAAAAACACTTCACTTTTCTAGTGGGAAGACCTTAGCTTTTCTTCTTGGACTGTCAACAAATACCTGCTCAGTGCTTCAGGTTCTCTGTTAATTTATGGAGTCTCATGAGGATTTTAAAATGCTGACTGGTTCCTTTTTTAAAAAGTGCCATAGAAATACTAAGATCATTACATGAAAGATAGAGGGAATTGACTAAAATAAAAGCTCTTAGAAGGCCTCTGTTCATTATACGATGGTCTCCAAAAAGTTTATGGACAAATAAAATTAAAATACTAATTTATTTTCTTTACTCCCCCTATATTGATACATGTATTTTTTATAATATGCTTTTTCCATTAACTTTGTGAAGACCCCCTTCTATAACTGCTGTTGTAATCATGAAAGCTTATAAAATTTGAAATAGTTCCAACAAAATTTGTAATAGTCCTTGTACCTAAATTACTACCTAAATAGACCTTTAAAATATGCTCTATCTTTATGAAGAAAAATATGTACACCATTTAAAATATTTTTTCCCACTAAAGAATTTAACATTTACAAAAATGTCTGGAAAATAATGCCATAATTTATACTTTTGATAATATTTTAGGAGGTCAGAGGCATGTATGTCCAATGAAGTTATGGAATGTGAGTCTATGTATTATAGTTTCTTCATACATTCACCTATGGATGGACACCTTGTTTCCATATATTGGTTGTTTATTATCAATAATGCTGCAATGAATAAGGGAGTGAAGACATGTTTTACCTTTTTTTAAAAAAAAGTTTTGCCAGAGGATGCACGTGCAGAGCAGACAGAGACAGGGAAAGTGAGAAAGCATGTCCTCTTGGAGAATGATTATGCTGCAATCCCTTCTCCTCCAGCTCTCTACCATGTTAGGATTTTGGCCACATGCTCACAGGCCTAGTGTATTTCTATAGCCTCCAGGTCTGGGACTGGATCTGTGTAGACCATGTGGGATCCAGCTGCCTTAACCACCATGTCATAGGCTGGCCTGAGTGTAGACATCTTTGGGAAGTAGTGATTTCATTTCCTTTGTGTATATAACCAAAAGAGGAATTTGGGGTTCCTCTTTGACTTGTTGACTCTCTGAAGTTTAAAGAATCATTAATGTCTCTTTGTTTTCATTGCCTCATTTATCAATGGAACTAGGAATAATTATCATCTCATGGCTGTTGCAGGGATGAATGACACAAAAGCCTTACCACAGTAAAAGTTCAAAATAACTTAGCGATTATTCTTGTCATCACTTTTCTCTTTGAAAGGGAATACAAGAAGAATTAATATTGAAGCACCAAGGCACTCTCAAAATTATTTCCTAAATTCAATGGTCCTTAATCATAGACTTGAGAATATTATAAAGAAATGATTTATTTATTTCTATCTTGTAGTATATTATGCTCACGCAGCCAGCTGAATTGTAAAGTACTGTGGCCACTTTTGGTGTTTCACCACTGCCAAGTAACTTCAAACTTGAACGCTTAGTATATACAGTATATAAAATAGTGGAGATATTTATGATTCAGAACTAAGCCTGGGGACCAGCAGGTGGTGTGGAGGTAAAAGTTGTTCTATCTCACATGGAGAACTGCACAGTTTACATCTTGGGTCAAGTGGTTTGAGAAACACACCAGGCATGCCTGTGCCCAAAATCCCAAGAGAAGAATGGAGAAGGGATCGTAGTGTAGTCATCTTCCCCGGGGTGTGATTTCTCACTTTCTCTCTCTCTCCTCTATTTGTCTCTGTCTCTTTCCATTGACTGTATACACCCTATAACAGACTATAAAAAATAATAAATACATGTTGTCTATGTTAGTGAGTGGCTCTTTTACCCAGATTTGGGTGTGGAACTAGGAATGTCTTTTTTATGTTTCATTTTATTTCATTTGCTTTACGAACTTGAAATCATTCTGTTTACTCTTAGAAGAGAGTGCTATTATAATTTCAAATATTTTTTATTCAACGTGAGTTATATTGAATGAAAATATTTTAAGACATTAACTTTAACATTTAAAATTCTCAAAGCACAAATGTAATTAGTAAATTTAATGAAAATAAGCTATTAATCCATAGGTTGCACTAAATTGCTTCACTTTTTATTATATTGTGTTTACAGACACCATCATAATTCTGTAATCCTATGTCTTCTACCATTTCCTAAAGAGAAAGATGTTGTTATTTGTATTTCTTGTTCATGGCAAAATTTATTCTCATAATTTGTTTTGTTAAAATTTGGCAAACTAGAGGAAAAGGAAAAAAAAATCTAAATATACTTACTCTTATTTATTCTTTGCATATGTTCACCACCTCCCAGGAAGAAAATTTGGAGAAGAATACTTGATAGATGTAAATATTTCTGAAGATTTTAGTAGGTGGATACAGCAAATCAGAACACTTTCCAATGCTAACCTGTAAGGACAAGTTTAGTTTGAGAAATATGCAGTCTAAAGTCAGGTAAAATCTGATATGTTGTTAAATAAAGAACAATAGAAGTAAAAGAAGGATAAGTTGGACATTGAGACCAACACTACCTGTGCTTAGAGTGGTGTCTGTTGTGTTTGTGTTGCTCAGGCTGCTGTCTCCAGGTCCTCGGGGTCTCCAAAGATGACAAGGGAGAGCTATTTGAAGTATTTCAAGTAGTCTAGTGGAATTGCACCTGAGTACTCTCTCATATCATTAAGACTCAGATTGTCTCATGGTACACAGAAGTCATGAATCAAAGTTGCATGTTTAAACAGAATCAAATTAATTATTGCTATTTCAAAAGCAGAATCCTGAAGGTCAAAAATTGATCAGAAAAGGACTTGGGGGTGGAGGAAATTGGGGAAAATAGGGAAGTATACAATCTTAGGAGACTTTTTGGAAGCTCGGCACATAATTGTTTTTATTTAGCTCTCTGTTAAGAGAACTTTTACACTCTGTCGAGCTTCATGGACGTTGTTGCATTGGTCTCTACATGATTCTTTTTTTTAGAGAGGTTTTTGCTATAGGGCGTGTGCGCTTGCCAGACAGACAGAGAGAGACCTAGAGACAGAAAGCGAGAAATCACCCCCCAGGGGGGATGGTCACGCCGCAATCCTTTCTCCTCCATTCTTCTCTCGGGATCTTGGGCACGCACGCACACATGCCCGGTGTGAGTTTTAACCCACCGCATCTGGTACGCAAACCACGGTCAACTACGTGGGAGTCCAGCAACATAGCCATTACGCTAACTGCTGGTTCCCGATGATTCTATTATCCCAATTTCCAGGTGAAACAATAGAAGAAAATAGAGTTTAAAGTCACATCCTTAAGAATTCAACACCCATTCCTCACTCAGAGTAAAACATGGAATTTTATGTTTGAGGTTATGCTTTTCACTGAAGAGCAAAGATTTGGGGAAGGAGGAAGAGAATCTGACGGTCACTAACCTGAGGAAGAGAAGTAAACAGAGAGGGAGAGATGAAAAATGTGAGAGTGAAGACTGCAAACCTTATTACCTGTGGGTCCTCCTGGAAGAATTACAGGGATATTGAAACAGCACAAAATTCCATATCTCTAATTTTTGCTCTCTGACCTTGTCTCATATCTCCCAGGAAGATAGAGATTTTGCCAACGATTAAAATTGACTATTTTTTCCCAAAAGAATTTTGTAAATGGGTCCTGTTACACTCTAAGATGGGCACTTTGGCCATGAAATTGTCTGTCCTCTCATAAGAGATGGCCAGATACAGGGAGGTGAGAACCTCTTAAATGTGCTGCAGAGAGCAATGTTAAAAGGAGAAAGGCCAATTAGGGTAGAAAATACTCCAAGTACTTGCTCTCTGGTGTCATGGTTGTCATGGAATTTTTGTCCCTGATGAGTTCATGCCCAACTTTGCCAAGTGGACTAATTCCCTATTAACTTAGGTCCTTTCATGATCTCAGAATTGCAACTTTTCTCTACTCACCTTGCAGTTATTTGAGATGAACAGAGTGACTAAATTTAGATATTGTAGTCTTAAAACTTTTAATTTCTAGTTGAAGAACCTGAGGCTAGAAATGATAAAGTCTTTGCCCAATATGACACAGCTAATATAAATATGTATATATATAATATTTATAGATATAACATGATAAGAATAAATTAACATGTTCCTTGCCACAAATTGCTTCATTCATTATAGTAATCGTATAAGGCAAATATGGCTTTTTTTTTGGTAAGACATTTTGCTATACAACACTTACACTCCCCAGAGGAAAAGGGACAGAGAGACAGAAAGTGAGAAGTCACCCCACCCCAAGGAGAGATGGAGACACTGCTATCCCTTGTCCTCCATTCCCTTCCTGAGATTTGGGTACGAACATACACATGCCCAACATGAGTTTCAAGCCAGCAGGTCCAATTTGAACTGCTTTTGGCCATGTGAAAATCCAGTGATGTAAACACTGTCCCATTTGCTGGTCCCCAGAAATATGACTTTACTTCCTAAGTATTAGTGAGGGAGTAGAAGCACTAAGAACTACAATAAACTAATTCATGACAAAGCCATGACGTCATTATAGCTATGAAAGTAGATATTGTCAGTTTGGGTTGGATTCTGGTTCTGCTGGTTGGTGGTTGAATGACTTTAGCAAATCAATGCCCCAACATTTCAACATTTTGAACTTCAACCTACACAATGCAACTTATAATAGTAACTAATACATACAGTTACTCTTCGTAGAATAATATGGAAAAAGATTATGACGCACTTGTAGGCTATAGTAACATCATACCTTCTACTTATTAATAGTATATAGTTTGTGTGGTCTGATTTGGAGATCTTTTCAACATATTGCTGCATTGCTAATCCTTAATTAAAACCCTTCATTGAAAATATCTACTTATGTTTGTCTTCACAATTTTTTTTTTGAGATATTGAAGGAGAGGAAGATGATCCATCTTGCCAGTTACTAGGAATAAAGACATGCTTTGGACAAGGTCCCATTCTTAGTTTGATCTGCTTTAGTCAATATTAGTTCCATGAAGAAAGAGAAGAGTAGAGGCAATGAGTTAATGACTTAATTCTTTTCAATTTTTTCCAGATACAAATTTTAATTGACATAATAATTGTACATATCCGTGGGGTACAATATTATTTTCAGTAGAAAAATACAATGTCTATGGATTGAATTAGGGCAGTTATTACTTCCACCATCTCAGCCATTTGTCATTACTGTATGCTATAAAAATTCAAAATCCTCTGAGATATTTATTGAAGTTTTTATTAACTGCACTTACCCTACTCTGTTTTACAATTTAAGAAATTCTTCCTCTTATTTGTCTGTAATTTTGTTTCCATTAATCAACATCCCTCTATCCTGCTCCCCTAGCCTTCCTAGCCTATAGTAGTCATTCTCCAATTCTCTTCTTTATTAAATATATGGTGATTAAATGTAAATAATAAATATATAAAAAAGAAATTAGCAGTATGTTAATAGTCCCAAAAGATTTAATTTCTTTCAGTGGAGGTAAAAGTTGTTCTATCTCACATGGAGAACTGCACAGTTTACATCTTGGGTCAAGTGGTTTGAGAAACACACCAGGCATGCCTGTGCCCAAAATCCCAAGAGAAGAATGGAGAAGGGATCGTAGTGTAGTCATCTTCCCCGGGGTGTGATTTCTCACTTTCTCTCTCTCTCCTCTATTTGTCTCTGTCTCTTTCCATTGACTGTATACACCCTATAACAGACTATAAAAAATAATAAATACATGTTGTCTATGTTAGTGAGTGGCTCTTTTACCCAGATTTGGGTGTGGAACTAGGAATGTCTTTTTTATGTTTCATTTTATTTCATTTGCTTTACGAACTTGAAATCATTCTGTTTACTCTTAGAAGAGAGTGCTATTATAATTTCAAATATTTTTTATTCAACGTGAGTTATATTGAATGAAAATATTTTAAGACATTAACTTTAACATTTAAAATTCTCAAAGCACAAATGTAATTAGTAAATTTAATGAAAATAAGCTATTAATCCATAGGTTGCACTAAATTGCTTCACTTTTTATTATATTGTGTTTACAGACACCATCATAATTCTGTAATCCTATGTCTTCTACCATTTCCTAAAGAGAAAGATGTTGTTATTTGTATTTCTTGTTCATGGCAAAATTTATTCTCATAATTTGTTTTGTTAAAATTTGGCAAACTAGAGGAAAAGGAAAAAAAATCTAAATATACTTACTTTTATTTATTTTTGGCATGTGTTCACCACCTCCCAGGAAAATTTGGAGAAGAATACTTGATAGATGTAAATATTTCTGAAGATTTTAGTAGGTGGATACAGCAAATCAGAACACTTTCCAATGCTAACCTGTAAGGACAAGTTTAGTTTGAGAAATATGCAGTCTAAAGTCAGGTAAAATCTGATATGTTGTTAAATAAAGAACAATAGAAGTAAAAGAAGGATAAGTTGGACATTGAGACCAACACTACCTGTGCTTAGAGTGGTGTCTGTTGTGTTTGTGTTGCTCAGGCTGCTGTCTCCAGGTCCTCGGGGTCTCCAAAGATGACAAGGGAGAGCTATTTGAAGTATTTCAAGTAGTCTAGTGGAATTGCACCTGAGTACTCTCTCATATCATTAAGACTCAGATTGTCTCATGGTACACAGAAGTCATGAATCAAAGTTGCATGTTTAAACAGAATCAAATTAATTATTGCTATTTCAAAAGCAGAATCCTGAAGGTCAAAAATTGATCAGAAAAGGACTTGGGGGTGGAGGAAATTGGGGAAAATAGGGAAGTATACAATCTTAGGAGACTTTTTGGAAGCTCGGCACATAATTGTTTTTATTTAGCTCTCTGTTAAGAGAACTTTTACACTCTGTCGAGCTTCATGGACGTTGTTGCATTGGTCTCTACATGATTCTTTTTTTTAGAGAGGTTTTTGCTATAGGGCGTGTGCGCTTGCCAGACAGACAGAGAGAGACCTAGAGACAGAAAGCGAGAAATCACCCCCCAGGGGGGATGGTCACGCCGCAATCCTTTCTCCTCCATTCTTCTCTCGGGATCTTGGGCACGCACGCACACATGCCCGGTGTGAGTTTTAACCCACCGCATCTGGTACGCAAACCACGGTCAACTACGTGGGAGTCCAGCAACATAGCCATTACGCTAACTGCTGGTTCCCGATGATTCTATTATCCCAATTTCCAGGTGAAACAATAGAAGAAAATAGAGTTTAAAGTCACATCCTTAAGAATTCAACACCCATTCCTCACTCAGAGTAAAACATGGAATTTTATGTTTGAGGTTATGCTTTTCACTGAAGAGCAAAGATTTGGGGAAGGAGGAAGAGAATCTGACGGTCACTAACCTGAGGAAGAGAAGTAAACAGAGAGGGAGAGATGAAAAATGTGAGAGTGAAGACTGCAAACCTTATTACCTGTGGGTCCTCCTGGAAGAATTACAGGGATATTGAAACAGCACAAAATTCCATATCTCTAATTTTTGCTCTCTGACCTTGTCTCATATCTCCCAGGAAGATAGAGATTTTGCCAACGATTAAAATTGACTATTTTTTCCCAAAAGAATTTTGTAAATGGGTCCTGTTACACTCTAAGATGGGCACTTTGGCCATGAAATTGTCTGTCCTCTCATAAGAGATGGCCAGATACAGGGAGGTGAGAACCTCTTAAATGTGCTGCAGAGAGCAATGTTAAAAGGAGAAAGGCCAATTAGGGGAGAAAATACTCCAAGTACTTGCTCTCTGGTGTCATGGTTGTCATGGAATTTTTGTCCCTGATGAGTTCATGCCCAACTTTGCCAAGTGGACTAATTCCCTATTAACTTAGGTCCTTTCATGATCTCAGAATTGCAACTTTTCTCTACTCACCTTGCAGTTATTTGAGATGAACAGAGTGACTAAATTTAGATATTGTAGTCTTAAAACTTTTAATTTCTAGTTGAAGAACCTGAGGCTAGAAATGATAAAGTCTTTGCCCAATATGACACAGCTAATATAAATATGTATATATATAATATTTATAGATATAACATGATAAGAATAAATTAACATGTTCCTTGCTCACAATTGCTTCATTCATTATAGTAATCGTATAAGGCAAATATGGCTTTTTTTTTGGTAAGACATTTTGCTATACAACACTTACACTCCCCAGAGGAAAAGGGACAGAGAGACAGAAAGTGAGAAGTCACCCCACCCCAAGGAGAGATGGAGACACTGCTATCCCTTGTCCTCCATTCCCTTCCTGAGATTTGGGTACGAACATACACATGCCCAACATGAGTTTCAAGCCAGCAGGTCCAATTTGAACTGCTTTTGGCCATGTGAAAATCCAGTGATGTAAACACTGTCCCATTTGCTGGTCCCCAGAAATATGACTTTACTTCCTAAGTATTAGTGAGGGAGTAGAAGCACTAAGAACTACAATAAACTAATTCATGACAAAGCCATGACGTCATTATAGCTATGAAAGTAGATATTGTCAGTTTGGGTTGGATTCTGGTTCTGCTGGTTGGTGGTTGAATGACTTTAGCAAATCAATGCCCCAACATTTCAACATTTTGAACTTCAACCTACACAATGCAACTTATAATAGTAACTAATACATACAGTTACTCTTCGTAGAATAATATGGAAAAAGATTATGACGCACTTGTAGGCTATAGTAACATCATACCTTCTACTTATTAATAGTATATAGTTTGTGTGGTCTGATTTGGAGATCTTTTCAACATATTGCTGCATTGCTAATCCTTAATTAAAACCCTTCATTGAAAATATCTACTTATTTTTGTCTTCACAATTCTTTTTTTGAGATATTGAAGGAGAGGAAGATGATCCATCTTGCCAGTTACTAGGAATAAAGACATGCTTTGGACAAGGTCCCATTCTTAGTTTGATCTGCTTTAGTCAATATTAGTTCCATGAAGAAAGAGAAGAGTAGAGGCAATGAGTTAATGACTTAATTCTTTTCAATTTTTTCCAGATACAAATTTTAATTGACATAATAATTGTACATATCCGTGGGGTACAATATTATTTTCAGTAGAAAAATACAATGTCTATGGATTGAATTAGGGCAGTTATTACTTCCACCATCTCAGCCATTTGTCATTACTGTATGCTATAAAAATTCAAAATCCTCTGAGATATTTATTGAAGTTTTTATTAACTGCACTTACCCTACTCTGTTTTACAATTTAAGAAATTCTTCCTCTTATTTGTCTGTAATTTTGTTTCCATTAATCAACATCCCTCTATCCTGCTCCCCTAGCCTTCCTAGCCTATAGTAGTCATTCTCCAATTCTCTTCTTTATTAAATATATGGTGATTAAATGTAAATAATAAATATATAAAAAAGAAATTAGCAGTATGTTAATAGTCCCAAAAGATTTAATTTCTTTCAGAATTAACCCAAAAGACCAAGGTGAACTTCTTCCATTTGTGAACCTGTGAAGTCAGAACAAATTACATACTTCCAAAATACAGTTGTGAAACAGGCATGGGGTGGGAATTTTCATTCCCAATGAGAAAGAAATAGCAGGCCTCAAGCAAGTCCAAAACCCAACAGAACAAACATTCAGTCTTAAAAATTCCATGTGCAGGGATCAGCAGATGGCACAATGGTTACAGACTCCCACATAGTAGTAAACAGCAGTTCGAATCCCAGATCCGCAGGCTTAAAACATTCAGCACACATGTCAAAATCCCGAGATGAGATCCTAGAACGTATTGCAGCATGCCCATCCAATCTGGAGAGTGATTTCTCACTTTCTGTCTCTCTGTTTTGCTCTGTCTCTCTGGCTAGGGCACATGCCCTATAGCAAAAACCTCTACCAAAAAAAAAAAAAAAAAAGAAAGAAAATAAATCCATGTGCCATCTCTTAGATGCACTGAGGGGTATTAAACCTTTAAAGCATCAGGCAGCCACATTCCCTGACTTGTCTGGGCTCAGTAAATGATGCCCCAGCTTGCCCCAGCTGAATGTCCTATTTGCAGTTCAGACTGGTGCTGCATGCTGATAGATTCTGAGGTCTCAAGAGCAGCCCCTCCACTACATCTCCTTTAGACATGGCCCTATGGGGTACTCTCTCCTCTGCTTCCAATTTATGCTTGGTTCTGCCCTCCTTGAGGCTCACTCTTGCAGGTTTTTGCCTGAATTCCCAGGCTTTTTGAGTCATCCTTTGAAATGTAGGTGCAGCCTGTCATGCATTCATAGCTCTTGCATTCTACTGATACATATTTGCAAAATTAGCACCACATGTAAACCCACGTTTACTCAGACACTGCTACTGTCACCACCTTGGCTTACACACTGTGCACTTTGGATTGGCTGCTTGAGCAACTAGAACTGCTTGAGTCACACCTGGAATAACCTGGCTGCAAGGAGCTATATATAGGCTTTGCAGGGCAGCAAGCTCATCCCAGGTCCTTTCCTCAAAACCATTCTGCTCTGTTAGACTTTGGACTTGGAATGGGAGGAGCAGTCTTAAAGATCTCTGAATTGTCCTTAGGCTTTTCTCACATTGATTTCCTTATTAGCATCTAACCCCATTTTATTAGTGTTAATATCTTTCAGAACTGGCATCTTGGCCATATTCTGAGAGTTCTCTGCCAAACACACTTTATAACTCTGCATGGTCAGGTTGTGAGTTCTCCAAATTTTACCTTCTTCTTCCCTTATAATGGTCGATTCTACCTTTATTTATCTATATTTTTATTTATATTTTCAGAGAGCACAAGCATTTCCAGAGAGAGAGAGAGAGAGAGAGAGAAAGAGAGAGAGAGAGAGAGAGAGAGAGAGAGAGATATCCCCCAAGTAGGGCATGGCCACACGACAATCCTTTTCCTTAATTTCTCCATTCTTCATCCCTTCAGAATTTTATGCCTGGATGCCTATGTGCTTGACATATTTTCCAAGCCACTGGTGCTAGGATTTGAAGTGCAGTTAGCTGTGAGGAATCTGGCTCCCAAACCTGGAGCTTAGTCACTATGATATGGGCCAGTTCTCAATTCTATCTTTAAATGATCTAATCATTATTCTTTCATTTAATAAATACAATCTACAATAACTATTCAGTGGCTTGAGTACTGTGTTGGTTAGAAGTTGCCACATTTCATGATACTTTGCAATAATGACCTTTCCTCTAGCTCTCAATCTTTTCTTCACTTATATCTGACATCTCCTCAAAATGGCCTTTCCTATTCATATTTCTATCAGCATTGTGGTCATAGTGGCTTACTGAATCTCTAAAGAGTTCTAGTTATTTTTTTTTGCTTTATTTTTAAAAAATGTTATACATTTACTTACTATAAATCACTTTGCTTGTGAGTTAAATATACCCAACATAAATACACTTCACATTAGTCTAGCTGCAGATATAAAACATATTATCATAGACAGATAATAACCAATTTCTGTGTCCCATAAATGACTTGCCTCTCTCACCCTTCTCCCAATTTATCCCACCCACTTCCCACATTGCCACCCAAATCTATAACCATTTTTAATGCTTCTGTGTCTTAGCTCTCATTTTCCACCATAGTCTTTGGACAGTAATACATATTTTTTTTGGAGAAATTTTCGCTATAGGGCGCGTGAGCTCACCAGACAGACAGAGAGAGACAGAGAGACAGCGAGAAATCACCCCCCAGGGGGGATGGTCACGCCGCAATCCCTTCTCCTTCATTCTTCTCTCGGGATCTTGAGCATGCACACACATGCACCTGGCATGAGTTTTAAGCCACCGGGCCGGGACGCGACTCGCAGTCGACTACGTGGGAGTCCAGCTACATAGCCATTACGCTAACTGCTGGTTCCCGACAGTAATACATATTGAGTGGAGATATCTGATGTCTCTTTTTCATAGCCTGGTTTGTTTCATTCAACAACATATCTTCCATTTTCATCCACTGTCTATCAAATGCCAGAGTCTTGCTGTTTGTAGTATTTCAGACTATATGTTCCAAATTTTTCCAATTTATTCATCTGTTCATGGAAATTTGGGTTAGCTCCATATTTTAGCAATTGTGAATAATGCTGCAATAAACACCAATGTGCAAACAAATTCTGACTGAGCATTCTCCTTTCCTTTGGATAGATACCCAGGAGTGGAACTTCTGAATCATATGGTAGTTCTAATTGTAGATATTTGAGAAATCTCCATATTGTACTCCACAGTCCTGGACCAATTGCCCACTTTATCCACTCCTTTTCAGTATAGTGCTAGAAGTCCTAGCCAATGCAATCAGGCAAGAACATGAAATAAAAAAACATTAATATAGGGAAAAAAGAGTCGGAATTATCTTTATTTGCAGAAAACAGGATTGTATACATAGAAAATCTAAACGTATCCACTAAAATTTTTCTGAAAGTACTAAATGAAAACAGTGAAGTGGAAGGATACAAAATCAAATTAGAAAAATCTATAGCATTTTTATATACAAACAGCAAGCAGATAGAGGCAGAACTGAAGAAAGTTAATACCACTTACCATAGGCAGAAAAAGTATAACTAGGAATAAATCTAACTAATCTAAATATTAATGCAATCCCTATTAAAAATATAAGAATCTTTACATCTATATTTATCAGAGATATTGGCCCATAGTTTTCCTTCCTGGTCCTGTCCTTACCTGTTTTAAGGATAAGGGTGATAGAGGCTTCATAGAATGAATTAGGGAGAGATTCACCCTTTTGGATCTTTAGAAATAACTTG
>NW_006159688.1:372441-390875 GCF_000334495.1 Tupaia belangeri chinensis | reverse complement strand
TCAAGTTTTATTCCATCATGGTCAGAGAAGATGCTGGAAATAGTCTCTATGCCTTTGAATCTGTAGAGGCTTGCTTTGTGCCCTATGATGTGGTCAATCTTCAAAAAGGTTCCATGTGGGGGTGATTAAAAAAAAAAAGTGTATCTCGTGGTTTTTGGATGGAAAATCATAGAAGATATAATACTAAGTGAAATAAGAACAAACACTCCATGTTCCCATTAACAAATACTGAATGTTTGCACTGTGCAGTGGAAATGGAAAGACTAGGTGACTTAGAAGTAGAGGGAGCAACGGTAGATACCACAGAGTGCCGGGGGTAGGGAAGAAGGGGAAGAGTTGGGAGGAAGGAGTTAGGGAAAAAACGATCAACACAAATAGGAATGCATGTAAACAAGGCAAATGAGTTATGGAATGGTGTACCACAACATAATTCAAAATGACTTCTCTAGTCTAATACAGACAAAAAAAATGTAATAATAAAAAAGCCCTCGTAGAATGCACGTGGAAGTTGCGCAACATAACATAATACTTTGGTTGAAGATGATGAATAGAGTGAATATAAATTTTCTTGATTATCACACACTGTATCATTCTTTGAAAAACCACACTGTACCCCACAAAGATGTACAATCATATGCAAGTCAGAAGCTAAAATTAAAAAGAGAAATCAAAGTTTCAAAACACACATCTATACTTGTGTCAGGGAGCCAAATATTCTCTATGTGTATTTCCTCTTATTTCTTTGGCATGGGGTGAGCCCTCACATTCTCTTGAATGTTCTATAATTTTCCTGTCTGTTAATGCTTGTCATGGCAAACTTGTGAAAAATTTGGCAAAAATTTAAAATGCCTCTTTATTGATAGCCCTTGATAAACAGAATAATTCATGTGACTCTTAGAGAAATGGAACCCTGAGACAAAATTAAGAATGCAATGATTCTCCAAAGCCAATATGTAAATGTAATGACTTTTGGATTATTTCAGTTTGTTCAAGTCTGGGCAATCCAGCAAATCAATAGGCAATGTCCTTACCTATCTTGGTTCTCTATTTACTATAAAGTTGGGACTGTAAGCTTTTTGGTTTCTTAAAAGAAGACTAACTGACTAAAATTAGAACAATCTATACCACTATTTATTTCCACTGCCAGCTCTTACAGCTTCCTAGAAAATATTAGCAATAAAGTTAGTTATTTTATCATCCGTTGAATCACTCTATATAGTCATAAAACTCTAGGACAGGGACCAGCAGTTAGCCTAATAGCTATGTCACTGGACTCCCACATAGACGACCGCGGATCAAGTCCTGGACCTGGTGGCTTAAACTCACGCTGGGTGTGTATGCGTGCGTGCCCAAGATCTCGAGAGGGGAATGGAGGAGAAGGGATTGCGGTGTGGCCATTCTCCCTGGGGTGTGATTTTTCACTTTGTCTCTGTCTGTCTGGCAAGCACACACATCCTATGGCCAAAACCTCTCCAAAAAAAGAGAAAAAAAAACAGAACAAAAAAACTCTAGGACACAGAATATTGAACATGGACAATATAAAAGAAATATGTACCAATTTTTCATATTTGTTCTTACTCTCTATAGCATTGACCATTTGGTGACTCTGTTATTGCGATGAATTCATGAAGGTCCTTTTACACCTAATTTGGACACATACATGAAATACCAGAAACTATTTGTAATGTGCTTCATCAGTTCCATCAATCAAGAGTTAATGTCCTGAGTTTAATGGGGAAGAAAAAGAGCAGCTAAGTCCCACAATCTCAGATACTGTTACTAAATATGAATAGAGTGAATATCGTCTTCCATGATTAATCCTCATTGGGCACTACTTACAATGAATTGAATCATCAGACTCACAATTAAATGACCATGGGTGCACCATATCCTTCTTTCCCCCTCTTTTTATAACTCTAATAATCCCCTTCCTTAAGCTATAGTCAATGAAGGCAAGAATATGGTAAAAGCTTATACATTGATTAGCACTGTCAGCAGTCCTAGATAAACATTAATTACCTTATATTGGTCTTTCCAGGAGCCAAAATCAGGGCAAGTAATAGCTTCATTACTTTTCAACAGGAGATTCCCTTGATCTTTCATTTCCACCCATTTACAAAGTTGTCAATGGTCACCATTATGTCTTAATTATGGCTATCATGTTATCTGGGAGACAAGTTTTCCAGATTACCGAGGGCCTCTGCTATGCATCTCTTATCTAAGAGGGAGGCCTGAGTGAATAATATTCAACCTCAAAAGAAAAAATAAGCGGAGTTCCTAAATCTTGAAGTCTGACAAATAGGTGTGCATAGATGAGTAAGTGATGAGGCCAGTCCTGATGTAGGATAAAATAATGAATCTCTAGGATTCAAAACATTGTGTTTCTATGCATTGACTCAGCTGTTACACGCATACTGTCTGCTTCAAATTAAGCCTCCTTTGTCCAAGATCAGTACCAAATTTGTTGTATTCCAATATCATGCATGTTAATATGGTTAAGATGACTCTGACAGGACAAATCTGTCAGAAGCCTAAGACTATCTCACCTTAGAGGTTTACTCTCTCTTCTTCTGTAACCTCCTCATGGCACCTTTGATTTCCTTGTTCCTCAGACTATAAATCAAGGGGTTCAGCATAGGAATGATCACAGTGTAGAAAACTGATGCAAATCGGTCAAAGCTGGAGGAACCACCAAAGCTAGAACTCAAATAGACAAACATGCTTGAACTGTAGAAGAGGGTAACACCTGTCAGATGTGAAGCACAGGTATTGAAAGCCTTGGATCGACCTTTAGCTGATGTGATCTTCATTATGGAGACAACAATATAACCATAGGATATCATGATAACTAGGGCGTTTGCTATCCCAAACATCATTGCTAATATAGCAAGCATAACTTGTACAAAGAAAGTGTCAGTGCAGGACAGGATTAAGAGTTGGGGCAAGTCACAGAAAAAGTGCCTGATGACATTAGGTCCACAGAAGTGGAGCTGAAGTAAAGCACATATTTGAGATAAAGCAGCGGTGAGTCCAGCCATGTAGGATCCCAGCACCATCTGAGCACAGAGAGTGGGTGACATGATTGATGAATACAGAAGTGGCTTACAAATGGCAGCATAGCGGTCATACGCCATGGCAGTCATGAGGCAAGACTCGCTCAGTCCCATGACTGAGAAGACGAAGTACTGGACAACGCAACCCACAAAAGAGATGGTTTGCTGCTCCTGGAAGAAGTTAGCGAGCATCTTGGGGACTGTAGAAGTAACATAGCAGGCATCTATGAAGGATAGATTACTGAGAAAGAAATACATGGGTGTGTGGAGGTGGGAATCCATCCGTATTAAAACAATGAGGCCCAGGTTCCAGGTTAGAGTTGTAATGTAGATTCCCAGAAATAGAATGAAGAGCCCTGCTATGATTCTGGGAAAATCTGAGAATCCCAGGAGGATGAAATAGGTGATCTCTGTAATGTTTCCTTCCCCAATCATTGGCATGGAGCTCCTAATACCAGAAAGAACACAAAATAATTCACTGCTATCTCAAGTGAATTAACGATATTACCATTATCCCCAGTGTCAATCTTTTCCTCCAATGAGCATTGGAAAAGGAGAAATACTTCACTATCCTAGTGGTAGACTTCAGATTTTTTTTCTTGGACCGTCAACAAGTACCTGCTCAGTGCTTTAGGTTCTGTGTTAATTCATGAAGTCTTGTGAGAATTTTAAAATGTTGACTGACTCCTTTTTAACAAGTGCCAAAGAAATACCAAGATTATTACATAAAAGATAGAGGTGATTGACTAAAATAAAAGCTTTTTAAAGATCTCTGTTAATTCATTGTATGATTGTCTCCAAACAGTTTATGGATAAAAGGAATTAAATTATAAACTTTTTTTCTTATCCCCCACAGATCTTTACATTTTTTAAAAATACGTTTTTCCATGAACTTTTTTCTTTTTTTTGAGAGGTATTTGCTAAAGGGCACGTGCACTAGCTAGAAAGACAGAGACAGACAGAGAGACAGAAAATGAGAAATCACCCATCTAGGGTGATGGCTATGCCGCAATCCCTTCCCCTCCATTAAAAGTTTCAAATATTCTTTGTATTTGAATTATTACCTACATAGACATTTAAAATGTGCTTTATTATCTTGAAGAAAAATTATGTGCTCTGTTTATAATAGCTTTTTTCCCCCACAAAAGGATTTAATACAGCATCTAAAGAAGTATAGATGATAATATCATAATTTATAATTTTGATAGTATTTTGGCAGGTCAGAAGCATGTGTGCCCAATATAGTTATGGAATGTGAGTATATATATCATAGTGTCTTCATACATTCAGCTATTGATGGATACCTCGTTTCCATATATTGGCTATTTATTGTAAATAATGCTACAATGAATAAGGGAGTAGATATCTTTTTCCTTTTTAAATTTTTTTTTTTTCAGTTTTGCCAGAGGATGTGTGTGCTCAGCAGAGAGAGATAGGGAAAGTGAGAAAGCTCGCCCTCTTGGAGAATGGTTACACTGCAATTCCTTCTCCTCCATCATGTCAGGATTTTGGTTATACTCAGTGACAACCAAGTGTATTTCTCACGCCTCTGAATCTGGGACTGGAATCACATTGGCCATGTTTGATCCAGCTGCCTTAACCACTATGTCATAGGCTGGCCTGGCTGAAGATATCTTTAGGAAGTGGTGATTTCATTTCCTTTTGGTATATGCCCAGAAGAGGGATTGTTGATCTTATGGTAGCAGGTGGTAGGAAAAAGAGAATATATTTCTGACTTTTACTTATTGACTCTCTGATGTTTAGAGTCATTAACCTCTCTGTGCTCTTAGCTCAATGGAGCTAATAATAGTTATTATCTCATAGGGCAGTTGTAGAGGTGAATTATATAAAAGCCTTACAACAGTAAATGTTCAAAATAACTAAGCAATTATTCTTATCATCACTTTCCTTTGTAAAAGAAAATACAGGAAGAACTAATATTAAAGCATTAAGGTACTCTCTAATTATTGTTTCCTAAATTCAATGATTCTTAAACATAGACTTGAGAATATTACAAATAAATAATTGTATTTATTTCTAATTTGTAGTATTGTAGGATCACACAACTGAATTTAAATTACTGAGGCCACGTTTTGTGTTTAACCACTACTATGTACCCTCAAACTGTCAACACTTACTATATGTAGTATATGGTGTAGTGCAGACATTTATGATTTAATACTAAGCCTGGAGACCAGAAGATGGTGTGGAGGTAAAAGTGGCAAGGTCCCACGTGGCCAACTGCATAGTTCACTTCTTGGACTGAGTGGCTTGAGAAACACATCATGCATTCCTGTGCCCCAAATCCCAAGAGGAGAATGGAGAAGGAATTGCAGTGTGGTCATCTCCCCTGGGGTGTGGTTTGTCACTCTCTCTCTCCATCTCTCTTTTTCTCTTTTCATCAGTTGAATACACCCTATAGCAAACTATAAAATAAGAATAAATACATGTTGTTTATGTTAATGGATAGCTCTTTTACCCAGATCTGGGTGTGGAACTAGGAATGTCTTTTTTTATGTTTCATTTTGTTTCACAAACTTGAAATCTTTCTGTTTACTCTTAAAACAGAGTGTTACTCTAATTTCAAATATATTTTATTCAAAATGAGTTATATTTAATGAAAATATTTTAAAACAGTAACTTCAACATTTAAAATTCCCAAAGCACAAATGTAATTAGTCAATTTAAGGAAAGTAAACTATTAATCTCTAGATTACACTACATTTCTTTACTTTTATTATATTCTGGTGACAGACACAGTCATAATTCTGTAATAATATGTCATCTATCATTTCCACAAGGGAAAGTTGTGATTTGTTTTTCTTGTTCATAACAAAATGCATTCCATTTTTAAAGAATTGTTTTTTTTTATACATTTATTTATTTATTTTAATTTGACCAGCAAGGGACAGAGAGAGAGAGAGAGACTGAGACAGAGACAGCAAGAGAAAGCAAACTGCCAGATTTGGGACCCAAACCGTGGTTGGCCATGTGGCAGTCCATTACCCTTAATCCCCATGCCACTGGCTGGCCCCAAAATTTATTCTTATTGTGTTCTGTTAAAATTTGACAAGCTCGAAGAAAAGGAAAAAAAAATTCTGAATATACTTATGCTCTTTCATTAATTTTTTGCATGTGTTCACCACCTCACAAGAAACTTTGGAATAGAAAGTGTAACAGATGTAAATATTTGCTGGAGATTTTAGTAGGTAGATGCAGCAAATCAGAACACTTTTCCAGGCTATCTATAAGGACAAGTTCAGTTTGAGAAGTATGAGGTCTAAAGTCAGGTAAACCAGATATGTTGTCAAATAAAGAAAAATAGAAGTCTTTTAAAAGAAGGATAAGTTGGACATTGAGACCAACACTACCTGTGCTTAGAGTGGTGTCTGTTATGTCCGTGTTGCTCAGGCTGCTGTCTCCAGGTCCTCAGGGTCTCCAAAGATGACAAGGGAGAGCTATTTGAAGTATTTCAAGTAGTCTAGTGGAATTGTACCTGAGTACTCTCTCATATCATTAAGACTCAGATTGTCTCTTCCTACACAGAAGTCATAAATCAAAGCACAGTAAAAAACTCCCCAAAAAAAAAAAAAAAAAAAGCAGAATCCTGAAGGACAAAAATTGAACAGAAAAGGACTGGGGTTGGAGAAAATTTGGAAACATAGACAAGCATATGTTCTTAAGAAATTTTTCTGAAGCTTAGTATATCTTTATTTTTTAGTTCTGTTATTGACTTTTACACTCTGTCAAGTTTCATGGATGTTGCATTGGTTTCTAGATGATTCTATTCTCTCTATTTCCAGGTGAAAAAAAAGAAAAAAAAGATTTAGAGTTGCATCTTTAAGAATTCAACACTCAGGACCAGCAGTTGTCATAATGGCTATGTCGCTGGACTTCCATGTAGTCGACCACGGTTTGAGTCCGGGACCTGGTAGTTTAAACTCATGCAGGTTGCGTGTGTGTGTGTGCCCAAGATCCCAAGAGGATAATGGAGGAGAAGGGATTGCAGTGTAGCCACCACCCCTCACTTTCTGTCCCTCTTTGTCTCTCTGGTGAACACATGTGTCCTGTAGCAAAAACCTCTCAAAATAAAACAAAACAAAAAAAAAAGAAAGAAAGAAGAAAGAAAGAAAGAAAGAAAGAAAGAAAGAATTCAACATCCATCCCACACTCAGAGTAAAACATTAAAAAAAATTTTTTTGAGAGGTTTTTGCTATAGGGCACATGCACTCGCCAGACAGACAGAGAGAGACAGAGAGACAGAAAGGGAGAAATCACCCCCCAGGGGGGATGGCCATGCTGCAATCCCTTCTCCTCCATTCTCCTCTCAGGATCTTGGGCATGCACGCACACATGCCCGGCGTGAGTTTTAAGCCACTGGGTCCGGGACGCGAACCGTGGTCAACTACGTGGGAGTCTAGCGACATAGCCATTATGCTAACTGCTGGTCCCTAAAACATTAAATTTTATGTTTGAGATTATTCTTTTCACTGAAGAGCAGAGAATTTGGGGAGGAAGAGGAGAACCTGAAGAAGAGTACTAATTTGAGGGCAGAGAAATAATGGGAGGAGAGATGAAAAATGGGAGAGAGTAAAGACTGAAAACCTTCTTACCTGTGGGTCCTCCTGAAAGAATTATAAGGATATTGAAACAGCATAATATTCCATTCTCTCTAATGTTAGTCCTCTGACCTTGTCTCCTATCTCCCAGGAAGAGAGAGTTTTTGCCAAAGGTTAAAATTGACTATTTTTTTTTCGAAAAGAATTTTGTAAATGGATTCTGTTTCACTCTAAGATGGACACTTTGGCCATGAAATTGTCCACTCACAGCAAGAAATGGCCAGAACTGGAGAGGGGAGTGAACCTCTTAACTGTGCTGTTGAAACCAGTGTTAAAAAGAGAAAAGCCAATTAGGGGAAAACACCCTCCAAGTACTTGCTCTCTGGTGTCACAGTTGTCATGGAATCTTTGTCCCTGATGAGTTCATGCCCATGTAGACTAATTCCCTATTAACCTAGGTCCTTTCATGATCTCAGAATTGCAGCTTTTCTCTACTAACCTTGGAGTTATTAGAAATGGAAAGGATATCTAAATTTAGATATTGTAGTCCAAAACTTTCAATTTCTAGTTAAGGAACCCAAGGCTAGATATGAAAAGATCTTTGCCCAAAATGACACTGCTAATATAATATTGTTTTACATATATATATATATATGTAAAGTATATATATTTATAATATGATATATATGTATGTAATATAATATATAGGAGATACAATGTGATCAGAATAAATTAACTTATTCCTTGCTCACAAATTGCTTCATTCATCATAATAATCCTATAAGTCAAATATGCCTTTTTTGTTTTGAAAGACATTTTTGCTATAGGGCAATTTCTCCCTTTGAAAGACATTTTTGCTATAGGGCAATTTCACCCCTCAGAGAGACGGAGAGACAGAAAGTGAGAAGTCACCCCCAACCCAAGGGGAGATGGTCATGCTACAACCCCTTATCCTCCATTCTCCCTTTGAGATTTTGGGCATGCATGTACACATGCCCAGCATGAATTTTAAGCCACCAAGTCCAAGATTTGAACTGCTGTTGGCCATACGAAAGTCTAGTGATGTAACCACTGTGCTATCTGCTGGACCCTCCAAATATGACTTAGTTCCTGAGCATTAATGGCTTAGGAAATAAGAACTACAATAAACTAATTCATGACTAAGTCATGACTTGTCCTTATAGCTATGAATGTAGATATAGTCACTTTGCATTAGATTCTGGTTCTGCTACTTGGTGGTTAAGTGACTTTGACAAATTGACACCTCCAAGCTTCAATATTTTTACCTATACAATGGAACTTATAATAGAAGCTAATAAATAAAGTAGTTCTTCATAGAATTAAATGGAGAAAGACCATGAAGCACTTACAGCCTGTAGTAACTTCATGCCTTCTATTTATGAATAGTAGATAGTTGGTGTGTTCTGATTTGGAGATGTTTACAACATAATACTGCATCACTAATCTTTAATTAAAATTCTTCATTGAAAATATCTACTTATGTTCATTTGCACAAATGTTATTATTATTATTATTTTTGAGATATTGAGAGGGAAGGAGGAAACTGATTCGTCTTGCCAGTTACTAGGAATAAAGGCATGTTTTGGATAAGGTCCCATTCTTAGTTTGATCTGCTTTAGTCAGTATTACTTCCACGAAGAAAAATACGAGTAGAGGCAATGAGTTGATGACTTAACTCTCTTCAAGTGTTTCAAATTTTTGCAGATACAAATTTTAATTGACATAATAATTTAATATCTGTGGGATATAATATTATTTTCAGTAGAGAAATAGTGTCTATTGATTGAATTAGGGCAATTATTACATCCGTCACCTTAGCTATTTCTCTTATTTATGCTATAAAAATTCAAAATCCTGGGACCAGCAGTGAACATAATGGCTATATCGCTGGACTCCCATGTAGTCGACCATGGTTCAAGTCCCAGACCCGGTGGCTTAAACTCATGCCAGGCGTATGTGCGTGCATGCCCAAGATCCCGAGAGGAGAATGGAAGAGAAGGGATTACAGCGTGGTCATTCCCCTGGGGCGTGATTTTCTGCTTTCTGTCTCTCTGTCTCTCTCTGACTTTCTGGCAAGAGCACGCGCGCCCTATAGCAAAAACCTCTCCCCCCCCCAAAAAAAAATTCAAAATCCTCTAAGATTTTTAGTAAATTTTATTAACTATACTTATCCTACTCTCTTTTATAATTCTAGAATTTCTTCCTCCCTCTTGTTGGTAATTTTGTTTCCATTGATCAGTATCCCTCTATCTTGTTCCCTTAGCCTTCCTAACCTATAGTAGTCATTCAATTTTATTAAGTACATGGTAATTAATTGTAAATAATAAATATATAAAAAAGAAATTAACACTATTTTAATGACTCAAAAAAGAATTAATTTCTTCGAGAACTAACCTGAAAGTCCAAGGTGTACTTCTTCCATCTGTGAACCTGTGAAGTCAGAACAAATTACATACTCCCAAAATGCAGTTGTGGAATGGGTCTGTGATAGGAATTTTCATTCACAATGAGAAAGAAATAGCAGGCCTTGAGCAAGTCCAACACCCAAGAAAACAGATATTCAATCTTAGAAATTCCATGCACCTAGATCGGCACATGGCGTAATGGTTACGTCACTGGACTCTCACATAGTCAATGGCAGTTCGAGTCCTGGACCCAGCGGCTTTAAACACTCTGGGTGCATGTGCACGTGTGCCCAAAATCTTGAGACGAGAAAAGGAAAAGGGAATGCATCATGGCCATCCACCCCGGGGAGCGATATCTTGCTTTCTGTCTCTGTTTCTCTCTGTCTCTCCTGTGCCCTATAGCAAAAAACATCTCTACAAAAAAAAAATAATAATAAAGAAAGAAAGAAAAGAAAAGAAAATCTATGTTCCATCTCCTTGATGCACTGAGGGGTGTTATGCCCTTAAAGCATCAGGCAGCCACATTCCCTCACTCAGTAAATGAATGCCTTAACTCTCCACAGCTGAATGTCCTACTTGCAATTCTTTCAGACTGGCGCTATATGCTGATAGCTTTTAGACATGGCCCTAGGGGGTTCTCTCTCTTCTGATTCCAATTTATGTTTGGTACTGCCCTGCTTGAGGCTCACTCTTGTGGGTTTTTGCCTGAATTCCTGGGCTTTTTGATCCATCCTTTGAAATGTAGGTGCAGCCTATCATGCATTCATAGCGCTTGCATTCTATTGATACATACTTGCAAAATTAGCACCACATGTAACCCCACGTTTACTCAGACACTGCTACTGCCACTGCTTTGGCCTACATACTGTGCACTCAGGATTGGCTGTGTGAGCAACCAGGACGGCTTGAGTCACAGCTGGAATAACCAGGCTGCAAGGAGCTACAGGCTGTGCAGGGCAGCAAGCTCATCCCAGGTCCTTTCCTCAAAACCATTCTACTCTGTTAGCTTTCTTGGCTTGGGATGGGAGAGGCAACCTTAAAGATCTCTGAACTGCCTTAAGGGCTTTTCTCTCATTGATTTCCTTATTAGCATCTGACCCTTTTCTATTAGTGTTAATATCTTTCAGAACTGGGATCTTGGCCATACTTTGAATGTTCTCTGCTAAACTGCTAAACACACTTTATAACTCTGCATGGTCAGGTTCTGAGTTTTCCAAATTTTCCCATTCTGCTTCCCTTATAATGATCAATTCTCTCCTTATTTATGTATTTATTTATCTTTTCAGAGGGCACATGTGCTTTCCAGAGAGAGAAAGAGAGATATACACACACAGAGATACCCTGCCACGCACAAGTGGGGCATGATCACACCACAGTCCTTTTCCTCAGTTTCTCCATCCCATCAGAATTTTGTGCATTCATGCCCATGTGCCTGGCATATTTTCCAAGGCACAGGGGCTGGGATTTGAAGTGTAGTTAGCTATGTGGGATCTAGTTTCCAATGTGTGGAGCTTAACCACTATTCTATGGGGCTAGCTTTCAATTCTGTCTTTAAATGACCTCATCATTATTCTTTCATTTAAAAAATGCAGTCAACAATAACCATGCATCAGCTTGAGTACTGTGCTGTTTAGAAATGTCTTTTACTAGGTAACTTAGGTCATCATTCTTAACTCTGGCTTTCCACAATACCCTAGGACTTGGAAAAGAAACAGCCACAGCTCATGATACTTTGTAACAATGATAGCCTGCCCTCTAGATTTAATATTTTCTCCAGGCACATTTGAAATCTCCTCAAAATGGGGTTCTCTCTCTTCTGATTCCAATTTATGTTTGGTACTGCCCTGCTTGAGGCTCACTCTTGTGGGTTTTTGCCTGAATTCCTGGGCTTTTTGATCCATCCTTTGAAATGTAGGTGCAGCCTATCATGCATTCATAGCGCTTGCATTCTATTGATACATACTTGCAAAATTAGCACCACATGTAACCCCACGTTTACTCAGACACTGCTACTGCCACTGCTTTGGCCTACATACTGTGCACTCAGGATTGGCTGTGTGAGCAACCAGGACGGCTTGAGTCACAGCTGGAATAACCAGGCTGCAAGGAGCTACAGGCTGTGCAGGGCAGCAAGCTCATCCCAGGTCCTTTCCTCAAAACCATTCTACTCTGTTAGCTTTCTTGGCTTGGGATGGGAGAGGCAACCTTAAAGATCTCTGAACTGCCTTAAGGGCTTTTCTCTCATTGATTTCCTTATTAGCATCTGACCCTTTTCTATTAGTGTTAATATCTTTCAGAACTGGGATCTTGGCCATACTTTGAATGTTCTCTGCTAAACTGCTAAACACACTTTATAACTCTGCATGGTCAGGTTCTGAGTTTTCCAAATTTTCCCATTCTGCTTCCCTTATAATGATCAATTCTCTCCTTATTTATGTATTTATTTATCTTTTCAGAGGGCACATGTGCTTTCCAGAGAGAGAAAGAGAGATATACACACACAGAGATACCCTGCCACGCACAAGTGGGGCATGATCACACCACAGTCCTTTTCCTCAGTTTCTCCATCCCATCAGAATTTTGTGCATTCATGCCCATGTGCCTGGCATATTTTCCAAGGCACAGGGGCTGGGATTTGAAGTGTAGTTAGCTATGTGGGATCTAGTTTCCAATGTGTGGAGCTTAACCACTATTCTATGGGGCTAGCTTTCAATTCTGTCTTTAAATGACCTCATCATTATTCTTTCATTTAAAAAATGCAGTCAACAATAACCATGCATCAGCTTGAGTACTGTGCTGTTTAGAAATGTCTTTTACTAGGTAACTTAGGTCATCATTCTTAACTCTGGCTTTCCACAATACCCTAGGACTTGGAAAAGAAACAGCCACAGCTCATGATACTTTGTAACAATGATAGCCTGCCCTCTAGATTTAATATTTTCTCCAGGCACATTTGAAATCTCCTCAAAATGGCCTTTCCTGTCCATATTTCTATCAGCATTGCTGTCATATCTGCTTACTTAATCTCCAAAGGGTTCCAGTTCATTCCTTTCTTTTTTATAATTTTATACGTTTAATTACTGTACATCACTTTGCTTGTAAGTTGAATATACCCAACATGAATACATTTTACACCAGTCCAGTTGCAGATACAAAACACATTATCATCAACAGAAAATAGCCTGTTTCTGTGTGCCGTAAATGCCTTGGCTCTCCAACACTTTTCCCCCTTTCTCTCACCCTCTTCCCACATTGCCACCCAAATCGATAACATTTTTAATAGTTCTATGTCCTATCTCTCAGTTTCCACTATAAAGGATGTACAGTAATACATGTTGAGTGGAGACATCTGATTTCTCTCTTTCATAGCCTGGCTTGTTTCACTCAGCAATAAATCTTACATATTCATCCACTGTCTATCAAATGACAGAGTCTTGCTTGTGTTTTTTTTTTTGTCTAAGTCGTATTCCACAGAGTATATGTGCCACACTTTTCCATTATGTTCATTCATTCATGGAAATTTGAGTTGGCTCCATGTCTTAGCAATTGTGAGTAAGGCCACAATAAACATAGATGTGCAAGCACATTTCTGACAGAGCATTCTCCTTTTCCTTGGGTAGGTATGCAGGAGTGGAACTGCTGTACCATATGGTAGTTCTAGTTGTAGATATTGAGAAACCTCCACATTGTACTCCACAGTGGCTGGACCAATATAGTGCTGGAAGTCCTAGCCAATGCAATCAGACAAGAGAATGAAATAAAAGGCATTCAAACAGGGAAAGAAGAGATGGAATTATCTTTCTTTTCAGATGACATGATTGTATACATAGAAGATCTAAACATATCCACTAAAATACTTCTCAAAGTAATAAATAAATACAGTAAAGTAGCAGAATACAAAATGAACTTATGAAAACCTATAGCATTTCTATATACAAACAGCAAGCAGAGGCAGAACTGAAGAATGTAATACTATTTACCACAGCCATAAACGTATAAGATATGTAGGAATAAATCTAACTAAGGAAGACAAAGACCTCTACAAACAAAACTATGAAAATCTTTAAAAAGAAATTGAAAGTGACACAAAAAAGCAGAAGACCAACCCTTATCCCTGGATAGGGAGAAGTAATATAATAAAAAAATGCTATTCTACACAAATTAATCTAAATATTTAATGCAAGTCTTATAAAAATACAAGAGATTCTTCACACATCTAGAAAAGACAATCATAAAATTTGTCTAGAATCATAAAAGACATCGTATTGACAAAACAATCCTGCCCAAGAAGAGTGGAGTGGGTGGCATATCATTCCCTTAACCCAGAATATGTTATAAAGCTGTGATAATCAATTCGGCCTGATATTGGCACAAAAACAGACAGGTGGACCACTGGGCTAGAATAGAAACCCCAGAAACAACCCCCAGAGCATACAGCCAACTGATTTTTGACAAAGGAAACCAGTCAGTCCATTAGAAAAAGGAAAACGTATTTAGCAAATGATTCTGGAAAAACTGTGTATCTACCTGCAGAAAGATGAAACTGAATCCCCATCTTTCACCATTAACAAAAAACAACTCAAAATAGATCAAAGATCAAAGATGTGAACCTAAGACCTCATATTATAAAACTGCTGGTGGAAAACACTGGGGAAACTCTGGGAGACATTGGGATAGGCATATACTTCTTAAATAACATTCCCACAACACAGGCAATAACCTCTAAAATAAATAAATTTGACTATATCAGGTTAAGAAGTTTTTGCAGAACAAAAGACTCAGTAATTAGTGTGAATCAACAACCCTCAGAATGGGAGAATTTTTTTTTAATCTATGCCTCAGATAAGAGACTCATAACCAGAATGCACAGGGAACTCAAGCAGCTTACCCCCCCCAAAAAAAAATATTAACCCAATTAAAAGATGGGAAAATGAGCTAAACAAAAATCTCTGTAGAGAAGACATACAAACAGCCAAAAGGCATGTGAGGAAATGCTCAACATCACTCATCATAAAGGATATGCAGATTAAAACTACAATGAGTCCCTTCTTGTTAATCATCAAGTTGTCTTGTTGTGAGCACCTCAAAGGTTCCCATAGAATCCCCATAGCTCAGAGGGCCCTTTATTCCTCCTGAATCTGACTCCTACTCCACATTCTGGAGCATCTTCTCTCCTGCTATTACTGTAGCTGATGGAGCAGATACGACATTCGTCCCACAACCACAATGTTCTTAGGCTGCTGTTCTCTGGTGTCTCAAATGGCTTTAGAACTTAGTATGGGAGTCTGCCATGAGAGTTCAGAAGTACTACTTTCAGAGAATAAGAGAAACGAAGATTTTCTGCTGAGAATTGACCCTGGTAGAGCCCCCTATATCCTTCTCTCTGTCTCTCTCTGTCTCTTTCTATCTCTCTAGCCCCCTATATCCTTCTCTCTGTCTCTTTCTATCTCTCCGCTTTTTTCATTTTTAAAATTTTTCTTTTTTTTTTAAGGTAAAGTATTTTCTTATCTCTCAGATTCTCCTTTATATTGCTAATAACTCCCTTCCCTTCTCCCATCTAGAAAAGGCAAAAAAGGACAGGCCTTCAGAAGAAGACTGAGTCTGCCATGAGAGATGAGAAGTAGTGCTTTTGTACTAATTTCTTTTCATTTCATTTCATTTTCTGTTTTTTAAAAAGAATAAATAAATAATTGTTTCTTGCTGTTTTTCTTTTGTTTTTCTCTGTTTTTTTTTTTAAATCCTTTTTCTTTTACCTCCTGTTTTCTTTTACCTTATCACTTTGCTGCTCAGCCTCCACACACTGAGTGTCTAGACAGATCTAAATGAATCATTGCCAAACATCTGAATTCTATTAGGGTCAACATATTCCTCAATTCCAGCTGAATCTACCACACAAAGGGAGAAAAATGGAACACAAAAGAATTTGAAGATCACCTCCTCCTGCATGCCTCTGAATACTCAGATTGAACTTCTTAAATTAGGAACAAATAACCCATCAGATGATTAGAAATCACCACAGAGACAAAAGAAATATGAGAAACCAAGCAATTTCTTCTCAACCAAGGGAAAAGAATAACTCCTCTTCCTCCACAGATAGTACAATGGACTTCACTAAAACCACAAAGACTGGATACTAAGATTGGAAAGAGAGAAATGTCAAGTTACCTACAAAGGATATCCCATCAGGCTAACAGTGGACCTGTCATTGGAACCCATGTGAGCAAGGAAAGAATGGGAAAATATGCTCAAATTTTTGAGTGAAAAATGATTTCAACCAAGATTACTAGACCAGAAAAACTATCCTTCATATGAGAAGAGAACACAAGAACATTCTGAGATAAACAAAACCTGAAAGAATTTACCAACACCAGACCAGTTCTGCAAGAAGTTCTTAAGGGAATGCTATATCAGAAAAAGTAAAGTCAGACACACAGAAATAAGAGTTCAAAACCAACTAAGAAAATGGCCAGCTTAATAATAGGGACAAGTCCAGAGTTGAACGTTATCTTCCAAAATTTAAATGGAAAGATTGAACCACAACAGAAGATAGACTAAATACATGAGTCTAAACTAGTGAAACAGAATTTTGACTTTTGTATAAAACATTACTGATCAAATATGCTTTGTTTTCCAGAGTTAAGAATTTTTGTGTTCTCTTGAGTTGTCTACAGGTCCATGAACTTACTATTTGAACAGAATCCGAACCTGCTTCCTGGCTTTAAGTCCTAAGTGAAGTTCTCTTAATATTTTTTAATTCTGATTTATTAAAGCTAAAAATGTCTTTCCTGGAATTAAAAAAATATTTTAAAATACCTATAAAAAATAAAAACCACAAGATACACCTAGATCCTGTCAGAATGGCAAAGATTAAAAATGCAAAAAGTGTTGCCGGGGTTGTGGTGAAAGGGGAACTCTCCTAAATGGTTGGTAGGAATGGGAACTGGTTCAGCCACTGTGAAAAAAAATATGGAGTTCCTCAAAGATCTACAAATAGAAGTACTATTTGATCCAGAAATCCCACTTCTGGGTATCTACCCAGAGGATAGAAAAATGCTCGGTTGGAAAAGCACTTGCACATCGATGTTTATTGCAGCATTATTCAGGATCGCTAAAGACATGGAACCAACCCAAATGTCCACAAACAGATGAATGGATTGAAAAAGTGTGGCACATATACTCTATGGAATACTACTTAGCCATAAAAATCAAGACCCTGGCATTTGAAAGACAGTGGATGAATATATAAGATTTATTTCTGAGTGGCGCAAGCCAGGCTATGAAAGAAAGATATTGTATGTATCTTTAATATAAACAGATTATCCACACTCTATGGTAGAGAGTGAAATATTGGAGGGCAAAAAAGCAGTGAAAATAGTTATGGATGCTGAAGACAGTATGGCGCATGGGTGGGAGAAGGAATGAAGAGTATAGAGAAGGGTATCACAAGAACAAATAGAGAGGCATGACATTAGAGGGACAAAGAAATGGTTTATTACCTGTTGATGATAACATGTATAGTATTCTCATTGGATTGTTCTGAGGAATATTTCATTTTAGGTAAATTCTCTTTATAAGCAAAATAATGTATTGTGATTGAATGTTTATAAAACTGAGAATAGATAATAATAAAAGAAGAATTGTTACCAATATTACTTTAAAAGTGATAACAACAACCACAACAAAAAGGTGGTAAAAATCACCTTAATACCTAAACCAGACCAAGACAATCCCAAGAAAAGTAAAGTACAGGCTAATATCTTTGTTAAGACTTTTTCCTCCAATTATTAGTATTTATTCTCATTTTTTTCCCATCCAGAATACACTGTATATTGGCTCAATCAAGCACATCAACATACATGTTGTAGTCAACAAAGAATTTTCCATTTCCTATTTCCTGTATATTTTGTTATTTTTGCCATTCTTGATTCCCTATCTCTCACCATCTGCCATGTCCAACCTTCCTCCCACACTTTCTCTGTTATCCATGGTTGCTTTCTATGCCTTTATCCCCATTTTTTTTATTTGTTAAAGAACTTAATTAATCTAAATACTACCAATAGTAAGCACAGCTGATATATACATACCCATGAACACAAGTCTGACTCTAGGCATAAAGCTCAGTGAATGAACATACAACTAAGTAGCACCCAGCTGGGACTATATAACTTACTGTAGTCCTCAAATATGCATATTTTTAAATTCCACGAAAAATAGTTTTCATGATTTTGTTTATCCTGAAAAAAATTTTAATTAATTAATTTACATTCATCCCCTAATCATTGTCACAGAATACAAAAAATGGTTATCCATCCAACATATACTGCATAGTGGCTTAATCATGCATGTTATCAATAATTTTCCATTTCTAGTTTCATATATATATATATATATATATA
>NW_006159688.1:364431-372276 GCF_000334495.1 Tupaia belangeri chinensis | reverse complement strand
CTTAACACTTTGAATATATTTTCCCATTCTTTCCTTGCTTGTATTGTTTCTGATGAGAGGTCTGCTGTTAGTCTAATGGGATATCCTTTGTAGGTACCTTGCTGTTTCTCTCTTGCCAATCTTAGTATCTTGTCTTTGTCTGTGGTTTTGGTCAACATGGCTATAATGTGTCTTGGAGAAGATCTTCTTGGGTCGATTCTATTTGGGGTCCTTTGTATTTCTTGAGATTGGATCTTTGAGTGCCTCTTTAGGTTTGGAAAGTTTTCTTGCAGGATTTCATGGAATAGATTATCAATGCCCTTATCAGTCTCTTTGCCTTCTGGGATGCCAATTACCCAGATGTTTGGATGTTTGATAGTATCTAGTATTTCTCATATATTATTCTCAAATTTTTGGGCAATTTTCTTAGTCTTTGCGGTGGATTTTCCTAGGCCAGCAATATTCTTTTCTACATCTGAGATTCTATTTTCTGTATGATTTAGTCTGCTTTTAATACTTTCAAGGGAGATTTTGACTTCCTGTATTATAGTCTTTGTCTCTAACAATCCCATTTGATTTTTTTTGTAAATTGTGTAATTCCTATTTCAGATCTTGCAAGAATTTCCTCACCTCCTTGGCACTCATCAGCTCTTTTCTCCTTTCTCTTCTGCAGTTCATTGTCTCTCTTCTCTTCCATTTCTGTTAGCTTCACCATTATGAATGTTCTAAATTTTTTATCAGACATATCCATGATTTCCGCTGAATTGTCTGTGGATGAAGAGGAGTCATTCTTTTCCCTTGGGGAGAGGTATTTTCTTGCTTTCCCATATTTCTTGTGGTCCTGTGGTGATTTCTAGTCATCTGATGGAAAAGTGTGTTTCTTCCCAAACTTGAACTTCAATCTGAGCATCTAGGAGCATGCAGAAAAGAAAACAGAGAGAGAGAAACAACAGCAACAAAACAACCAAGAAACAGAGAAAAAGACAAGAAAAACTAAAGAAAAACACTTAAAAATTGTTGTCTTTTTAAACTTGATGCAAAGTCTTCAATGTAATATTTTCAAACCAAATTCAACAAATCAAAAAGATCATACAATTTTTTCCAGGTGAAAATTTCCCCTTGCATATAAGTCTGGTTCAACATGTGCAAATCAATAAATGTTATAAATCACTTTAATACAATGAAAGATAAACACTACATGGTCATCTCAATAGATGTAGAAAAAGCACCTGACAAATTCAGGATCCTTTCTTGATAAAAACTTGTAATACCTTAGGCATAGAAGAAAAGTTCTTCAATATAATAAAGGTCACTCATGATAAAGCACACATAACATCATAATAAATAGAGAATAATTGAAATATTTTCCAAAAATATCCAGTAAAGATATGGATGCCCACTCTCACTACTTGTATTTAATATAGTACAGGTAATATGAGAATGAACAATCTTCAGAAAAAAATAAATGGTGCCCTGAAAACAGATAATCATAGAAAATAAGATAATGAAATGAAGTTTGTTTTGGATCTGGCAGTTTCCTACCATTAAAGTAAATAAAATACATTATTTTAACCATAAAAAGGCACCCAAGTAACACAAAAGAAGTAAAATTATCTCTATTTGCAGATGGCATTATTATATATGTAGAAAACACCAAACATTACACACACAGACACACACACACACACACACACTTTAGAACAAAGAATAAAATTAGTAGAGTTGCCAATACAAAACCAACATACAAAAATCAGTAGCAGTTCTGTGCACAAATAACAATTTAGTTGAAAAAAATCAAGAAAAAATATTTACAATAACACAAATTAAAATTTGTGGAAATAAATTTAATAAAGATTTGTACACTAGAAATTTTAAAGCATTTATAAATGAAATGAGAGGAATGGACCTATAATGCAGAAGTTAAGGGAACAGAATCCACTAGCTGATTGCAGTTCAAATCCCAGTCTGGTGGTTTGAAAAAATATGTCAGATGTGTATACCAGTAAGACAAAAGTCAAGAGGAGAAGGAGGAATGGAGAAAAAGGGACTATGACCATGACCAATGGGAGATGAAGGGTTGTTTGTTCTATTTCACTCTCTGGCAAGTGCACACACCCTCTGACAATTTTTAAAAAGCAGTAGTTAAAACTGAAGAATACACAAAAATGAGATCCTGTATTCATGGATGAAAAGAATTAACATTGTTAAGATGTCCATATTACCCAAAGCAATATAAAGATTTAACACAAAACCTATTAAAATTCAAGTGGCAATGTTTTCTAGAAAAACAAATTTTTAAGTTTGCATGGAATTATACAAAACCCTGAACAACTGAAGTAGTACTCAGAAAGGAAAACAAAGTTGGAGGTATTGCACTTAGTGATTTTAAATTATATTACAGTGCTTGTTTTGGCAGAACATATAGTAAAATTGGAACAATATAGAGAAGATGAGCAGGGTCCCTAGGCAAGCATGCTATACAAATTCATGAAGTATTCTAGATTAAAAAAAAATAGTAGTAATTCAAAAATTATATCACAAAGCTATAGTAATCAAAGCAGTATGGCACTGGCATAGAAACAGAAACAGAAACCAGTGGAACAGAAGAGAGAGCCCAGAAATAAATTCAAACACACAGGTCAACTAATTTTCAGTGAGGGTACCAAATAGACAATGGGAAAGGAGAGTCTTTAAAAAAATGGTGCTTGAGAAACTGAATTTCCACGTTAAAGAACAAAATTGGGCATTTATCTTACACCATACACAGAAATCAACTTGAAATAGATTTTTAAAAATCCTAAATACAAGATCTGAAACCATAAAACTCCTAGAAGGAGACACAGGTGAAAACTCCACAACATTGGCATTGGCAATGATTTTTTGGATATTACATGAAAAGCTCAAACTAAGAAAGCAAAATAACAAAGTAAATGGGATTATATAGAAGTAAAAACTTCTGCACATCAAAGAAGATAGTGAAAAACATGTATACTGGGAAACAACTATTTGAAAACCACCTATCTGATAAGGAATTAATAACCCAATTATAGAAAGAACTTTTACAACCCCACAGCAACAAACAAATAACTATTAGAAATAGGCAGAAGACCAGAAGACTTGAGCTTGATCTTGACAGGCCTGCATCTTCAGCCCCCACTGGGAGTAACTTTGAACTTTCAATACCCCAGTGCCCAGTACTGTAGTATCCTGAACTCATCCCACCCACAAGGAGACTTGGGTCTGGCCTTGAAAGGCCTTCTCCCATGAGCGCACCCTCAGGCTCTGGGAGTACCTGTGGAACTTTTAGCACACCAGACCCCATGCTGAGCTAGGTGCAGCATGCAACTTGATCATCTTCACTAAGTTGTAACTCCTTAGCTTGTTCTCACCTTATCAAGAACTGAAAATTTGGTAGAGGAGTCAAGCACCTGAAGTTACCTATAACTGCTCTGATCTCAGAGACACAACCTCCAACACAAACATACCTGGGGTTCTAGCCCAACACCTAGCAAAGTGGAGAATCCATGTGCATCTGAGGTTGGCCCAGTCATGCCACTTTAATTGGAAGTCTCTGCCCAAACCTCTCCTTCTGGCCCAATACCTAGTGATGCGAAAGTAGAGAGGTTTTTGTTGTCTTTCTGTCTCTGTCTCTCTCCCTCTCACTTTATCTCTCAAAATTTTTTCTTTTTATATATGTGTTTTAAAATCTTTAAATAGTGTCTCTTGTTCTCAAAATTTTTTCTTTTTATATATGTGTTTTTAAATCTTTAAATACTGTCTCTTGTTTCTGACCTCTTCTTTCCCTTGCTAATTTCAGAAGCAATGTGCATCTGAGGTGGGCCCATTCATGCCCATTTAACCAACACCTAGTGAACTAGAGGTAGGAGCATCTCTGTCTTTTTTCTGTCTCTGTCTCTCTTTTTACATACACATGTGTTTTTTCACTTTGTATTGTTTTTTTGTCTTTTTTCCTTTTTTTCTTTTCTTTTAACTGACTTTCTCACTTTGTTTCTCAGCTTCCATACATTGAGTGTCTAGAGGGGTCTAGGTGCACATTAGAGAAACATCTGAATAGTTTTAGGGTCCTAGTAAACCTCAACATCCACTGAAATGTTAAAGAAACTCATCCTCATATCTGAATCCCAATCTCTGTGAAAACTACATTGCAAAACAGAGTAGTAGAGGAGAAATAGGCATAGAACTACCTCACAGTTAAGTGAAGTTTATGACATGACAGTAGCAGAAATCTCCAAATTAGCTGAGCACAAATATGCCATCAATTGATGGAAAATCAGAGAAGGGAGACTGCACGGTGAGCAGCAGTGGTGAGCCAGGCTCATCTCCTCCCATACATCTCTCAATTCTCAACTGAAACCCTGTCACTCAGCCCAGGTGCTAGAAACTGTGAGGCCTTTGAAATATCCAGTTCCATCATCAAAAGTGCAGATAACTTGATAAGGATCAGAGAAATGGAACTACAGAAATATTGCAGGTCATCTCCTCTTGCACATCTATAACACTCAGAATTAACTCCAAGAAAGTACAAAGTAATGTATAATCTATCAGATTATTATCACAAGAAATATGGGAAACCAAAAAAAAGGAAAAATCTCTCCCCCAAGGGGAAAGAATAGCCCTTCATCATCCACAGACAGTACAATGGGACTTGTAGCCATGTCAGACAAAGGATTTAGAATATTTATAGTGACAAAGGTAAAAGAGATACAAGAGAAAAGATAAAAACTCCAGAAGATGCATAAGAAAAGAGACAATGAGTTCCAAGAGGTGAGGACGTTCTTGTGTGATCTGAAAGAGAAAAATCACAACATAAAAGAGAATCAAACAGATCTGTTAGAAATGAAGGCTATAATACAGGAAATCAAAACCTCCCTTGAAAGTATTAAAAGCAGATTCAATCATGCAGAAGATTGAATATCAGATTAGAAGACAGAACCTCCAGCCTAGAAAAATTCATGATGAAGACTGAGAAAATAACCCCCCAATATAAGAATAATATACAAGTAATACTATATACCATTAGATGCCCTAACATCTGGATAATTGGTATCTTAGAGGGTGAAAAAGCTAATCAGGGCATTGATAATCTATTCCATGAAATCCTGGAAGAAAACTTCCCAAATCTAGAGAGGCATTCAAATATCCAGACCCAGGTAATACAAAGGACTCCACTTCAGAATCAACTCAAGAAGATCTTCCCCAAGACACATTATAGCCAGATTGACAATAATCACAGAAGACAAGATACTAAAATTGGCAAGAGAGAAACATCATTTCTTTCAAGGGTTATCTCATCAAGCTAACATCGGATCTTTCATTGGAAACAATGCAAGCATGGAAAGAATGGGAAAATATATTCAGAGTGATGAGTGAAAAACAGTTTCAACCAAGAATACTATATCTGGCAAGATTATCCTTCATATGGGAAGAAAAGCCCAAAACATTCTCAGATGAACAAAACCTGAAGGAATTTAACAACTCCAGGCCAGCTCTTCAGGATGTTTGGACAGAAGTACTATACCAGTAAACTAGAGACAGACAGAAATGAAAGAACAAAAAATGACCAAGAAAAGTCCAACTTAATGATAGAGACAAGTTCAGAAATATCAATAAAAATGTTGAATGTTAATGTCCAAGATTTAAACAGAAAGACCAGATCACAGTAACACTGCAAATTCAGCAAAAGAGAGATTACATAAGGCTGAACTGGTCAAATATAATTCTATGACTTTTGTCTAAAATATTACTGATTTTCTTTTATGATGTGTCTTCCACTTTTGGGGAGTTCGGTTTTCTTTTGAGTTGTTGATAGTCAGCAGTTTGTTAAAAACAATTTTTTTAAAGAATTATTTTAGCCCTCCTTCCAGCCCAACACACAGTGAAAAGCCAGAATCCATGTGCATTTGATGTGGGCCTATCCCTGCTGCTTTAATCAGAAAAAGCCTCTGCCCTGAATCCCTCCTTCCAGACCAACACCCAGCGAAAAGCCAGAAGATAGGAAGTAACATGTAACTTTTCAGATGACCAGAAAACACCACCACAGAGGCACAAGAAATATGGGAAATCAAGAAATTACATCTTCCCCAACTGGAAACAAGAGCCCTTCATCATCTACAGACAGTATAATGGAACTCGTGAAAATGTCAGATAAAGAATTTAGGATATTCATAGTGACAAGGCTAACAGAGATGCAAGAGAAGAGAAGCAATGAACTCAAGAAAACACAGGAGAAAAGAGACAATGAGTTCTAGGAGGTAGGGAGGTTCTTCCATGATCTGAAAGAGGAAATACACATCATAAAAGAAAAAAAAAAAGAATCACATGAAACTGTTAGAGATGAAGGCTGTAATACAGGAAATAAAAACCTCCCTTGAAAGTATTAAAAGTAGCTTTGATCATGCAGAATATTGAATCTTAGATGTAGAAGATAGAACCTCTGACCTAGAAAAATTCACAAAAATGACTGGGAAAATAACTTGCAAAATGAGAATAATATATTAGTAATACTAGATACTATTAGACACCCAAACATCTGGATAATTGGTATCCCTGAAGGTGAAGCAACTAATCAGGGCATTGATAATCTATTCCATGAAATTCTGGAAGAAAACTTTTCAAACCTAGAGAGGCATTCAAATAGCCAGACCCAAGAAATACAAAGGATCACACATAGAATCAATCCAAGAAGAGTTTCTCCATGACACATCATAGCCAGATTGAACAAAACCACAGAGACAAGATACTAAAACTGGCAAGAGAGAAACATCAAGTTACCTACAAAAGATATCCCACCAGGCTAATGTTGGTCCTCTCATCAGAAACAATGCAAAGAAGGAAAGAATGGGAAAATTTATTCAAAGTGTTAAGAGAAAAATAGTTTCAACCAAAAATACTACATCCATCAAGATTATCCTTCATGTGGTAAGAAAAGATAAAAATATTCTCAGATAAACAAAACTGAGAGAATTTACCAACACCAGGCCAGCTCTTCAAGAAAAACTAAAGACAGACAAATAAAAGAACAAAAAATGACCAAGAGAAAGGCTAACTTAATGGTAGGATAAGTTCTGAAATATCTATAATGATGTTGAATGTTAATGGAGAGAGAGAGAAAGTGAGAAAGCAAGGTGCCAGGTCTAGAACTCAAACCACAGTCAGCCATGGGGAATCTAGTGCCCTTGATCACCATCCCACCTACCGGCCTCCCCCCAAAAAATTTTAAATGAAAAACTTTTCTCCATCCCTGACCTCTTTGCAGTTGGAAAATATTTGTCAGAATTCTTATTTTGTGGAAGAATAGTTATTTGCATAAGTTCAATAATACAAATAGTATCTGTTGCCTTGCATCAGAAATTGAATTCTTATGGGGCTTTCTGCAAATAACTGACCGAACTGAGATTAACCTATTTTTTTTTTTTTTTTGCAAATAAGTCAGAAAAAAAAGGGAATGGAGAGAGAAAAAATGTTTCAGAAGAAAATCGCAGTGTACTTGTGACTAGAGTCCAGCTTTGTCCATATATTTAGTTTAAGATATTTTGTGACTCAATAAAAGGTTGTTTAGTTTAAGATCTTTTGTGACTCAATAAAAGGTTCAAAGAAAAGTTTACTATGGAAGGGAGGGAGGGGAAAGGGGAAGGAAGAAAACAAGTAAAAATGTAAAAGTGTGCTTAATTGACAAAGTGAGAAGCTATGTGCTGATGATAATGTATATAGTAATACCATTGTCTTGACTGACATGCATGGAATTTTTGCTGGAAAAAGATATGTACACTGTAAAGATAATGTGATTAAATTTTTAAAAATAAAAATAAAAATAAAATAAAATATTTTTAAAAAGAAGAATAGAAA
>NW_006159688.1:350484-364417 GCF_000334495.1 Tupaia belangeri chinensis | reverse complement strand
AAAAAATAGTTTAAAAAAAAAGAATAAAAAAAAAAAAAAAAAAAGAAATACACCTGGGAACTAAGGGTGAAATTTCCTCTTCCAATTCTCTTTTATTTTTTTTGGAGAGATTTTTGCTATAGGGTGCATGTGCTCACCAGAAAGACAGAGAGAGACAGAGAGACAGAATGCAAGAATGTGTGGTCATCCTTCCCCTGCTCCCGCCAGGGGAATGACCACACTGCAATCCTTCTCTAGTCTCCTCTGGTTATCTTGGGTATGCACGCACACGCACGCATGCACACGCACCTGGCTAGTGTTTAAGACACCAGGTCCAGGACTCAAACCACAGTTGACTACATGGAAGTCAGCGACATAGCAATTACACCAACTGCTGGTCCCTCCTCTTGTAATTCTACAGATTCTACTTCAATAAATAGGAAAAAGTGAATACTGCACCAGATGATCAAAAACTAGCACAGATATCAAAGAAACATGAGAAAACAAGGGAGTAACTCTTCTCCAGGTGAGTGTAGTAGCCCCTCACCAACTATGGACAGCACAGAGAAATACCAGAAATGTCAAAACAAGAATTCTAAACATCTATACTGACAAACCTCAATAAGATGCAAAAGAGAACAATTAGCTCCAGGAAATGAGAAAATCACTTCTGGATACAAAAGTGGAATTCTGTAAGGAAATAAGCACCCTAAAAGAGAATCAAACAGGACTTTTGGAAATTAAAAATACAATACAAGAAATTAACATCTCCCTAGAAAGTATACCAGCAGATTGAACCATGCAGAAGAAAGATTTCTAGGGGCCAGCAGGTGGCGTGGTAGTTAAGGGTGCTGGACTCTGAGATGGCCCACTGTGATTTGAGTGCTAGATCTGGCAGCTTACTTTTGTACTTTCTCTCTCTCTCTTGCTCTGCTCCTCTTTGGTCAAAAATGTAAAAATAAATAAAGTTAAATAAAATAATTCTTTAAAAATAGAAGAAGAAGAAAGAATTTCCGATATTAAAGACAAAGTCTCAAACATAGACCAAACCACCAAAAAGAATGAAAAGTAACAGCAAAAAAATTACAGATAATTCTAGACATTGTGAAACACCCAAATATCAGTATGGCAGGTATTCTAGAAGGTAAAGAATCTGCTAAAGGCATGGAAAACCTCTTCCATCAAATACTATGTGAAAATGTTTCCAAATATAGAGAAACATGGAGAAATTCAGATCCAGGAAATAAAAAGGACCCAAAATAGAATCAACACAAAAAGAGCCTCCCCTTGGGGACCAGCAGTTGGTATAATGGCTATGTCGCAGACTCCCATTTGGTCGACTGCAGTTTGAGTCCCTGACCTGGTGGCTTAAACTCACCCTGGGCGCATGTGCATGCATGCTCAAGATCCTGAGAGGAGAATGGAGAAGGTATTAAGGTGTGACCATATCCCCTGGAGGATGATTTCTCACTTTCTGTCTCTCTGTCTCTGTGTCTTTTTTGGTGGGCTCATGCGCCCTATAGCAAAAAATTCTCTAAAAAAAAAAAAAAAAAAAGGAGCCTCCTTCTAGCACATCATAGCCAGATTGGTAAAAATGAAAGACAAAAGCAATATTCTAAAAATGGCAAAGGAGAAAGGTCCGGTTACTTATAAAGGTTATCCCATTAGGCTAACATCAAATATCTCAAATGAAACTATGCAGGCAAAGAAAGAATGGGAAGATGTGTTCAAAGCAGAACTGAAAATTCAGAAATAATTCTAACAACATAGAGGCAGCTGATTTTCAAACAGTTCCCTAGACTATCCGATGGAGAAAAGACAATTCTTTCAAAAAAGTTGCTGAGAAAACTGGATATCCACCTGCAAAAGAATGAATCTAAAAAAATCTCTGTATCTCACCGTTAGCAAAAATCAAGTAAAAATAGATTAAATACCTAACTACATACCTTAAAAGGATAAAACCACTTAAGAAGTTATAGGGGAAACACTTTAGATATTGAATTAGGCAAAAATTTCTTAATTAAGAACCCACCCAAAGCAAAGGTAATGTTAATAAACATTGACAGATTGGGATTACATCAAGTTAAAAACTTCTGCACAGTAAAGGAAATAATAGAGAAAAGATGCAACCCACAGAATAGAAAAAAACATTTGCAAACTATACCTCTGACAAGCGATTGGTAACTAGAATATACAAGGAAGTCAATTAGCTCATCTGCAAAAAAAGAACCTAGCCAAATTAAAAAATAGAAAGTACATATAAACAGACAACTCTCAAAGGAAGATATGTGAATGGCTGAAAAGTACATGAAAAAAAAACTACAGCATGTCTTATAGGAAATTTAAAACAAAACCACAATGAGGTATCAACCATCCCCAAAATGGCAATGATCAAAAAATAATAGTAAATGCTGGAAAGGTTCAGAAAAAGGTACCCACATGCACTACTCATGAGAATGTAAATAGAACAGTTACTATAAACCAGCAATATGGAGGTTCCTCAGAAAGCTAAAATTAGGACTACTGTATGATCCAGTCATCCTATTCTTGGATATTTAACCAGTGACAACAAATCACTGTGTCAGAGAGACATCTGCACATCCATATTTATTGCAGCATTACTCAGAATAGCTAAGGCATTGACTCAACCTAAGTGCCAAAAAAATGATGAAGGGATTAGGAAAATGTGGCACCTACATCCAATGGAATACTGCTCAGACATTAAGAACAATGTTAACCTTCCATTTGTCCCAAGTGGAAGAGCCTAGAAGATACAGTATTAAGTGAAATAAGAACAAACACTGTTCCCACTTAACATATACTGAATATTTGCACTGTGCAGTGGAAATGGAAAGACTAGGTGACTTAGAAGTAGAGGGAGCAACAATAGATACCACAGACTGCTGGGGGTAGAGAAGAAGGGGAAGAGTTGGGAGGAAGGAGTTAGGGAAAAAATGATCAACACAAATAGGAATGCATGTAAACAAGGTGAATGAGTCATGGAATGGTGTACCACAACAGAATTAAAAAGGACTTTCCCAATCTAATATATACTAAAACAAAACAAAACAAAACACGTTCATAGAATGCATATTGAAGTAGCACAATATAATATAATACTCTTGGTTGAAGATGATGAATAGGGGAATATAACTTTATTTGGTTTTGACACACTGTATCATCCTTTAAAAAACCACACTGTATTCCACAAAGATGTACAACAATTATATGTGTATTATAAACTATAACTAAAAAAAAGAAAACAGTGCTTCAAAACACACATCTGTACTTGAGTCAGGGAGCCAAATATTCTATATGCATATTTCATTATTTCTTTGGCATGGAGTGAGCCCTTACATTCTCTTGAATGGTCTACAATTTTCCTGACTCATAATTTTGTCCATGGCAAGCTTGTGGAAGATTTGGCAAAAATTTCAAACACCCTTTCTTTTTTTTTTTTTTGTGGAGAGTTTTTTGCTATAAGGCACGTGTGCTTGCCAGAAAGAGAGAGAGAGAGAGAGACAGAGAGACAGAAAGATAGAAAGTGAGAAAACATCCCCCAGGGAGGATGGCCAAGTTGCAATCCCTTCTCCTCCATTCTCCTCTCAGAACTTGAGCATGCACGCACATGTGCCTGACATGAGTTTAAGTCACCGGGTCCAAGACTTGAACCGCGGTCTGCTATATAGGAGTTCAACAACATAGCCATTACGCTAGCTGCTGGTTTCTCAAGCACCCTTTTAATGATAGCCCTTAATAAACAGAATAATTCATGTGACTCTTAAAAGAAGTAGAAACCTGAGAGAGTAAGAATGCAATGATTCTCCAAAGCTAATATGTAAATGTAATGACTTCTGGCTTATTTCAGTTTATTCAAGTCTGGACAATCCAGCAAATCAATGTCCTTATATATCTTGGTTCTCTATTTACTATAAAGTCAGAATTGAATGTTTTATTTCTTTCTTAAAAGAAGACTAACTGGTTAATTTAGAAGACAGTCTATACCACTATTTATTTCTTAGGCCAACCCTTGCAGTTTCCTAGAAAATATTAGTAATAAAGTTGCAGTTATTTTATCATCCATTGTATCACCCTATATAATCATAAAACTCTAGGACATAGAATATTGAACATGGACAATAAGAAAGAAATGTGTAACAAATTCTCATGTTTGTTCTTACTCTCTGTAGCATTGACCATTTGGTGACTCTGTTATTGCAATAAAATCACAGCGGTCCTTTTACACCTAATTTGGACACATACTTGAAATATCAGAAATAATTCGTAGTGTGATTCAACTGGTTCCATCAATCAAAAGTAAATATTCTGAGTTTACAGGGGAAGATAAAGAGCGGCTAAGTCCCACAATCTCAGATATTGTTACTAAATATGAATAGACTGAATATCATCTCCCATCATAATCCTCATTGGGCTCTCCTTGCAATAAACTGAATCATCAGATTCACAATTAAATGACCCTGGAGGTACCATATCCTTTTCCCCCTCTCTTTATAATTCTAATAATCCCCTTCCTTAGGCTATAGCTAGTGAAGACAAGGATATGACCAAAGCTTATTAGATGATTTGTACTAACAGAGGTTCTAGATAAACATTGGCTACCTCAGATTGGTCTTTCCAGGAGCCACAACCAGGCCAAGTAATAGATTCATTACTTTTCAACAGGAGATGCCCTTGATCTTTCATTTCCACCCATTTACAAAGTTGTCACTGGTCACTATCATGTCTTAATTATGTCACATTTTATTAATTGGGAGACAAGTTTTTCAGTCTCCCAAGGGCCTCTGCTATACATCTCTTCACTGAGGGGAGATCTGAGTGAAGAAAATTCCACCTTAGAAGCGAAAATAAGCAGGGTTTATAAATCTTGCAGTCTGACAAATATATGTGCATAGATGAGTAAGTGACGAGGCCAGTACATATGTAGGATTAAATAATGAATCTCTAGGATTCAAAACATGGTGTGTCTATGCATTGAATCAGCTGTTGGTTTATATGCATATTGTCTGCTCAAATGAAGTCTCCTTTATTCAAAATCAGTATTAAATTTGTTATATTCCTTTTACATGCATATTATGTGGTTAAAATGACTCTGACAGGCCAAATCTGTCAGAAGTCTATGTAACCTTAGAGGGTTACTCTCTGTTCTTTTGTAACCTCCTCATGGCATCTTCGATTTCCTTGTTCTTCAGACTGTAAATCAAGGGGTTCAACATGGGAATGATCACCGTGTAGAAGACTGACGCAAATCGGTCAAAGTTGGAGGAACCACCAGAGCGAGAACTCAAATAGACAAATATACCTGAACTGTAGAAAAGCGAAACAGCTGTCAGATGAGAAGCACAGGTGTTGAAAGTCTTTAATCTGCCTTTAGCTGATGTGATCTTCATGATTGAAACAACAATGTAACCATAGGATATCATGATAACTAGGGCACTTGCTACTCCAAGTATCATTGTTAATACAGCAAGCATAACTTGTACAAAGAAAGTGTCACTGCAGGACAGGGTTATGAGTTGGGGCAAGTCACAGAAAAAGTGCCTGATGACATTAGGTCCACAGAAGTGGAGCTGAAGTAAAGCACATATTTGAGATAAAGCAGCGATGAGTCCAGTCATGTAGGATCCCAGCACCATCTGAGCACACAGGGTGGGTGACATGATTGATGAATAGAGAAGTGGCTTACAAATGGCAGCATAGCGGTCATATGCCATGGCCGTCATGAGGCAACACTCACTCAGTCCCATGGTTGAGAAGACAAAGTACTGGACAACACAACCCACAAAAGTGATGGTTTGCTGCTCCTGGAAGAAGTTAGAGAGCATCTTGGGGACTGTGGAGGTGACATAGCAGGTATCTATGAAGGACAGATTACTGAGGAAGAAATACATGGGTGTGTGGAGGTGGGAATCCATCCGTATTAAAACAATGAGGCCCAGGTTCCAGGTCAGAGCTGTAATGTAGATTCCCAGAAATAGAACGAAGAGTACCACTATGACTCTGGGAAAATCTGAGAATCCCAGGAGGATGAAATAGGTGATCTCTGTAATGTTTGCTGACCCAATCATTGTCTTAGTGCTCCTAATATCAAAAAGTATACAAAATCATACTCTGCTCTATGAAGTGAATTAACCATATTACCATTATCCCAGTGTCAATCTTTCCCTCCAATGAACATTGTTAAAGGAAAAAATCTTCACTGTCCTAGTCGAAATACCTCAGCTTTTCTTCCTGGACTGTCAGCAAGTAACTGCTCAGTGCTTCAGGTTCTCTATTTATCGAGTCTCATGAGAAATTTAAAATGCTGACTGGCTCCTTTTTTTAAAAGTGCCATAGAAATGCTAAGATTATTGAATGACAGATAGCAGTAATTGACTAAAATAAAAGCTTTTAAAAGACCTCTGTTAATTCATTTGATGGTTTAGAAAAATTTCATGAACAGATAGAATTAAAATACAAATTTATTTTCCTGCCCCCACAATTCATACATACATTTTTATAATATGCTTTTTCCATGAACTTTTTGAATATCCCCTCCTGTAATTGTTGTTGTAATCATAAAAGCATAAGGACTATCTTTCTAAAATAAATTCAAATAGTCTTTGTAACTGAATTACTACCTAAAAGACTTAAAACACGCTCTACTATTTGAAGAAAAATTACTCACTCTATTTTTAATAGTTTATTTTTTCCCACAAAAGTATTTAATACAACATCTCCAAAGAGGTCTGGAAAGCAATATCATAATTTATAACTTTGATAATATTTTGGCAGGTCAGAAGCATGTATGCCCAATAAAGTTATGGAATGTGAGTATGTATATCATAGTTTCTTCATACATTCAGCTATTGATGGATACCTCATTTCCATATATTGGCTGTTTATTGTAAATAATGCTACAATGAATAAGGGAGTGAAAATATCTTTTTCTTTATTTTTTTCTTCTTAATTTGCCAGAGGATGTATGTGCTCAGCAGACAGTGACAGAGAAAGTGGAAAGCATGCCCCCTTGGAGAATGGTTACACTGCAATCCCTTCTCCTCCAGCTCTCTACCATGTTAGGATTTTGGCCACACATGCTCACAGGTCTAGTGTATTTCTCAAGCCTCTGGGTCTGGCACTGTAACCATGTTGGCCATGTGTGATCCAGCTGCCTTAACCACTATGTCATAGGATGGCCCAAGTGCAGATATCTTTAGGAAGTGGTGATTTCATTTCCTTTGGGTATATACCCAAGAGAGGGATTTTTGATCTTACGGTAATAGCAGTAGAAAAGAGAATGCTTTTTTGAGTTTCACTTGTTGACTCTCTGATGTGTAGAGAGTCATTATCCTCTCTGTGCTCTTAGTTCAATGTGGCTAATAATAGTTATCAACTCGTAGGGCAGTTATAGAGGTGAATGATATAAAAGCCATACAACAGTAAAAGTTCAAAACAACTTAGCAATTATTCTTGTAATCAATTTTACTTGTAAAAGGGAATATAGGAAGAACTAATGTTGAAGCATTAAGACACTCTCAAAATTATTATTTTCTAAGTTCAATGGTACTTAAGCATAGACTTGAGAATATTATGAATAAATAATTGTATTTATTTCTATCTTATAGAATTGAATGCTCTCACAGCTAAAGCCACTTTTGTGTTTAACCACTACCAAGTACCCTCAAACTGTCAACACTATATATAGTATGTGATGCAGTGGAGATGTTTATGATTCAGTACTAAGCCTGGGGATCAGCAGTTGGTATGGAAGTAAAGGTAGCTAATCCCACATGGCCAACTGTGTAGTTGGCATTTGGACTGAGTGGCTTGAGAAACACACCCAGGTATGCCTGTGCCCAAAATCCCAAGAGGAGAATGGAGAAGGAATTGTAGCGTGATAATCTCCCCCAGGGTGTAATTTCTCACTTACTCTCTCTCTCTTTCTCTTTTCATCAACTGTATATATATACCCTATAGAAAACTATGAAAAAAAAATATGTGTTGTCTGTATTATGAATGGTTCTTTTAACCAGATTTGGGCATGGAACTAGGAATGTCTTATTTATTTTTCATTTTATTTCATTTGTTTTATGAACTTGAAATCTTTCTGTTTACCCTTATTAGAGTGCTAATATAATTTCAAATGTATTTTACTCAAAATGAGTTATATTGGATGAAAATGCTTTAAACATTAACTCTAACATTTAAAATTCCCAAAGCGCAAATGTAACTAGTCAATTTAATGAAAATAAACTATGAATCCATAGGTTGCACTAAATTTCATTTTTTATTTTATTGACTTAACAGACACAGTCATAATTTTGTAATCCTATGTCTTCTACCATTCCCAAAAGAGAAAGAAATTTTCTTTTTCTTGTTTGTGACAAAATTTATTCTTATCATTTGTCCTATTAAAATTTAGTAAACTAGAGGAAAAGGAAAGAAATTCTAAATATATTTACTCTCTTTCATTAAGTTTTTGCATGTGTTCACCACCTCTGAAGAAAATTTGGAGAAGAAAACCTAACAGATGTAACTATTTGCTGGAGATTTTAGTAGGTAGATACAGCAAATCTGAACACTTTTCCAGGCTAACCTATAAGGACAAGTTCAGTTTGATAAGTACGAGATCTAAAGTCAGGTAAAGCCAAATATGTTGTTAAATAAAGAACAATAGAAGTAAAAGAAGGATAAGTTGGACAATGAGACCAACACTACCTGTCTTAGAGTGGTGTCCGTTGTGTCCGTGTTGCTCAGGCTGCTGTTTCCAGTTTCTGGGGGTCTAAAAAGATGACAAGGGAGAGCTATTTGAAATATTTCAAGTAGTTTAGTGGAATTGTACCTGAGTACTCTATCGTATCATTAAGACTGAGATTGTTTCTTGCTACACAGAAGTCATAAATCAAAGTTATGTATTTAAATGGAATCAAATTAATTATTGCTATTTCAAAAGTAGAGTCCTGAAGAACAAAAACTGAATAGAAAAGGACTGGGGTTGGAGAAAATTTGGAAACATAGACAAGCATATATTCTTAAGAAATTTTTCTGAAGCTCAGTATATCATTATTTTTATTTAGTTATGTTACTGACTTTTACACTCTGTCAGGCTTCATGGAAGTTGCCTCATTGGTCTGTAGATATTTCTATTATCCCTATTTTTCCAGGTGAAACAATAGAAGAAATCAGAATTAAAAGTCACATTCTTAAAAATTAAACATCCATCCCTCACTCAAAGTAAAACATGAAATGTTTGTTTAGGATTATTCTTTTCACCAAGGAGCAGAGAATTTGTGGAAGGAGGAAGAGAACTTGGATAAGAGCACTAACTTGAGGGCAGAGAAGTAAGGGAGAGGGAGTGATAAAAAATGGGGTAGAATGAAAACTGCAAATGTTGTTCTCCATGGGTCCTCCTGGAAGAATTACAAGGATATTGAAACAGCACAAAATTCCACATCTCTCTAACTTTTGCCCTCTGACCTTGTCTCATATCTCCCAGGAAGATAGAGTTTTTGCCAAAGGTTAAAATTAAATATTTTTTTCCAAAGGAATTTTGTTACACTCTAAGATGGGCACTTTGGCCATGAAATTGTCTTTCCACTCACAGCAAGAGATGGCCAGAATTGGGGAGGGGGGAACCTCTTAAATGAGAGCAACCTTAAAAGGAGAAAAGCCAATTAGGGGGAAACACACTCCAAGTACTTGCTCTCTGGTGTCATGGTTGTCATGGAATTTTTGTCCCTGATGATTTCATGCCCAACTTTACCATGTGGACCAAATCCCTAGTAACCTAGGTCTTGTCATGATCTCAGATGTAGCTTTTCTTACTGACCTCGGAGTTATTAGAGCTAGAAAGGATGTCCAAATTTAGATGTTCTAGTCTAAAACTTTCAATTTCTAGTTGAAGAACCTGAGGCTAGAAATGATAAAGTCTTTGCCCAAGATGGCACAGCTAGCTGGTAATATAACTTGATAAGAATAAATTAACATGTTTCTAGCTCATGAATTGCTTTATTTATAATAGTAATCCTATAAAGCAAATACAGCTTTTTGGTTTTTTTTGAAAGACATTTTTGCTATAGGGCACTTGCACTCCCCAGAGAGACAGAAAGTGAGAAATCACCCCCCAGGAGGGATGGCCATGCCACAATCCCTTCTCCTCCATTCTCTTCCCAGGATCTTGGGCACACATGCCTAGCATGAGTTTCAAGCCCTCAGGTCCAGGATTTGAAATGCTGTTGGCCATGTGAAAGTCTGGTGATGTAACCGCTTCACTATCTGCTGGTCCCTTCAAATATGACTTTATTTCCTAAGCATTAGTGAGGAAGTAGAGGCAATAAGAACTACAATAAACTAATTCATGACTTAGCCATGACATGTCACCATTATAGCTATAGATGTAGATATTGTCACTTTGGGTTGGAGTCTGTTTCTGCTACTTGGTGGTTAAATGACTTTGGCAAATTAACACCTCCAAGCTTCAGCATTTTCACCTATACAATGGGACTTATGATAGTAAATAATACATACAGTAGTTCTTCATAGAATTAAATGGAGAGAGTTCTGGACACCAGGCTGCATGTGGCTACAGGCCCTAATGGTGCTCATCCCCACCCCTACTTGTCTCTGAACTTCAGGTTGGTTCCTTGGGACTTTACGACAAACTCACACCCCTCACCACCCCATCTGAAGACTGATTCAAGCCAGTGGGCAGTTCCAGACACCAGGCTGCCTGTGGCTGCAGGCCCTAATGGCTGGGACCTGTTGCTCATCCTCCACTCCTTCCCCACTTGCCTTCGAAATCTCTGAATTTCAGTGTTTTGGATAGCTCTCGGTGCATGTTGTACACCAAGTGATTTTTTTCTTTGCTCTTGAGGTGTAGCTTATTAGATCAGTTGGAGGCTCACCACTCCTTAGAAACAGGGAGGACTTTGGGTCACCCAGGACCAGTGACAACAGTGCATGGTACTGATGAGCAACAGGTAGGCAGACCATAAAAGAAACCAATTTTCTAATTTTGCACACCTTTTGACATAAGAGATACCTTGAATACGTTAGTAAGGAACATATAGATCATCACCTGATGACTAGAAACAATCACAGAGGCTCAAGAAGTATGAGCAACCAACAAAAGTTCTCTCCCCCAAGAAAAATCAAGCCTACATCACCCACAGTCAATACAATGTATGTAGTAGACATGTCGGATAAAAAACTCAGAATCTTGGTAGTGACCAAACTAATTGAGATGGAAGACAAAAGAGACAACTAGCTCCAGGAGATGAGGAAGTGCTTTCATGATTTGAAAGAAGAAATAGATACCTTAAACAAGAACCAGATGGAACTTCTAGGGTTGAAGAATGTGATACAGGAAATCAAAACCTCCCTTGAAAGTATTAAAAGCAGGTTAGATCAGGCAGAAGGTTGAATCTTGAATGTAGAAGACAAAACATCTGACCTAGAAAAAAGTATCAAGAAGATTTGGAAAACAACCATGAAAAATGAGGATAACATATGAGGAATACTGGATACCATCAAGCGCCCCAACATCTGGATAATTGGTATCCCAGAAGAGGAAGAAGATAATAAGGGCACAGACAATTTATTCCATGAAATCCTGGAAGAAAACTTTCCAAACCTAGAAAGGCATTCAAATATCCAGACCCAAGAAAAACATAGGAGCCCGAGTACAATCAACCAAAGATCCTCTCCAAGGCACATCATAGCCAGATTGGCAAAAACAGCAGATACTAAAATAAAACAACAAGTTACTAAAATTGGCAAGAGGGAAATGTCAAGTCACTTACAAAGATCACCCCATCAGGCTAACATTGGATCTCTCGGCAGAAACAATGCAGGCAAGGAAAGAATGGGGAAACATAATCAAAGTGTTGAATAGAGAACAATATAAACCAAGAATATTATACCTGGCAAGATAATCTTTCATATGGGAAAAAAAGATAAAAACATTGTTAGATAAACAAAATCTGAAGGAATTTACCAACTCCAGACCAGCTCTTCAAGAGATTCTGAAGGGAGTGCTTTAGCAGGAAAACCTTATATGAAAACAAAAAGAAACCAAGAAAATGGCTCACTTAATGATAGGAACAGGCCTGGAAATATCGATAATCACATTGAATGTCAATGAATTAAAATCTCCAATTAAGAGACATAGACTGGCAGAATGCAAAAAAAAAAAAAATCAGAAACCTTCTATCTGTTGCCTACAAGAAACTCACCTTATGGATAAAGACATACATAGACTAAAATTGAAGGACTGGAAAAAGATATTCCATACAAATGGAAATAAAAAAAGGACTGGAGTAGTGATACTGATTTCAAACAAAATAAACTTCAAGTCAAAGACTGTAAGAAGAGACAAGGAAGGGCATTATATAATAGTAAATGGGGTAATCCAGCAAGAAGACATAATGCTTATAAATATCTATGCACCCAACTCAGGTGCACCTAAATATGTGAAAGAAAGATTGTTGGAGATAAAAGGAGAGATAGAAACACTATAATTGTTGGAGATCTCAATACCCCATTATCTCCTTTAGACAGATCTTCTAGGCAGAAAATAAATAGAGAGATACAGGACTTAAAAGATACTATAAATCGAATGGGTTTGATAGATATCTATAGAACTTTCAACCTTAAGTCCATGACATATACATTTTTCTCACCCCGGTATGGAACCTTTTCAAAGATTGACCATATGTTAGGACACAAATCAAGCCTTTATAGATTCAAAGGCATAGAAACTATATCCAGCATCTTCTCTGACCATGATGGAACTATACTCAAGATTAATTTCAAGAAACACCCTCGAAAATACACAAACACATGGAAACTGAGCAATCTACTTCTGAATGACTTCTTCACTACTGAAGAAATGAAGTCTGAAATAAAAAAAATTATGGAAATAAATGATAACGAGTATACAAGTTTCCTTAATCTATAGGACACCGCAAATGCAGTCATAAAAGGGAAATTCATAGCAATTAGTGCACATAAGAAAAGGATGGAAAGATGGGAAATAGATAACCTAACATCATGCCTCAGAGAATTGGTAAAACAACAACAAACAAATCCCCAAAAATGCCAGGTTAAAAGAAATAATAAAGGTTCAAGCAGAAATAAATGAAATAGAAAATAAATAAAACATACAGCAAAAAAATGACAGAAAAAGCCGGTTCTTTGAAAAGATTAACAAGATCAACACACCATTGGCTAGACTGATCAAGAAGAAGAAAAAAAGCAACCAGATAAATCAAATATGTGATGAAACCAGCAATATTACAACAGACATAGTAGAAATACAAAATATCATTAGATCATACTATAAGCAGCTATATGCCAATCAACAAGATAACTTGGAGGAGATGGACAAATTCCTGGATGCATATAATCTACCAAGATTGAATCAGGAGGTCATAGACAACTTGAATAGAACCATAACAAGTGAGGAGATTGAATCTGTAATAAATAATCTCCAGACAAAGAGAAGCCCAGGTCAAGATGGCTTCACTTCTGAATGCTACAAAACTTTTAAGGGAGAGTTCATCACTATCCTACTCAAATTATTTCTAAAGATCCAAAGGGAGGGAAAACCTTCCAAATTCATTTTATGAAACCTCCATCTTCCTCATTTCCAAAACAGATTAGGACGTGGCAAAAAATGAAAACTACAGACCTATATCATTGATGAATACAGATGCAAACATTCTCAACAAGATACTCACAAATTGTATCCAACAACATATAACAAAGATTATTCATCACAACCAGGTAGGCTTTATTCCAGGGATACAGGGATTGTTCAACATACGCAAGACCATAAATGTAATACACCATAATAACAGAAAGAAAGATGAAAACCATATGATCATTTCAATTGATGCATAGAAATCATTTGATAAAATACAACATCCTTTTATAATTAAGACCCTCAGTAAGA
>NW_006159688.1:348633-349768 GCF_000334495.1 Tupaia belangeri chinensis | reverse complement strand
CATAAAAGACCTTGTATTGCAAAAGCAATCCTGCTCAAGAAGAACGGAGTGGGAGGCATATCACTCCCTGATCCCAAGATATACTATAAAGCTGTGATCATCAAAACAGCATGGTATTGGCACAAAAACAGATGTGTGGACCAATGAAATAGAATAGAGACCCCAAAAATAACCCCCATAGCTTACAACCAACTGATTTTTAGCAAAAGATATCAGTCAATCCATTGGGAAAAAGAAAACCTCTTTAGTAAATGGTGCTGGAAAAACTGGGTATCCCCCTGCAGAAAGATGAAACTGAACCCCCGTCTTTCACCATTAAGGAAAATCAACTCAAAGTAGATCAAAGATCAAACCTAAGACCTCAAACAATAAAACTACTGGTGGAAAATGCTGGAAAACTCTGGGAGATATTGGAGTAGGCAAAGACTTCTTAAATAAGACTCCCAAAGCACAGGCAATAGTCCCTAAAATATACAAGTGGGACTATATCAGACTAAGAAGTTTCTGCACAGCAAAGGACACAGTAACAAGTGTGAATTGACAGCCATCGGTATGGGAAAATATCTTTGTTAAATATGCCTCAGACAAGGGACTGATAACACAGGGAACTCAAGTGCCTTACACGACAAAAAATGATTAACCCAATTAAAAGATGGGAAAATGAGCTGAACAAAAATCTCTCTAAGGAAGACATATGAACAGCCAAAAAGCATATGATGAAATGTTCAACATCCCTCATCAAAGGAGGGATGCAGATAAAAAATACACAATGAGATACCATCTAACCCCTGTCAGAATGGCAAAGATTAAAAATTAAAAAAGTGATAAATATTGGCAGGGATGTGGTGAAAAGGGAACTCTCCTACACTGTTGGTGGGAATGTAAACTGGTTCAGCCACTGTGGAGAATAATATGGAGGCTCCTCAAAGATCTACAAATAGAACTACCATTTGATCCAGCAATCCCACTTCTGGGTATCTACCCAAATGACAGGAGAATGCTCAGTCAGAAAAGTGCTTGCATATCAATGTTTATTGCAGCATTATTCACGATCACCAAGACATGGAACCAACCTAGATGTCCACAAACTGATGAATGGATTGAAAAAGTGTGGCATATATACTCTATGGAATAC
>NW_006159688.1:341583-348517 GCF_000334495.1 Tupaia belangeri chinensis | reverse complement strand
GGAATGCAAGCTACCACTTCTCCCCATTGAAAAACATTGGTAGGTTGGAGGCCATAAAAGCAGTGAAAATAGTTAGGGATACTGAAGACAGTGTGGAACGGGGTGGGAGAAAGGAAGAGCAAGAGAGAAGGATAGCAAGAGAACAAACAGGCATGACATTAGTAGGACATAGATCTGGTTTATTACATGTTGATGATGAAGTGCTTAGTATTCTCAACTGGCTTGGTCTGAGAAGTATTCCACATTGGGTAAAGTCTTTTTACAAGCAAAATGAGAAATAGTGATTGACTGTTTAAAAAATAATTGGAATAATAATAATAATAGTAATTGGGAAAGATAATGAAAAGCTATTGGATGATGAAATGGGGATTTTAATGTCTCTGTATTGACTGATATGCCTGGTATTCCTTCTGGAAAAAGAAATGTAATACACTGTAAAGTTATATGTGATTCAATGTAATATAAACAAGATTATGATGATAATTAATTAATTAATTAAAAAAGAATTAAATGGAGAAAGATTATGAAGCACTTGTAGTCTGCAGTAACATCATGCCTTCTATTTATTAATAGTAGATAGTTTGTGTGGTCTGATTTGGAGATCTTTCCAACATATGGTGGCACTGCTAAAGCTTAATTAAAATCCTTCGTTGAAAATATCTACTTATGCTCATTCTTACAAATGTTATATATTTATTTTTATTTTGAGATATTGAGGAGGAAGGAGGAAGTTTATTCATCTTGCCAATTACTAGGAATAAACACATATGTTTTGGACAATATTTTTAGTTTGATCTGCTTTAGTCAATATTACTTCCAAGAATAAAGAGGTGAGTAGAGGCAATGAGATAGTGACTTAACTCTTTTCAAATTTTCCTTATTTTGGCAAATACAAATTTTAATTGACATAATAATTGTACATATCTGTAGGTACAATATTTTTCCACTGGAAAAATACAATGTATATGATTGAATGAGGGTGATTATTAATCCACCATCTCAGCCATTTGTCATTATTTTATGCTATAAAGATTCAAAATCCTCTGAGAGTTTTAGTAAATTTTTATTAACTATACTTATCCTGCTGTGTTTTATAACCCTTGAAATTCTTCCTCTTATTTGTCTGTAATTTTGTTTCCATTAATCAACATACCACTATCCTGTCGCCCTAGCCTGCCTAGCATTTAACAGTCATTCTTCAATTCTCTACTCTTGGAGGTTATTTTAAAAATTCCCACCTACGTCTTAGTTTGCTATTGTGTGGCTAACAGAAATATCTGAAACTGGGTTATTTATATGGAACCTAAGCTTATGGCTTAGTATTCTGATGACTAGAAAGTCCAAAAGAACAAGACAGGCTGGTTATGTCACACCATGACCAACAGTAGCAGAGAAGATGGTGGGTGACAAACAAGTGACCTGGGGACATCCCTCTTCCTTTTATAACAACATATTATCATGAGAGCCAACCCATTCTCACAAGAACCAAAACTTACTGTGTCATTTGAGACTGCATAAATCCATTCAGGAGGGCGATACCGCCCATGATCCAATCACTGCCTACTAGACTTCACTTCTTAAAGGTCTCACTACTTCCCAACTCCTTTAAACTGGGAGCCAAATACCAAAACATCCATTGTGGGGGAAGGTCATTATTCAAACCATAGTATTCTCTCTGGTCCCCAGGGTTCATGTCTTTCTCACATAGAAAATACTGTACAACCCTGTAATTCCACTCTTAGATATTTCTCTGAAGGATAGAAAACCCCTCAGTTGGAAAAATACTTGCACATCCATGTTTATTACAGCATTATTTACAATTGCTAGAACATAGAATCAACTCAGATGTCCAAAAATAGACGTGCAGATTGAAAAAATAAGCGATATGTACCCTATGGAATACTACTCAGCTAGAGAAAACAAAGAGACCCTGACATTTGATACAAAGTGGATGAACGTGGAAGATTTAATGCTAAGCGAAGCAAGCCAGACTATGAGAGACAGACCGTATGCCCTGTTCAATACATGTTGAATGTCTGCACTCTACAGCAGAAACTGAAAGATTGGAAGGTATCATAGCATGGAGGGCTACTGTGGGCAGAGACGAGGGGGTGGGGATATTAGAGAGAGGGAGGAGAACAGGCGAAAATGTTTCATTGCCACAAAAAAATCACAATTATTTGCTGATGATAATAGTGTACTTTTTGCTGGAAAAAAAGCATGTTTTACACACTACAAAGGCATATGATGATTAAATATAAATAATAAATATATAAAAAAGCAATTAATACTATTTTAATGGCCCCAAAAGGCTTAATTTCTTTGAGAACTAACCCAAAAATCCAAGGTGAACTTCTTCCATCTGTGAATCTGTGAAGTCTGAACAAATTACATACTCTCAAAATACAGCTGTAAAATAAGCATGGGGTAGGATTTTTTTGTTCCCAATGGGAAAGAAATAGCAGGCCTCAGGCAAGTCCAAAACCCAGAGAACATTCAATCTTAAAAATTCCATGTGTCATCTCTTAGATGCACTGAGGGGTATTAAGCCCTAAAAGCATCAGGCAGCCACCTTCCCTCGCTTGTCTGGGCTCAGTAAATGATGCCCCAGCTCTCCCGCCTGATGTCCTGTTTGCAGTTCTTTCAGATTGGTGTTGCATGCTGATAGATTCTGAGGTCTCAAGAGCAGCCCCTCCCCTGCATCACTTTTAGATATGGCCCTATGGGGTACTCTCTCCTCTGATTCCAATTTATGCTTGGCACTGCCCTCCTTAAGGCTCACTCTTGCAGGTTTTTGCCTAAATTCCTGGGCTTTTTGATGCATCCTTTGAAAAGTAGGTGCAGCCTGTCAGGCATTCATAGCTCTTGCATTCTATTGATGCATTCTTGCAAAATTAGCACCACATGTAACCCCAAGTTTACTCAGACACTGCTACTGCCACTGCCTTGGCCTACATACTCTGCACTTTGGATTGGCTGCTTGAGCAACTAGGACTGCTCGAGTCACAGCTGGAATAACCTGGCTGCAAGGAGCTACAGGCTGTGCAGGGCAGCAAGCTCATCCCAGGTCCTTTCCTCAAAACCATTCTGCTCTGTTAGACTTTGGACTTGTAATGGGAGGGGCAGTCTTCAAGATCTCTGAACTGTCTTAAGGGCTTTTCTCTCATTGTTTTTCTTATTAGCATCTGACCCTATTCCATTCATGTAAATATCTTTCAGAACAGGCATCTTGGCCATATTTTGAGAGTTCTCTGCCAAACACCCTTTATAACTGCATGGTCAGGTTGTAAGTTTTCCAAATTTTCCCATTCTGCTTCCCTTGTAATGGTTGATTCTATCTTTATCTATCTATTTATTTATATTGCCAGAGGCATATGTGCTTGTGGTCACACCACAATCCTTTTCCTCAGTTTCTCCATCCCATTGGAATTTTGTGCATTCATGCCCATCTGCCTGGCATATTTTTCTAAGCCACTGGGGCTGGGATTCAAAGTATAGTTAGCTATGTGGGATCTGTTTTCCAATGTGTGGAGCTTAACCTCTGTGCTATGGGGCTAGCTCTCAATCCTATCTTTAAATGATCTAATCATTATTGTTTCATTTAATAAATACAGTCAACAGTAACCATGCAGCAGCTCAGCTGTGTTGTTTAGAAATGTCTTTTACTAGGAAACTTAGATCATCATTCTTAACTCTGGCTTTCCACATGCCCTAGGACATGGAAAGGAAGCAGCCACAGCTCATGATACTCTGTAATAATGATAGCCTGCCCTCTAACTCTCAATATTTTCTTCATTTACATCCGACATCTCCTCAAAATGGCCTTTCCTGTCCATATTTCTATCAGCATTGTGGTCATAGTTGTTTACTCAGTCTCCGAAGAGTTCCAGTTGATTTCTTAACAGGTCTTCTGAGCTTCTACCAGCTTTTTCCTACTCACCTTCTCCAAATTCTTCCAACCTCTGGCCATTACCCAGCTCCAAAGTTGTTTCTACATTTTCAGCAATATGTAGGAACAGAATCCTGCTCACTGACAATTTTCTTAGTTTACTATTGTGTTGCTAACATAAGTGCCTAAAACTGAATGATGGATACAGAATAAAGGTTTATTTGGCTTAGGATTTTGGTGGCTGAAATACTCAAAACCATAATATTGGCATCAAGCTGGCTATGTCACACCATGACCAACAGAAGCAAAGAGGATGGTAGGTGACCATAAGAGTGACCTAGAGGTAGTCTTTAATAATAACTCTTTCTCATAAGAGTTAACCCTTTCTCATGAGAGCTAGAAATTCCTGTTTTATGATACATAATTAATCCATTCATACGTGTGATGCCCACTAGATCTTGCCTCTTGAAGTTATCAGCACCTCCCAACATCATTATACAGGAGTCCAGATTTCAAAACATGAACTTTTTAGGGGACAAACGGTTATCCAAGCCCATGTTTAGGACACGACAAATCATTTTTAATGACAAATCATTTTTAGTGACATATGAGAGAAAACATGTGGTATTTCTTTTTCTGTGACTTGCTTATTTCACTTTACACAATATCCTTCAGGTTTGCCCATTTTACCTTGAATGACTGGATCTCATTAATGACTGAATAGTATTCTGTTGTGTGTGTGTGTATATATATATATATATAATATTTCCTTTATGCATTAATTTGTTGATTTATACTTAGTTTAATTCCATATCTTAGCAATAGTGCTACAGGAAATGTTGGGGGAAGATATCTGTTATGATGTATGATTTACTGTCCTTTTTTATCTTTGCTTTTGAGTTTATTTCTATAGGGCATGTACATTCACTGGAAAGAGAGAGAGAGAGAGAGAGAGAGATCATCCCCATGTGGTGTGGTGGGGGTATGGCCACACCACAATTCCTCCTCCTCTATTCTCTCAGGCTTTTGGGCACCTGAAAACACATGCACCTGGTGTGTTTTTCGAGCCACTGGGTCCAGGACTCAACTGTGAAGTTGGTCATGTGAGATCCAGCTGCCTTAGCCTCCATGCCACCTGCTGACTTGGATTTACTTTCCTTTGGATATATACTTAATAGTTGGATTGCTGAATCATAAAGTGAATCTATTTTTACTTTTTTGGGGAACCTCTATACTGTTTTTCATGATGGCTATATAATTTACATCTTCATCAATGATTTAAAATAATTTCTTTTTTATGCATCCTTGTAAGAATTTCATTTTAGTAATAGCCATTCTAACTGGATGAAATAATCTCTCGTTGGTTATGATTTGTATTTCTCTAATAATTAGTGATATTGAGCATTATTTTTCATATATGCATTGGCCATATATTTAGTTAGTCCATGAGGCTATCTTTCAGCTTTCTCTAAAATTTAATTTATGTAGGATAAATGTGATATTTAATTCAAAACAGTTTTAGGACATAACAAATCATTTTTAATTGTCAATTTCATTTTTTACAGCATTTGGTAATCTATTCTGGATGACATGCATTCCTCTGTCTGGTAATAATTTTCTCCCACACTCCCCTATCACTCTCATGTAGCCTCTAGTACCTACAATTACCTTTTATACTCTGATGCTATCAAGTCTTTCAGTTTCTGCTAAAGTGTGAGGATAGTTGGTATATGTTATGTGGGGACATACAGTATTTGTTCAAGTCTCATTTATTTCACTTAGCATTGTATCTTCTGAGATTGTTACTTCAAATGACAGGGGGTCATTGTTTTTTTTATAACGGAGTAGTTTCCATTGTGTACATATGCCTCATTTTCTTTATCCATTCCTCAATTTCAAAGCACTTAGGATGATTTCATGTCTCAACTCTGGTGAATAATATCACATGAAAAAGTTCTTTAAGACACCATCATCGGGCCAGCCTGTGGTTTGGTAATTAAGTAAACTGGATCCCACACGTCCAGGCATGCATAGAGTCTTGGACATGGCTGCTTTAAAAACATGTGGGGCTCATGTATATGTGTGCCCAAAGTCTCAAGAAAAGAGAGAAGTGGAAGAGAAAGGATTGTGTCTTTCTCTGGTGTATGTACACCCAATGGAAAGTTAAAAAAAAAGAATCTCCCATCATCAATAAACTCATTTAAAAAACTGCCACTTGAGTTAATAATTTTTATTTTTTAAGAATTAAAGCAATGTGGGACCAGCAGTTGGTGTAATAACTATGTTGCTGGACTTGCATGAAGTCAACCACAGTTCGAGTCCCTGACATGGTGGCTTAAGCTCATTTCTGGCATGTGTGTGTGTGTATGTGTGTGTGTGTGTGTGTGTGTGTGTGTGTGATTTCTCGCTTTCTGTCTGCTTCTCTCTGTATTTCTGGTGAGTGCACGCACCCTATAGCAAAACCTCTCAAAAAAAAATTAAAACAATGCACAGATGAATAAAAAGATTAAAACCTCCACTCTGCTTCCTATTAATCATACTCTTTAGAAAGAAGCAATAGTATAAACATTTGACTAGGATTATATATAGCATTAACTAGATTAGATACATGTATATAGAGAAATGCAATAGATAAATAAATAAAAAACATGTCTTTATATTTAAAGGCAATCCTAAAGTTTATGCAAAGTAGAATTAAATTATGAGTTTATGTTACAAAAATGATTGAAATCCATGTACAGTTTTTATAATAATATGCATTTTCCATGAAATTTTTGAGGACCGTGAGCATATCATATACAAATTTGCATATTGCCCAAATGGAAACTTTATTTCAAAGACTCAGGTAGTTATCAAGAAATTAGTTTCACATATAGCAAAGGACACAGTAACAAGTGTGAACCGACAACCCTCAAAATGGGAAAATATTTTTGTTAAATATGCCTCAGACAAGGGACAGAATACACAGGGAACTCAAGTGCCTTATGCAAAAAAAAAAAAAAAAAAAAAAAAAAAAAAAAAAAAAAAAAAACCACAAAAAAAAGG
>NW_006159688.1:311834-341158 GCF_000334495.1 Tupaia belangeri chinensis | reverse complement strand
GCTCAGTCAGAAAAGTGCTTGCACATCCATGTTTATTGCAGCATTATTCACAATTGCCAAGACATGGAACCAACTGAAATGTCCACAAACTGATGAATGGATTGGAAAAGTGTGTTATATATACTGTATGGAATACTACTCAGCCATAAAAAATAACAAGACCCTGGCATTTGATAGAAAGTGGTCAGATATGGAGGATCTATTGCTGAGTGAGGTAAGCCAGGCTATGAAAGAAAGATATTGTATGTTTCCACTCAATATATACCGACTATCTGCACTCTATGGTAGAGAGCGAAAAATTGGAGGACATAAAAGCAGTGAAGGTACTTAATGAAAATAGGAAAGTGTGGAATGGGGGAGGTGAAGAGAAGAGGATAGAGAAAGATAGCAAGAGAACAATAGAGAGGCAGGACGTTAGTGAGAAACAGATATGGCTTATTACCTGTTGATGATGACATGTATAGTATTCTCAACTGAAGTGGTCTGAGAATTATTTCATGATGGGTAAAGTCTTTTAACAAGCAAAACGAGAAATAGTGATTGACTGTTTAAAAAATAATTGGAATAATAATAATAATGATTCGGAAAAACAATGAAAAGATAATGAATGATGAAGTGGGGAGATTAATGTCTCTGTATTGACTGACACGCATGGCATTTCCTTTTGAAAAAGCAATGTAATACACTGTAAAGTAATATGTAATCCAATGTAATATAAAGAAGATTATGATGATAATAAAAATAAAAAATAAAAGATAAAAAAAGAAATAAGTCTCACATAAACTGGACAATTGTCTACTTTTCTTGTTTTTCTCTACTGTTTTAATTTACTCCATGCTCCTCCTTATCCTGGAGGACTGTCTCCTTCCTTTTTTTTTTTTTGTCTTTCATAGTACATGCACACACACATGTGGTGGGAAAAAGGAAGAGACACGTATCCTCTGCAGAGTCCAGTCATGCCATAATTCCCTTCCTCCAGTTCCCCATCCCAAGAGATCTCAGATGCTTATATGTGTGACTAGCATATCTGAAGTCAGCTAGGTTGGGGATCCAAACCACAGTCTCCATGTGGGACTCAGCTTCTTTTGAGCACTGCTATGCCATAGAGTTGGTCTTCTTAACCGGATGCACTTGGTATTCCCAGAAGGTTTGTGTGAGTTTCTGATAATTCTGGAGGCCAAATGTTCTATATTATGGTGTCAGCAGTGTTGGCTTCTTTTGAAGGCTACAAGGGAAAAATCAGTTTAATATATTTCTCCAACTCCTGGTAGTTTATTGGTAACATTTGCATTCCTTGGCTTCCACTACTTTACCCTGATCTCTCCCATCATCTTCACATAGCATTTTCCTAGCTTGGGAGCTGCCCTTTCAGCTTCCAGAATCTGTTTCCAGGGAAGCCCTCTTCTGTGGCACTACTGCCTTGGCCATTTATATGTCTTCTTTTAGAATTGTTTATTCAAATCATTTACCTAGTTTTAAAATAGGTTATTTGAACATTCTAGCTATTATTATCCCTTTTATTAATAATATGTGTAGTTTGCAAATATTTTCTCCCATTCTATAGGTTGACTCTTAATTCTGTTGATCTTTTTCCTTTGTTATACAGAAGCTGTTGAGTCTGATATAATCTGATATGTCTATTTTTGCTTTTAATTCCTGTGCCTTTGAGGTTTTATTCAAAAGCTCTTTGCCATATCAATGTCCTGAAGTGTTTCATCTATGTTTTCTTGTAATGGTTCTATGTTTAAGTCTTTGATTCATTTGGAGTTGATTTTTGTATATGGTGAGAGATAAGGATATAATTTCACTCTTATAAATTGATAGCCTGTTTTCTCATAATTATTGAAGAGTCTGTTTTTCTCCCAATGATGTTCTTGGTATTGTTGTGAATAACAAAACAAAACAAAGCAAACCTGGCTGTATATAAGGGGATTTATTTCAGGATTCTCTGTTCTGCTCTATTGGTCCATATATCTGATAGTAGTATCTTGTTTTTCTGTTTTAGCCAATGTCATGCTGTTTTGGTAACTATAGCTTTATAATGTATTTTAAAATCCAGTAGTGTGATACCTGAAACTCTATTCTTTTTGCTCTGGATTGCTGTGAATCCTTGTGGTCTTCTGTGATTTCATACAAAGTAGTTTATAGTTCTTTTTCTATTTCTATTTTCTATTTCTATTTTTGACAGGAAAAAATAAACTTTAATTATTCAATCAAAGACAGATACTCATAACACTAATCCATTCTGCCAAAGAGAGCTTACTATTAGATTTCCACATGAACACAAAAATTTCACCATTTCAAAATTCTCCCTACCCCCTAAAGAGAAAATAACAGACAAGCAGATAAGTGCAAAGTTGCGATTAAAACAGCTGCAGAGAAAAGTAAAGTAAACAATTAGAGTGAAGAGGTATACCTCAAAATGGGAGAACATATTTGCAAACTATGCCTCAGACAAAGGATTGATACCCAGAATATATAGCGAACACAATCAACTTACCTGTAAAAAAAAAAATTGATGTGATTAAAAATTGTCATGTTTTGTTTTTATTTTTTCTTTATTCATACTAGAGCATGTACACATACATGAAAGTAAGAGAGAGAGAAAGAGAGAGAGAGAGAGAGAGAGAGAGAGAGAGAAAGAGAGACAGCTGGCCATTTGGGAGTCCAGTGCCCTTAACCACCACAACTTGCCAGCCCCTGGATCTGCATATGTTGAACCACCTTGTATTCTGGTATAAAGTTTACTTGACCATGCTGTATAATATTTTTCATGTATTGTTAGAATTGATTTTCTAGTATTTTGTTGAGACTTTTTACATCAATGTTCACTAGGGATACTGATCTGTATTTATTTATTTATTTATTAAATTTTCATAGTTTTTTTCCCCCCAGTTTTGGTCTTAGAGTAATGGTGGCTTCATGAAATGTATTTGGGAGGATTTACTCTATTTCTTTTTTTTTTTAGTAGGTTAAGAAAAGTTAGTATTAGTACCTTAAAAAATTTTGTAGAGTTTAGCAATGAATCAATTTGGTCATGGGATTATGGGATTGTCTTTGTTGGGAAAATTTTTATTATTCTTTTCTTTTGGAGAGGTTTTTTGCTATAGGGTGCATGCGCTCACCAGACAGACAGAGAGAGACATAGAGACAGCAATCCCTTCTCCTCCATTCTCCTCTCGGGATCTTGGGCACGCACGCACATGGCGTGAGTTTTAAGCCACGGGGTCTGGGACACGAACCGCAGTCGACTACGTGGGAGTCCAGCGACATAGCCATTACGCTAACTGCTGGTTCCCCCAAATTTTTATTATTGATTCACTTACTAGTTGTTATTGTTATATTCAGGTTTTCTATTTATTATTCATTCAGTCTTGGTAGGTTTTGTTTCTTGGAATTTATCCATTTCACTGACATTTTTTACTTGTTCTGTGTAAAGCTCTTCATAGTAATTTCTATAATTATTCTTTGTATTTCTGTAGCATCAGTTGTAATGAATCATTTTTCATTTCTGATTTTAGTTATTTGGATAGTCTCCTTTTTTCATAGTGAAGCTAATGGTTTGTAAATATTGTTTATCCTTTTGAAAAAACTAACTTCTGTTTCATCAATTTTTTTATCAAGTTTATTCCCTGTTTCCCTGATCTTTATTATTTGCTTCCTTCTGCTAATTTTTGGATTGGTTTATTCTTATTTTCCTAGTTCCCTAGTGCTAATCATCATTGAAAAGGATCAAACCAACTAATAAACAGGCACAATCACATTTTAATCAAGGTGACTAAAGGTAAGTGCTGAAGTACAGCAAAGGAGTGGTGGAAACCCTTTGGAGCACAGAAACTCAGAATGACCAGGTAGAGGAGGGGTGGAAAGGCCATGCCTCCAACACCGAATTCGTCCAGTCAGGGTCAGTTTGGAGCCAGGGAGGATTCCTCACTGTGGGGAAAAGTTAAGAAGAAGGCCTTCAGTGACCCCATCACTCCTGTGGATACCTGCTGTCTTGATACTAAAGAACCCTGCAATCCTCACAGGCCCTGAACCTATTTAACGAACTGCCAGGAGTTCCAAAAGCTCCACTACTCCAGAGTAGAAGCCCAGATTTTTCTCTGCCACTGCCCCAACCTGCCACTGTGTCATCCCATCTTGAAACTGGAGTCACTGCTCTTAGGGCCAGTAGTCACTATATCCCTTCACCTCTAAGGCTCTGCCATTTTTGTACCATGTGGGCACATCACTATACAGACAGACAAGCTGCTTCAGCCTCCTACTCTTGGGAATGAGATGACTGGGAGGCATTTCATCTTTCCCATCCTTGTTGTTGCTGTGTCCCACACCTTGGCTACTCAGAGACCAGGCCCAAAGGAGCAGCCACTCCCCTGTGCCTAAGTCACTGGGATTACTTGTCCCTTTGAGAATTTGAACTTGAGCCCAGGGACCAACCACACTCTGGCAAACAGGCTCATACAGCATCTTCTCCCTCAGAAACTGGGAAGCCCAACCAGTGGGCAGCAGTATCACTCTGTACCCTGCTCCCCATACCATCCAGATTCAGAACTCAGGCCCAGCAAAGCAGCCACACTCCCAGGACCTAAGTTGATGTACTGTCTTGCCCCCTTGAATATAGTGCCTTAGTGGAGTTGGGCCCCTCTGCCCTCTGGGCCAAACAGCCGTATTATCCCACCTTCTTGGATCTGGACCAGATTCTCTGGAGTCTGAGCCACAGCCGTGCCCCACCATCCTAAGGAATGAAAGCACCCTTGCACTACTCCCTGTCCCTTGGAGCACAAACCACAGCTGTGCACCCCACTATTCTTAGGTCCTTGCTGCCACCGCATCTGGTCTTGTAGTGCCTGAGCCACTGCTGTGTCTCATCCTTCTAGGGTCCAGAGTCAATACAACACTCCTGCTTCCTGAGTTGTCACTGTGCTCTGCGAACCAGATTGCAATTGTTCCTTGCTCCCTAGGGCCTGATCCTCTACAACATTTCTTCTTCTCCAGAGCTATGCCAGCATTGTACTTTGACCTCCAGGATTGGCATCACAGCTGTCTATCTGACCCCTTAGCCTTAGCTGCTAGAGAGTACCCCAGAGTTACAGTCCCCAGCTTTGTGGGAGAGCTGCATCCAGCCAAGCCTTAGGGGATGAACTTGTACCCATGTCATAGGTTCCCAGGACTATTCCATAACCATTCTAGATACCTGTGTCCTGGACCACAATGCTATGGAGGTTGCCTGTGGCCCATGTCAGACCTAACACCAAGAAAGATCCTCTCAGCTAAGTCTACTCACTATGGGGGAGACAGGTAGATACCTAGATCTTGTACCACTGAGAACTCTAACAATCTATCCTGCCAATACCAGTGCCACAAACTCCTGCAGTGTAGGCCACTGAGGCACCTTCAGTCATCACTGATATTGATGCTGCATGGAGACTCTCCTGCTGTGCCGACCAGGAGCCAGAGCCAACACAACCTCCTCAGCCAACACCCTGGGACCCATCTCTAGGAGAAAGTTTTTTTTTTCTAAAAAAGTTATTCTATAAAGTTGGAAGAGTTGACTGCTCTCCCAGATGTGCAGACAACACAGGGACACAAGAAACATGAAAAAGAAAGAAAATATGACACAACAAATAAATTAAAAAAACACACAATAAACGTTTCAGTAACTGACTTCAAAAAAATGATAATTTGTAAATTGCCTGAAAAGAGATTCAAAATAATGCTCTTAAGGAAACTCAATAAGATTCAAAATAATATATTTATATAGAATTTAATAAAACCAGGAAAATAATCTGTGATCTACATGAGAAAGTCAATAAGGAGATAGTTATCATAGAACAGAACAAAGTTGTACATAGTAAAAATGTACAGTGATTAATTTTTTTGGTATAGTTTTCTAGTATTTTAGTTGACAAACAAATGCATAAATGCACAGAAGTATTCTGAATAAGAGGTTAAATAAGGAGATAGTTATCATAGAACAGAACCAAGCTGTACACAGTAAAAATGTACAGTGATTAATTTTTTTGCTATAGTTTTCTAGTATTTTAGTTGACAAACAAATGCATAAATGCACAGAAGTATTCTGAATAAGAGGTGGGACTACCAGGAATGCTGTAGAAAAAAAAATGTCCATGCTCAATGGAAAGTTAGACCAGATGTCTTTCATCCAAGGATTTTGTTAAGATTTAAATTCTTGGGGTCAGCAGGTGGCACAGTGGCCAAGGTGTTGGATGCCCACATGGTTGGCCATGATTCAATTCCCGGACCTGATGGCCCGAAATTCACACTGGGCAAATGTGCATGAGTGCTCAAAATCTCTAGAGGAGAATGGAAGAGAAGGGATTAACATATGGCCATCTCTCCTAGGGGGTGACCTCTCACTTTGCATTTCTCTGTATCTCTCTGGCAAATACACATGGCATCATGGTAAAATCCTTCTCAAGCTGTAGAATAATTTCCTTTAAGGCAGAATCTTCTGTCCAATTGGCTTTACTCCCCAAAATGAGGTTCTGGAACACATGTTGAATAACTTTAGTAATCTGTATCTCCATCTGTCAGTTTAGTTGTGTGGTCTTTTATCTTGTCTGAATTTTCCAAATCATATTTCTATTTGTTCTTTTCAATATGTATTTCTTAAAGCTTACTTTCTGAAGTTTGTTTTCACTGCAATTTCTTCTTTTTAACAGCAAGCAGTTTTTCCTCTATATCCCAAGATTCTTGCTATGATTTCATTATTAATTTATTTAGCTTTAACACATATTTCGTGCTATCCATGAGCACACTATTTTTTATGTCAGTTTTCTCTAGGCTTTTTGTAGGTGTACTTGAAAGTTGCATCCTGTCTAATGCAAGATTTTTTTATTTTAAGAGCAATTTTTACCTCTTCAGTTTCATTTTCCAGGTCTTCTACCTTAGCTTCTATTTGCTTTTCCTGGATAATTTGTTCTGGAGTTCTTTCTTCATTTGCATCAAGCATCAACTTATACTCTATGAATTGTTATTTTGTCTGTGCTCTTAGCTGAAGAACAGCGTCATGCAGTCCTGGCCATGCACTGCCTGCGCACTGGTCCGATCCCTCCCAGAGTTTGCAGGCTCGGAGGCTTATGGTTCCTCTGGCTGCTTCTCCATTGCTGGGTGCCTGAAGGCCCTCCACTCGGAGGAGGAAGAGGTGCCTCAGAACTGGTTGCTTTTCTGCCACTGAATTGAAAGGTAGATTTTTAAACTGTAAAAGAAAAAATGTTGACGTTAACTTGAAAAGAATATACAGGTTGTAATAGTTAAAATATCTTTAAAAATAATTTTAAAATAACACAAAAAATTAAAAAAAAGCAAAACAGAAATCTCGGAGCTGAAAAATTCATTGAATAAAATAAAATAAAAATACAATGGAGAGTATAAAAGTGGACTAGATTAAGCAGAAGAAAGAATCTGTGAATTTGAAGACAGGTCTTTTGAAATAACCTAGAGGAAGAGAAAGAAGAAAAGAATAACAATGATTCCATTGAACTGGAAGTTATGACTGCTACCAGACACTTTGGGCTCCACATGCCTCTGAGTCAACTCAGAAGGGAGTTATGCTGTTGACTGGGGTGATTAATTCCAACTATTGAGGGAAATTGTACTGCTCCACAGTGAAGGTAAGGAAGCGTGTGTCTGTAATAAATGAGATTCTCTAGGCATTTCTCAGTATTATCATGCCTTATAACTAAAGTTAATGGCAAACTATAAAAATCCAACCCAGACCCTTCAGAAATGAAGGCTTGAGTTACCCTGTTGGATGAAGAATCCAAATCAGCTAAAGAGCTTGCTGAAGGCAAAGGAAATACAAAAAGTATTAGCAGTTAGATTTGAAAACCAGCTCAGGCTATGGGAGCAGTTACAGAAACAAAGCTTATAATTTGTCATGAATATTTCTTTCCTATTTCATTAAGAATATATTTGTGTGTCTTTGAGGAGTACTTCAAAAAGTTCTTGGAAAAATGGAATTACAGTACATGTTTATTTGGGGGCGATTTTTAAAAAATCTATAGTTTTTCATAATAAACATTTTCCATGAACTTTTGAAGAGTACTCATATGCATGCTTATTAAGCAATCATCTGCTTTCTTTCTTTTATTCCTTTATCATGTAATATAAAATTTATTGCATTTTTAATCAGTATTTAGGTACTGTTAATTTTACATCATAGAACTTAAGTTATATAATAGGAGAAGAATAAACATAAAGTTTAAATGTAAAGTATTCTCTCAAAGAAGGGATTAGTGTGTTTCCTGTCAACCACAGGATAGTTGTATCATGTCATTTTTTTCTATTGTCTTTCTTTTTAAATTGAGTATGGTTTAAGATTATTTCATCATAGAAAGAAATCATTCTTAGCAGGGCTACAACAGGATCCCTGAAAATTTCTTAAAATGTTCGCAACAGGGACCAACAGGTGGTGTAGTGGTTATATGTCCAAAATCCAGAGAGAAGAATGAAGGATAAATGATTGTGGCATGGCCATCTCTTCCAGGGGGGTGATTGCTCACTTTCTCTCTCTCTCTTTCTCTCTCTGTGTCTCCAGCCAGCATAGGCACCCTGTAGCAAAAATATCTCAAAAACAAGCAAAAATTCATGACAGGTGCTTAACTTATCACAGCCTAGTCCTGGAATCTCTGCATTCCAGAGTGAATTCTGTTCAGAGTTAGGTAGTGGTGAAACTTGGCCTGGACATTAAGAACCTAGCAAAAGAGTCATATTCCAGGTAGTCACATTGGAGGGAAGTAAATTGGCTTGTGCTGTTTGGCAGGACTTTGGAAGCCAAGGATAAAATGACTTGTAGCAGACCCTTGGGGATAGGCATGACTATGGACATGAGGCCACTCATATCTCATCTCTAGTTTTTGATGATTCTTTAAATCACATCTACTCTTTTTTTTCTCAAGATTTTAATACATCCTTCCCAATTATATTATAGGCTTAATATCAGCAATACCTGTTGAGATTAAGGAAGTAAAATAGTAAAGGAGTAAATGGTGAGAGATTTGCTGAAATGCAGGGCAACACTCTAGAACTCTACTTTTGACTACGATGGCATTGACAACCTCAAATGACCTGGAACACACACAGGCATTTTTGGGGACTTCCCAGAGGTACTTTCTTCTTCTTTTATTCTTCTCCTCCTCCTCCTCCTCTTCTTCCTCCTCTTTCTTTTCTCCTCCTTCTCTTTCTCCTTCCTTTTAAAATTTTCTATAGAGTGTATGTGAAACAGAGAGAGAATAAGAGTAAGAAAGCATCCACAGGGGCAATGGCCACACCGTAATCTCTTCTCCTCCAGTCTCCTTTAGGGATTTGAGGCATGCACACTCAAATACATAGTGCTATGTCAGGTCTAGGACTTTAACTGCACAGTCAGTCATGTGGGACCCAGCTGCCTTAACTACCATGCCAATGGCAGAACCAGAGGTGTTCTTTCTTAGTACCCTTAGGGGGAACCTAGGAAAATATTGAACTTACACAGTAATGCAGGATGGGAGCTTGTGCTGTTAATTTTGGATATTAAAATAAATTGTAACCATAGGCTGGTGAGATCAAGGATATCTGGCCAATACTGTGGACTTGTATGGTCCCATATTTCATTCTTGCCCTTGGTCTTCAAGGCATAGACTTCTTTCAGGACACATATGTCCAACTAGAGATTCTCTTAAATGTTTTCTTGAGGTCCAATGAAGACAGAGAAAAAGCAATTAGCAGAAGAAAATATTTTGCATTGATTATTCTCAACATGGATGAAAGAAACAAGAGGGAAGTTTTGTCAGCTGGCCCCATTTCTTCATCCTTTTATGAGCCTCTCCTAATGTAGTTAAGAGTTATTCACATGGTACCTGCTATGTTCAGAAATTATTCTGAGCACTCTGTATATCATTGGCTCATAAAATTAGGGACATGATACTTAAAATTTGGATATAAAACTGTCTAACAGGAGTGACATCATTGAGTGAACTTACAGTATGCCATAAAACAGTGTATTATGCAACCACTAAAGTGGTGTCAATGATGCATTTTTTAATGATATTATTAATTTTATTGCACCATTTCAATTTATAGGACACTAGGCTTATAGTAAATATAAGTACAAAAATAACCAAATTCTTACAAATAATACTTTGCTGCAACAGCACTGACTAATTAGTGGAGGCTGTAATCGTAATACAACTTTAAATAATAGTCTCTTAATAGGTTTAACACAATCAAACAAGGGGTGAGGTTTAAAAGTTTACAAAGAGAAATCCAGGACAATGTGAAAGCTCACAGTTATTCCAGTAGCATTCTTCATTTAAATATAAATTCAGGAGCGTAAACATAAACAAAACTCACAGCAACTCATAAGAACGACCATTTCCTTCTAGAACAGGCCAAGATAATACAGAAAGATACATGAGTCATATCAGTTTCCCAGCCAGGCTGGTTCAATGAAGTATTTTTAAATAACTTGGGGCCTGCCATTGGTATATTATTGAGGAAACAGAATAGCTTAAGTTTACCAAATGATTCTCTAGCAAAAACTGGGAAAATTATCACTGAAGACTAACAATGTGATAGCAATACTTACTAGATTCTAAGTGCTTCATGTTTGTTACCTCAAGCCTAACCATGACAGCCCAATTGAAAGTCCTGCTCCTGATAACTCTAAAAGTTCCTTCTCAGTCTAGATTAAAAAGAAAACTTGAAATGATTCAATTAGGCATTAGAGGCAGGAGTATATGAGTTAAGAGCCAGATTCACAAGCCAGATTGCTTGACTTTGAATGTTGGCTCTGCCACTAGCTAGTGAGTTGGCCTCTCTGGGTCTCAGTGATCAAATCGATCAATTAATCATATCACCACAAGCTTCCCAGGCTATTGTATTAAGTTAATATATGTAGAGGGCTCCAAATAATGTCTGCACATAACAACCACTATATGAATGAAAACTTAATTGGATCATGAGGGGCTCATAAATGGATGGAGAAATAGAACCAGCTGAGAAAATTTCTCCCTTGCATCCTTCATCCAGCACTCTTGAGAATAATTAATGGAAAATGTTGTCTTCTACTAATTGCTTCTTCTTCTCTCTTCATGGGACCCTAAGGAAACATTTAAGAGAAATCTTAGTTGGAAATATGTCTCCTGAAAGAACTCAGTGCTCTCCTGAGGAGCATGGGTATGGCTGAGACACAGGAACTAAGATAAGCCACCAGTGTTGGCTGTGTTCCCAATTTTACACAGGCACAGAATTGCAAATAATAAATTTGTCAGTAACATTGCCAGGGACATCTTAGAACAATCTATCTTCAGTGCTTCCAATTCACCATAACCACTTGCCCCATCTACTTTGTTCTGCATTTTCCTCCTGCCTCTCACTGTTCTGTTCTCCTAAACCATCAGTGGGTTACATATAACAATGTTTTGCTCCTCCCTCTTATCATCATCTATTTTCCCTTCCAAATACCTATTATTCTTCATTGTTTTCTCATATTACCTCTACTTTTCCCAAGAGATTACTGTATATCTTAACAGAAACTAAAGTATTTCAGTTAAAAGTAAAATCTCTTGTGTGGAATGTTAAGCAATAGCTAGTTTGCGAAGTGGGAAAAGAGGACAGTGATACAATGAATCATACAAATCATACAAATTTGATCATTTCTGTGACAAACTAGGTTGGAACTATTTAGCATTACACGTATGACTAATAACATGCTATTGCATAACAGGTATTTAAGAATTCCACGCAATTTTGGAGCACACATTGACACAGATTTCTATACATTGAGAGCTAAGCACCATTTCATATTAGACAATATTTCCCATATAATTAGTGTGTTACAGTCTATCTCTTATTTCAGATCTAGCAGTCTATCCTTCATGTATTTGGGTGTTCCTGCATTGGGTGCATAGATATTTCTAAACATTATATCTCCTTGATGAATTAGCCCCTTTGCTACTATATCATGCCCTTCTTCGTCTCGTCTTAAAATTTTTGTCTTAAAGTCTATTTTTTCTGAAATCAGTATTGCAACTCCAGCTCTTTTTTGGTTTCCATTTGAATGGAATACCTTTTTCCAGCCTTTCACTTTTAATCTATGTATGTCCTTATCCATGAGGTGTGTTTTTTGTAGGCAAAAGAAAGAGGGTTTCTGTTTTTTAATCCATTCAGCCAGTCTGTGTCTCTTGATTGGAGAATTTAATCCACTAACATTCAATGTTGTCATGGATCCTTCTTGACATGTGCCTATCATTAGGTTAGCCATTTTATTGTTTGTTTTTGTTTCTTTTTTTCCCCCCCCTCTTATTTTTATCTATCTCTCTTTAACATTCCTGGTATAGTACTCCATTCAAATCTTGAAGAGGTGCTCTGTGGTTAATAAATTCTTTCAGATTTTGTTTATCTGAGAATATTTTTATCTTTTCTTTGTATTTGACAGATAATCTTGCTGGGACCAGCAGTTAGCGTAATGGCTATGTTGCTGGACTCCCACGTAGTGGACTGCGGTTCGCGTCCTGGACTCAGTGGCTTAAAACTCATGCCAGGCGCATGTTCGTGTGTGCCCAAGATCCCGAGAGGAGAATGGAGGAGAAAGGATTGAGGTGTGGCCATCCCCTCTGGAGGGTGATTTCTCACTTTCTGTCTCTCTGTCTCTGTCTGTCTGGCGAGCGCATGTGCCCTATAGCGAAAACCTCTCAAAAAAAAAAAAAAAAGAGATAATCTTGCCAGGTATAATAATCTTGGTAGAAACTGTTTTTCTTTGAACAATTAGAATATATCTTTTCATTCTTTCCTTGCTTGCATAGTTTCCACTGAGAAGTCCAATGTTAGCCAGATGGAATAACCTTTGTAAGTAACTTGACATTTCTCTCTTGCCATTTTTAGTGTCCTGTTTTTGTCTGTGATTTTGGTCATTCTGGCTTTGATGTGCCATGGAGAGGATCTTCTTGGGTTGCTTCTATGTGGGGTACTTTGTATTTCTCGAGTTAGTATGTTTGATCACTTCTCTAGGTTTGGGAAGTTTTCGGCAAGTATTTCATGGAATAGATCTTCTATGCCCTTACCTGTTTCTTCACCATCTGGAATACCTATTATTTGAATATTTGGGCATTTCATAGTATCTAATATTTCTCATATGTTGTCCTCATTTTTTAAAATTATTTTTAATTATTTTTGGTAATTTTATCTAACTCAATGGTTTTGTCTTCCAGCTCAGAAATTCTGTCTTCTGTGTGGTCTGGTCAACTACTAATACTTTCAAGAGAAGTCTTGATTTCCTGTATTAATGTCTTCATCTCTAGGAGTTCTAATTGAAATTTTTTATAGTGTCTCAAATCCTGAAAAGACTTCCTCATCTCTGTCACCATGAATATTCTGAACTCTATTTCTGACTTTCCCTCAAATTTCTTTGTGCTGTCCATAGTTGAAGAAGAATTGCTCTGTTCCGTTGAGGAAGCAGTATTTCTTTGTTTTCCCATACTTCCTGTGCCTCTGCGCTGGTTTCTAGTCGTCTGATGGACCCTAACACTACTACTTTTTTCTATAGTCTATTCAATAGTGTGTGTGGGGGGAAGAACTCTACTTCTTAGATATGTTCTTAGTAGAGGGCCTTGTCTTCCAGTCACAGTGTGTATATAACCACCTTTATGTGTTGCTTCCTTTCCCAGACTCTTGAGAGCAAGTGAACCCAGAGCTAACCTGGAGATTTTCAGAGGGAAGAGGGAAAAGAAGTCACAGAGCACGATGCACTGTGCAGTTCAGAGAACAAAGAAGCTACAGAATAGTCCTGGGATGAGTTGGGAAGCAGGAACAAGCCTGGAACAGTCTCCTGCATTGGTTTCCATCACTAAGTTCCTCTTCTTCCTGGTCTGCAGCAGCATGGTCTCTGGGGAAAATGGCAGCGGATGAATGTACCTGGAAACAGCTGTGGGTTTTTTACAGATGGCTTTGATTGTGTTGAGAAATGTCCCTTCTATGCCCATTTTGCTGAGTCGTAATCATAAACAGATATTGTATTTTATCAAATGCTTTTTCTGTGTTGATTGATGCAATCTTATGTTTTTTATCTTTCTTTGGTGAAATATATGTGTATTACATACACGTATTGCATTTGCTTCTTTGGATGGTGTATTGCATTTACAGTTTTGTGTATATTGAACCACCCTTGGGTCCCTGGAATAAAGCTTACCTGGTCATGGTATTTATATTTCATTGGATGTGATTTGCTAGTATCTTGTTGGGAATTTTTGCATCTATATTCATCAAATATGGATCTTTAGAAATAATTTGAGTAGATTGAATGTTAGCTCTTCTTTAAAAGTTTTGCAAAATTCAGAAGTGAAGCCATCAGGACCTGGACTTTTCTTAAGTTTTCAGAAGATAATTATTACTGATTTGATTTCATTGCTTGTTATGGATCTATTCTGGAGATTCGATTTCATTGCTTGTTATGGATCTAGTCTTTTTTTCTCTGTCTTCCTGATTCAATCTTGGTAGATTATATGTATCCAGAAATTTGTTCATTTCATACAGGTTTTCTTGTTTGTTGGCATATAATTTTCATAGCATTATCTAATGATGTTTGTATTTCTGCTGTGTCTGTTGTAATATTGCCTGTTTCATTGCAAAACTAATTTATCTGGTTCATTTCTCGCCTTAATTAGTTTAGATAATGATGTGTCATTTTGGTTATCTTCTCAAAGAACCGACTTTTGGTTTTATTTTCTTGTACAGTTTTTGTATATTTATTCTCCATTTTATTTATTTCTACTTGGATCTTTATTTCTTTGTTCCTGGCATTTTTAGGGTTTTGTTGTTGTTATTGTTTTTCCAGTACCCTAGGGTGTGTTGTTAGGTTGTCTATTTGCCACCTTTCCATCTTTTTTTTTTTTTTAATGCACACTAATTGCAATGAACTTTCTTATGAGGAAGGTTCCTCTCATGAGTAGGTTGTTTAGTTTCTTGGTGTGCATTTTTGATGGTTCTTAATTAATTAATTAATTCTGAAAATTGGGACCAGCCGATGGCATAATGATTATGTTGTTGGACTCCTATATAGTCTACTTCGGTTTGAGTCCCAGACCTGGTGGCTTAAAACTCAGGCCAGGCACGTGAGCGTGTGTGCCCAAAATCCCAAAGCGAGAATGGAGAAGAAAGGATTGTGATCTGGCCATCCCCCTTGGAGGGTGATTTCTTACTTTATTTCTTTATGTTACATAATCACTGTATCTACACAGTGTATTACATTTCTTTTTCCAGCATGATTAACTTGTCAAGACAAAGACATTACTATCCACATCATCATCATCAAATAGCTTTTCATAATATTTTTCAGATTATTATTTTTTTCTCATTTTTTTAAACATTCAAACATTATATATCATTTGGTTTGTAAAGAGAATTTACCCAACATGACATACTTCTCAGACCAGTCCAGTTGAGAATACTCTACATGTTATCATCAACAGATAATAAACCATTTCTGTCCCACTAATGTCATGCCTCTCTATTCATTCTCTTGCTATCCTTCTCTATACTCTTCCCTTCTTCCCCTCTCCTGATTCCACACTTTCCTCAGCATCCATATTTTCATTGCTTTTATGCCCTTCAATATTTTGATCTATACCATAAAGTGTGGCTAGTCAGTATATATTAAGTGGGTGCATACAACATCTTTCTTTTATATTCTGGCTTGCTTCACTCAACAATAAATCTTCAATATTTGACCACTTTGTATCAAATGCCAGGCACCAATATTTGACCACTTTGTATCAAATGCCAGCATGTGTTGTTTTTTATGGCTGAATAGCATTCCATGGAGTATATGTGCCACACTTTTTCAATCAGTTCATCTGTTTGTGGGCATTTGGGTTGGTTCCACGTCTTAATGATCCTGAATAATGTTGCAATAAACATTGATGTGCAAGCACTTTTCTGACTGAGCATTCTCCTGTCCTTTGGGTAGATACCCAGAAGTGGGATTGCTGTATCAAATGGTAGTTCTATTTGTAGATCTTTGAGAAACCTCCATATTGTTTTCCACAGTGGCTGAACCAGTTTGCATTCCCACCAACAGTGTAGGAGAGTTCCTCTTTCATGTAAGAGGTGATTTCTCACTTTCTGTCTCTCTGCCTCTCTGTTTCTCAAGAACATTAATTCTGAAATTAATATCAAGTTTAATTCCACCATGGTCAGAGAAGATGCTGGATATAGTTTCTATGCCTTCGAATCTGTAAAGGCTTGTTTTGTGCCCTATCATGTGGTTGGTCTTCAAAAAGGTTCCATGGGGAGGCGAGAAAATGTATATTTTGTAGAAGTCAGATGGAAGATTTTATAGATGTTTGTCAAGTTGATTTGCTTTATAGTATTATTTAGATCCTGTATCTCTTCTGTTTATTTTTGTCTAGATGAAAGAAAAAGAGAGTGGGGTGTTGACATCCCCAACAATTAGTGTTTCAGTCTCTCTCTCCTTTTAAATCTTGCAGTCTTTCCTTCAACTATTTGGGTGCTCCTGAGTTGGGTTCATAGATATTTATAAGTTTTATATCTTCTTGGTGAATTAGCCCTTTTAGTACTATATAATGCCTTTCTTTATCTTTTCTTACAGTTTTTTTTTCTTGAAGCCTGTTTTTTTTTTTTTTTTGGTTTTGATTTTGATTTTGTTGCTTTTGTTTTTGTCTTGTTTTATTTTTTCTGAAATCAGTATTGTGACTCCAGCCCTTTTTGGTTTCCATTTGCATGGAATACCTTTTTTCCAGCCCTTCACTCCTAGTCTATATATGTCTTTCCATGAGGTGTGTTTCTTGTAGGCAGGAGATAGAGGCCTTCTCTTTTTTACTCAGTCAGTTTGTATCTCTCGATTGGAAAATTTGATCCATTAACATTTGACATCGTTATCAGTATTTTTAGACTTGTTTCTGCATTTTGTTAGCCATTTTCTTTTCTTTTTTTTTTTCTCCTTTTATTTCTGTATGTCTCTCTTTAGTTTTCCTGGTATAGCACTGCCTTTGGTACTTCTTGAAGAGCTGGTCTAGTGTTGGTAAATCTTTCAGGTTTTGTTAATGTAAGATGTTTTTTCATCTTTTCTTTCCATTTGAAGGATAATATTGCCTGGTATAGCATTCTTGGTTGAAATAGTTTTCCTTTTAACACTTTGAATATATCATCTCATTCTTTCCTTGCTTCCATTGTTTCCACTGAGAGGTTTGAGGTTAGCCTAGGGGATAACCTTCATGAGTAACTTGATGTCTCTCTTGTCATTTTAAAAATCTTATCTTTATCTTTGAGTTTGGCCATTCTGGCTATGATGTACTAGGGAGAGGATATTCTTTGGTTGATTCTATTTGATTCTTTGTATTTCTTGGATTTGAATGTTTGAAAGTTTCTCTAGGTTTGTAAAGTTTTCTTCAAGTATTTCATTGAATAGATTATTAATGTCCTTATTAGATTCTTCACCTTCTGAGATACCAATAATTTGGATATTTTGGCACTTAACAGTATCCAATATTTCCTGCATATTATCCTCTTTTTTGGTTATTTTTTATTTTTACTGATTTTTTCTAGGTCAGAGGTGTTTTTCTTCTAGATTCAAGATTTGACCTTCTGCATAATCTAATCTGCTATTAATACTTTTGAGGCAGGTTTTGATTTCCTGTTTATAGCCTTCATCTCTAACAGTTCTGTTTGATTCTTTTTTGTGTTCTATTTCTTCTTTCAAATAATGGAAGAACTTCCTCATCCCCTGGAGTTCACTGTCTCTTTTCTCTTGCATGTCATTTAGTTTTGTCATTATGAATATGCTGACTTGTTTATCTGACATTTCCATGAGTTCTGGTTATCAGTCCCTTATCTGAAGCACGATTTCCATGAGTTCTGGTTATCAGTCCCTTATTTGAAGCACGTATTTCTCCCATTCTGAGGGCTGTCTCTTCACTATTTCTTCTTTTACTCTGCAGAAGCTTTTTAGCTTGATGCAATCCCACTTGTCTATTTTTGAAATTGTCACCTGTTCTTTGGGGGTCTTACTTAAGAAATTATTGCCTACTCCAATATATTCAAGGTTTTCCCCTGTGTTTTCCATTAGCAGTTTTATAGTTTGAGGATTTACATTTTGATCTTTGATCTATTTTGAACTGATATTTGTTAATGGTGAAAGACAGGTGTCCTGGTTTCATTTTTATGCAGGTAAATATCTAATTCTTCTGGCACCATTGGTGGAACAGACTTTCTTTTCTCCACTGGATTGTCTAGGGGCCTCTGTCAACAATTACTTGTCTATATGTTTTACAGTTTATTTCTGGAGTCTCTATTCTGTTCCATTGATCTATGTGTCAGTTTTTTTCCTTTGTTGTTTTGATTATTTGTTTGAGGTCAAGTAGTGAAATGTCTCCTACTATATTCTTTTTGCACAATATTGCCCTGGTGATACAGGATTTTCCATGTATATAATCATGTCATCTGCAAATAGGGATGACTTAGGTTCTTCTTTTTCTATTTGAATGCACTTTTGTTTACTCTCTTGTCTGATTGCATTGGCTAGGATTTCCAACACTATGTTGAAAAGGAATGGAAGAAGTAAGCAGACTTGCTTTGTTCCAGATTTTAGTAGGAAAATTTCAGTATGATATTAGCTGTGGGCTTATGATACATGGATTTTATTGTGTTGAAAAATAAACATTTATACTTATTTTGCTGAGAGGCTTAATCATAAAGGGATGTTGCACTGGGTTGCCAGAAAAGTCATGAAGCATTTTTGCATAGAAAAAATATATCATGACTTTTCCAACAACCTAATGTTTTTGCTGAATCAATTGATATGATTTCATGGTTTTTATCTTTCTTTCTGTTAATGTGTTGTATTATATTTATTGTATTATTTTGTGTATGTTGAACCATTCTTGCATCCCTGGGTTATTGCCTACCTGGTATGATGTATACTCTTCAATGTGTTGTTGTATTCTGTTTGCTAGTATCTTGCTGAGGATTTTTGCATCTGTATTCATCAGGGATAGTGGTCTGTAATTTTCTTTTCATCTTATGTTTTTGTCTCCTTTTTATATCAAAGCGATAGAGGCTTCATAGAATGAGTTTGGGAGGGCTCCTTCTTTTTGGATTTTTTAAGAAGTTTGAGGAGAATTAGCTCTTTAAACATTTTGTAGAATTCAGAAATGAAGCCCTCAGGACCCAGGCTTTCCTTGTTGGGAGACTCCCTATTATTGCTTCAACATCACAGCTTATTATTATTGGCCTATTCAGGCTTTCCACTTCTCAGTACAGTCTAGGTAAATTGTAGAAATCCAGAAATCTTTTCATGTCATCTAAGTTTCCTTGTTTGTTGGTGTATAGTCACTCATAGTATTCTCTTAGGATCTTTGGTATTCCTGTTTTGTTGTAATAGCGATTTCAATAGTGATTTTATGTATCTGGTTCCTTTCTCTGTTGTTCTTGATTAATCAAGCTAATAATTTGTCAATTTTTTTTATCCTTTTGAAAGCCAGCTTTTTGTTTCATTTGTTTTATGCATTGTTCTTTTATTGTTTATTTTATTTATTTCTGCTCTAATTTTTATTATTTCTTTTCTTCTGACATTTTTGGGGTTTTGTTGCTATTTTTCCAATTCTTTGAGATGCATTATTAGAATATTTATTTGCCACCACTGTATGTTACTTTTGTATAATTATTAGAATATTTATTTGCCACCACTGTATTTTACTTTTGTGGGAACTAATTCCTATAAACTTTCCTGTTATGATGGCTTTCACTGTGCCACATAGTTTAGGGGGAGTTGTGTGTTTGTTGTTGTTGGTTTCAATAAATCTTCTGGTTGTCTTAATTCAGTACTTTTGAGGTCATGCAAGAGTAAATCATTTAGTTTCCATGTTTTTGTGTAGTTTTGAAAGCTCTTTCTCTTATTGATTTCAAGTTTAACTCCACTGTGGTCAGAAAATATGCCAGATATAGTTTTCATACTGTTAATTTGTAAAGTCTTGTTTTGTGTCCTATTATGTGGTCAATCTTCAAAAATGTTCTACATGAGATGAGAAAAATGTGTTTTCTGTGGTTGTTGGGTGGAACGTTCTATGAGTGTTTATTAGGTCCATGAGGTTTATGGGATAATTTAGTTCCTGTGTCTTTGCCTTATTTTGTTCAGAACATGTTCAGTAGTGTCAGTGGGTGTTGAAATCCCCTTAAATTAGTGTGCTGTAGTCTCTCTCTTCCTTTAGATCTAGCAGCAGTCTTTTTTTGTTTTGTTTTGTTTTACATATTTGGGTGCTCTGATATTGGGCATATAAATTTTTATTATTATTACATCTTCTTGGTGAATTTATACTTTAGTACTATATAGTGTCCTTTTTTGTCTCTTCATACATTTTTTAGAAGTTTTTGCCTTAGAGCACATGTACTCACCAGAGAGATAGAGAGAAAAATAGAGACAGAAAGTGAGAAATCATCCCCCGGGGGGATGGTAATGCCTCAGTCACCTCTCCTCCATTCTTGCTATAGGGTGCATGGGCTTGCCAGAAAGACAGAGAGAGACAGAGAGACAGAAAGCGAGAAATCACTCCCCAGAAGGGATGGCCACACCACAATCCCTTCTCCTCCATTCTCCTCTCGGGATCTTGGGCATGCATGCACACGTGCCCAGTGTGAGTTTAAGCCGCCGGGTCCAGACTCGAACTGTGGTCGACTACATGGGAATCCAGCGAGATAGCCATTACGCTAACTGCTGGTCCTCCCTTAAGTATTTCTTGAAGAACTGGTCTAGTGTTTGTAAATTGTTCCAGTTTTTATTTATCGGGGAAAGATTTTATTTTTCCTTTTCATTTGAAGGATAATCTTACTGGGTATAGTATTCTTGGTTGAAATCTTTTTCTTTTAGAGTTTTAACTAAGTCTTTCCATTTTTTTTCTTGCCTGCATTGTTTCTCTTGAGAGGTTTGAGGTTAATCTAATAGGCTAAATTTTGTAAGTTATTTGAGGTTTCTTGCTTGCCTTTTTTAGTATTTTGACTTTGATTTTTATCAGTTTTGCTATGACGGGTCTTTGAAATCTTATGTTTAATCTATTTAGTGTTATTTTATGGATCTGGATGTCTATGTACCTGTCTAGATTTGGAAATTCTATAGTATTTTATGAAAGAGATTTCCTATGCCTTTACCAATGTCTTTGCCTTCTGAACTAACCATTATGCAGATATTCGTCTGCTTAATCATGCTTATTATTTCCAGTATATTGTCCTTTTTTATTTATTCATTTTTTTCATTCTTTTTAATGGCTTGGACTAAGTCAGAGATTTTGTCTTCAAGGTTAGAGATTTTTTTCTTCCACATATTATAATCTAATACTGTGTAGCTTAATCTATCCTAATACCTTCAAGAGAGATTTTGATTTTCTATATTGTATTTTCTATCTCCAAAAGTTCTTTTTGATTCTTTTTTAAGGGATCTATCTCCTTATGGAGCTATCTCTTTCGTGTTATGGAATAATTTTCTCATCTCCTGGAATTGATTGTTCATTTCCCTTTGCATCTCATGGACTTTTGTTACAATGAATATTCTAAATTTTTTTTTTGACATTTCTGTGATTTCTTGTTTTATCCATTGTTAGTGAGCAGTTATTGTGTTCCTTTAGGGAGAGATATTTCCATGTTTTCTCATATTTCTTGTATCTCTGCAATGATTTTCAAGCATTTGGTAAAGTACTCACTTCCTCCTAATTTTTGAAGTAGGCTCTGTATTTCCAGGGGCAGGGGAGGGGAATGGATAGCCATAGGTCCCAGGTGTGTCCTTGAAAAAGTGATTTAGGAGGGACTGATGAGTAGCCATGTCTTCCAAATTAGAATAGTGTTTGTGTAGCCTGTCTGTTAAGACAGTGGTGTCAGATGGAGCAAGTTACCATTCTCCTGAACTTGTGTTGTCTGATAGAAGGGAGAGTGCAGATTCCTGCCAGACAGGTGTAGTGCTCAAATTCTTCAGTCTTAGTTGGCAAGGGGGGAGCTCTTTTTTGCATCCTCTGCTCCCGCTGGGTTGTGGAGGGTTTATTATAAATGGAGCTCCTCCTGCTGGCCAGCTTACAGGACAGTGAAATTCTCTTGCCAGTTTGGAATGGGTTGGAGTGGGGTGGGGTGGGGGTAGGGGGTAGAAGGTCCATTTTTTCCCCCCCTGAAGCTATTTGGTTTTGTGTTTCCCTAAGATGTGTGCTAGCTCCATGTAAATTTCTTTGTTCTTCTGTGGGTAGGATTGCTGAAATCCATAGTGAGATTCTAGGTCTTGGAGTTTCAGAGTTTCAGAGTAGAATTTCTCTCTCTCTCTTTCTCTTTTTTTTTTTCCATCTGAAGGTTAGGGAAGAGGGTGGTTTGGGAGGAACAAGTTCTCCAGAGCCTCACCAGCTTCAGACATTTGGTTCCTGTCTAGTTTTGCAAGTGGAAACCATACAAACTAGAAGTTCCTGCTGACTATCTCCTACCCCCAGATGATCTCACCTGATTCTTCTATCCCTGTGGGCTGCTTGCAAGTAGTAACTGCAGCCCAGGCACTTGTGGGCTGCAGAGGTGCTGGTGGTTGACTCTCCCTCCCCTCAGTCAGTATCCATGTTTCCCTGCTTACCCAGACCTTCCTGGTCCTGATGCAGCCAGGGCTGAGCCAGGGAGGTGGGACTGAGTTGAGAAGGCAGAGCATGAAGTACTTTATATATATTTTAAAGTGTATTTATTTATTCCATAAGTAGGAGGCAGAGGCACAGCATTTCTGATAGAGTCGTAATGGCACCATCTACTTCCAGCTTCAGCCACCCTAGATTATAGACACAGACATTCTCACCATACTCATTGAGGTCTCTGGATTGGAACTAGCAACCTTCCCATGTGGCTACGCATTGCAGCATTGAATTTTACTGCTATGATACTATCTATCCTCCTTATCTTAATTCTTAATTTAAAAAAATAAAAAATTCAGGTATTATTTTATCTCAGTCATGTCTGATATGTACATTTTTCTAGAAGAACCTTAGATGGAATTAATTTAAGTCTACTCAAAGACAGAAAGATCGACGAAATGACATCTGAAAATCTCCATTTAGTACCAGGATAGTGATATTTTCCAACACTAGTTCCACTGTTTACGTTGAAGTGCATCTACCTCAACACAATTCTGTAGGCTCTGACAGAATCTGTTGATTTCAAAAGCAGGCCCATGTCCTTCCCCTCAAAAGTATTTGGACTGGGACCAGCAGATGGCATAATGGTTATATCACTGGATTCCCACATAGCTGACCATGGTTCTAGTCCTGGACCCAGTGACTTAAAACATGCCAGGCACGTGTGTGTGCATGTCAAAAATCCTGAGAGGAGAATGGAGGAGAAAGATTGTGGTGTGTCCATCTCCTCTGAGGGGGTGATTTATCATCTTCTTTCTCTCTGTCTCTCTGGCAAGCACATGTGCCCTATGACAAGACCTCTTTAAAAAAAAAATAGTATATGAACTATTGAAAGTGTTCACACAAAGTTACAGGAATGAGTTTGGTTCCATTTTGGAATTAATTGGTCTACTTTTCTACATTCTGTTGGAATTTTCAGTTTCTTATTTATTTTTCATAGTTTTTTTTTTTATACATTCAATCATTGTATATCATTACAGCTTGTAAAATGGCTTTTCCCAGTATGAATACATTTTTTTTTTTTGGAGAGGTTTTCGCTGTAGGGTACATGTGCTTGCCAGACAGACAGAGAGAGACATAGAGACAGAAAGCGAGTGGGAATCCAGTGACATAGCCATTACGCTAACTGCTGGTTCCCTCCAGTATGAATACATTGTATGTTAGTCCAGGTAAAGATATCATCAACAAGTAATTTTCCATTTTTGTGTCCCTTAAATGTTTTGCTTCTTTCTTTTCCCCCTTGATTCCCTTCCTTTCACCCTCTAGTTTATGCCACTGGGAAATTATCTTAGATAAATAATTTATTTTACATTTTTTCTTATTTTTACTTTCTATTGTAAAATTGTTATGCATGTACAAAAATACATAGAATATAAATGTAGAAAGGATACTCTGTAACCAAAATCAACAAGGAGAAATGCATTACCATCATCTCAGAAGCTTTTCATGAATTATGTAAGCCTTGCCCACACCTGATGTACCCATTAATTGCTTTGCTTCACAATTTTTACTATTTATGTATGTATCATTGAACAATGAGGTTCAGTTTTGCTTGCTCCTAAGCTTTTGATTTTTGAAATACTATTCTTTTTAATCTTGATTCTTGTACTTAAGGTTGCATTACTTTCATCCATGCAATTGTACAACATTAGTTTGTTCATTTTGATACAGTATTTCAGTGTATGATTAGACCACAATCTACTTATTCATACCAAATTGATTGGTATTTGGGTTTGTCCAATGTGAGGCTAATATAATTCACATCTTAGTGCCTATATGTGTCAATTTCTTTAGTACATAGATTCAGAGGTAGAATTACTAAGTTACAGGTGATTACTGTATTGTCGTGTGTACTTTCAACTTTTCCGCTTTTAAAAATGTTGTCCTGAGTTTCCCAGGAAACAAACTGTGAGGCTAAGATTTACTTTCAGGAAGCTTATTGGGAAATGTTCTCAGAATCAATAAATGGAAGTAAGTGAAGGTAGAATTGGGTAAAAAGAGAAGTTGTATTGTGACACATTCATAGACCTCAATTCCTGAGGAAACAAAGCTCAAGTTATCCTACCTTGAGAAGGGTATGACCTTTAGAGAGATGTCTTAGGGAAATTCCTGGGAAAGCACTCAGCTGAGTCATCTGCCTTGAAATCTGTGCAGATGGTAGAATGAACACCTCAGTTCTGTAGGTAGAATCTGGACAGTGGGATTCAGCACCTATTTGAGTCCACTCCTTGTTCCATTGGGATATATATGGTTATAAAATAACTTTCAGGAACAGTTCCTCCAAATTCTAATATCTTTTCTTAGAAAAAATGACAAGATTAGTGAGATAAATTGCATCGTTACACTGCATTAAGTATTGAGCCTGCAACTGACACTCATTATTTTCTATCCTAAGTTTCCCCAAACCTCACCTGCTGCTGGGTTGGATGGCTTCAATGTTGGTTTGATCTGGACTCTTATTTTTGAGGAGAATGAGCCCTTTTTCAGGCCATGGTTGCTGCAGTTGTCCATTTATCATGACAATCAGGCAAGGGAGTATCAAGAAATTCTCTAGCAGACCAATCACTTGAGTTCAAACATACTTTCTTACCCTCATCACATAATAATGGGTCAACATGGGGACCAGCAGTTAGCATAATGGCTATGTCGCTGGACTCCCACGTAGTCGACCGCGGTTCGCATCCCGGACCCAGTGGTTTAAAACTCATGCCAGGTGCATGTGCGTGCGTGCCCAAGATCCTGAGAGGAGAATGGAGTAGAAGGGATTGCGGCATGGCCATCCCCCCTAGGGGGTGATTTTTTGCTTTCTGTCTCTCCATCTCTTTCTGTCTGGCTGGCAAGCACACACGCCCTATAGCAAAAAAAAAAAAAATACCTCTCAAAAAAATAAAAATTAAAAAAAAAATAGGTCAACATTACCTTGGCAAAGATGATTTTTTTCCCCTTCCTTACTAATTTTTTCAAAAGGGGATCCTAATGCAAATGAGCAGCAGGTGTTGTTTAAAGTTTAACGAGATTCTTACAGTGTCTGTAGTGGAATCATTCCTCCTCAGGGAATCAAGATGCTACACCCACAGAGGCCAGAATTATGGAGACTAAAAGAACAAACTCCCCAAGTAGGCCATCCTTAGTCAGAGTATTTTAAGTAGATCCACTCCAATTTCCACCCCTTGGTTCCTCTATCTACTTAAAATGACACATCATAAGTGATTTTTTGATTTAGTAAGTATTTTGTAGAATACCCATCTGTACATAATTGCCATCTTGGACTCATCACTTTAGTTATCCTTTCAGAAGTTTATGCCATCATTCTATCAGCTATGCAACTTCTGAATGTAGTACATGAGTGCATCAATGGATTCCATGATCATGTGCTCACTGCTTCACTTCCTCTGCTGAAATTTGGTTCTTTAGGCTAGCATGATGTTATTTGTGATACCATGTCAGTGGATCAAACATTCTGTAAGCTATCAGATAATGTGCTAGTGAGACCCTGTGAGCAAAAATAAAAGTTCATATTGAGAAGATACATGTATCCCAGAAAAATAAATCACTACTCCTTCCGGAGTGAAAGAGGTCCACTCTAATCAGATTACCATGAAATGGGTGACTGGTCTCCTGGAGAGATGGTTCCACATTGAACACACAGCATTGACCTCTATTAGTGGAAGACTGAATATTCTAATAGGAAATGTAGCTCGATCAGCTTTGGTAAGTGGGAATTAATGTTATTGGACCTGGGTAATGCCTCCATTGTTGTCATTCATGATCCCTCACTTCTTCCCCAAGGGCATTATGGCTATTGACCCATGCAATTATTGATGAGAAAAGGGGAAGAATGGCCGGATATTTCAAGGACTGTTGGGCATAAAGTCAGGTGATATTGATGTCCAGAGGTCAAAAAAATCATCATGACCTTCTCCCCTCAATTATGTTGTGGAGGTACACAAAAACCAGATATAAATAGAGTCCTTGCCTATGTCCACATTACAATGGGTCCAAGTTCTTGCTTATGAGTTTTGCAATTTTCTATTGCAAAATTGAATTGTCTATTATTGTATTATGTATTATTGATTTTTTATGTTCTCTGGATATGAACTTTGCATGACTGAACTGTGAAAGTATCTTTTTAAATAACTTTTTTAGCATTTTCTTTATGCAATTTTTCTTTTTTGAAGAAAATAAGTTCTTAAATTTAATTAAATTTATTACTTATTTATTTATATTAGTATGCATGATTTCTTATGTAGATAATTTCCTGGTCTGAGGACATGAAAATATTCTTCCAATTTATCTTCCATAGACCTTCTCCCCTCAATTATGTTGTGGAGGTACACAAAAACCAGATATAAATAGAGTCCTTGCCTATGTCCACATTACAATGGGTCCAAGTTCTTGCTTATGAGTTTTGCAATTTTCTATTGCAAAATTGAATTGTCTATTATTGTATTATGTATTATTGATTTTTTATGTTCTCTGGATATGAACTTTGCATGACTGAACTGTGAAAGTATCTTTTTAAATAACTTTTTTAGCATTTTCTTTATGCAATTTTTCTTTTTTGAAGAAAATAAGTTCTTAAATTTAATTAAATTTATTACTTATTTATTTATATTAGTATGCATGATTTCTTATGTAGATAATTTCCTGGTCTGAGGACATGAAAATATTCTTCCAATTTATCTTCCATAACCTGCATACTTTTCTTTTCAAGTTTAGATTTATAATGCACAGAGTTAATTTTTTATTTATAATAGATGTGGAGCATCCAATTTCTTTTATTTCTTTATAGATACTCAGTTAATCCAATACAATTTATTAAGATGACCGCCCTTTTCATCACTGCTTTGAAAACCTGTCTCTTGTCACAAATTAAGTGTCCACGTATGTGGGGTATATCATATTCTACTATTTCATTGTTTTCCTTAATTACTATAATTTTATTGAAAATCTCGCTACCTGGTAAGATAAATTTTCTCAATTTTTTTTATCTTCAAGAGGTTTTGGATATCCTGGGCTTACTGGATTTTTTGTTTTAAATGATATTAATACCTGTAACTTCACTAGCTGGATTTGGTTATTACTTTGATGGCATATTTTGTCATTCTTTTATGTACAATATTTCTATAAACTTATTTTAAAATGTGATTCATAAATAGTGTATCATTTTATATTTTTAAATACATCTGTTAAATTTTTTTGAGAGGTTTTTGCTATAGGGCACGTGTATTTGCCAGAAAGAGAGAGGTAGAGAGACAGAAAGCAAGAAATTGTAAGGGGGGATGGCCACGCCACAATCCCTTCTCCATTATCCTCTCAGATCTTGAGCATGCACACATGCCTGGTGTGAGTTTAAGTCACCGGGTCTGGAACTTGAACTGTGGTTGACTACATGGGAGTCCTACAACATAGCCATTAGGCCAATTTCTGGTCCCAGTATGTTAATTTTTGCTTTAAAAATCTTTTTTTTTTTTTAAATTTTCCAGAGGTCATGTGAACCCACCAGAAAGAAAGAGCAACAGAGAGACAGAGAGAAAGGGGAGAAATCACCCCTCATGGGGAATGGTTGCTCTAAAATTCCTTCTCCATTTCTCCATCTTGTCAGGATATAGGGCTTACAAGTTCATGTGCCCACATGTTTCTCAATTCACTAGGTCTAGGACTTGAACCTTGGGGTTGGCCATGTGGCATCCAGCTGCCTTAACCACCAGGCCATAGAGCTGACCCAATCTTTACTTTTTAATTTGAATTTTTTGTCTTTTCACTTGTAATTTTATTTTTGTATATATTTGTGTCTAAATTTATGTTTTTTTTTTCTTTTTATATTTTTTAATAGGGTACATATGTTCACCAGAGAGAGACAGAAACAGAGAAAGGGGAAAAGTGAGAAGTCACTACTTAGGGGGGATGACCATGCTTTTCCTCCTCAATTGTTCTCTTAGGATGTGGGGTACACAAGCATATGCACTTGGAGTGTTTTTCAAGCTGTTGGGTCTGGGACTCAAACCATGGAGTTGGCCATGTGAGATCCACCGCCTGCTGGCCTCAGAATTTACAATTTCAATTTTGTTCTTTCTATTTGTCCCTCTGTTCTCTGTTTTCTTATATATTCTTTCTTACCCTCTTTGGGGTTTCTTGGTTCCTTCTTATAATTTCATGTTCCCCTTCTATTAGTTAGTGTTATATTTTATATTTTGTAAATGGTTTTGTAACCATAATGCTATAAGGCGAAACTCAAAAGACAAGTAATTAAAACACAATTGAATCCAAACTATGGTGAAGTGGTAAATACGATGCTCTGCAAGGAAATCTCACAAGGGAAGGTTTCATTTCAGGTCTGGAGACTTCTCTGAGTATACCTGGCACACGTGTGCCCAGAAGGCTGGTGGGTTGGGTAAGTGGGATTAAAATCCCGTTGGTAGTGCTGTTTTTCTCTCACACTCTCTTTCTCTGTCTGTCTCTTATTTATGGAAGAAAAAAAATGAATAAACATGCTCCCTCCACCCTAATAAAACTTACCACCCAGTGATGGAAAGGAATGCAATAAAGGGATTTCAAAGATAAGACAATAGTATATTTTTAAAAGAACTGGTTAAGCCCACCCAGGAGAGGCTGAAGGGAACAGAACAGCCCTTCTTCAAGAACCAGCTCCATGGCTCCTGCGATCTAGCC